>NC_056732.1:1580414682-1580499682 GCF_019279795.1 Protopterus annectens | reverse complement strand
ACTTGAGGGGCTTGTCTGAGCCAGACTGCAGATAGTGGATGTCTATCTTGCATCTATTTGTAGGACTGGGGCTGATCAACACAGCAATTGTACACCGTTCATAGTTATACACATCATGATAGTATTTCTATTCAGATTTCTTTACCTGTGTGGAAAATATATGTGTTGCAGTACATTACTTTTTCTATTCAGATTGCAGTTTACAACTGTAGAACCAGACTGACATGTTAGTGGTGGTCCCTGGATTCGAACTGTGGTGTGTGTGCAAAATTGAACTATAGGTCTAGTCCTTATCAGACTGAGCAACTGGGGAGGTGTGTGTTGCTTGTGACATTTCTGTCTAGTACATATTTTTGTGCACAGTACTTTTCTTATCACATGTTTCATTATTTGTTTCCTATTTTCAGTACAAATTATGCATACATAACAGACATTGGTGTCACTGTTTGAGAAACATGTGCACATTAGCTGGACTGCACATTTGACTGTTTTACAACTACATACTGCAATTTCGATTCCTGAGTACACAGTATAGTTTTTAAGTCTACACCTGTTACCCTTATGCATTTTCAGTACATTCACAGCTACATACAGCTAAATTAAAAGGTTAACATAGGACAATGCTGACAACACACAAGTAAAACATATTCTGCTGGAAATAAGCACTGTTGCTTTTTTCAGTTATTTGACATGCCCATTCTAAAGTATGCAGACAAGCAGTGCTAAATCAGTTCACCTCAATTAATGCATTCTGCGGGACATACACATTTCTATTATTCAGGTACAATTGAGATGACACACACCAGTGTTTGGGATCACCTTTATTAGTTTTGACATACATATCTGTGTACAACTCAGAAATCCACAATTACTATTCCTACATGATCTGCACAGGGGAATGCTTTTCATTTCTAAGTGTTACAGTAGCCCTGACATGGCACTTTCTTGGCTGGTTCACTCAGACACACTCATACATATTCTAATATTCCTTTCCTGCATATTGTACCTTGTTTGCTACTGACATCTGTGTTACACAGCAGCTGGAAATACTCCATTGTAATGTTGACAGCCTGACACAGGCATTTATTCCTGACTTTTACAGTACAGTTATATATATAGGCAGTACTACCATTACTATATTTTTGATTTCTTACTGATAATATTAGGAGGTATTCTGTACTCACCATAATGCCGATGCAGCCGGGCCAGTCGCTGAGCATGAGCCTCGTCATTCTGGGACCTCCCCACAGCAGCTGTTTGGGGAGACATGACACATTAATCACACTTGCACGGTCACAAGTTGAACTTTTTCCATACATAGTTAGAGACACATAAGACTGCATACTTACAGTCACATGGGACATCCTGTGCTCAGGCTTCTTGGATCCACTGGTCCAAGAGTGCATGCCTCCTCCACTTAAGGTCGTTATGGTAGTGACATACCTGCTCACCAGTCTGGGGTATGCCAGTGGCACTGGTGAGATTGCATGCAAGCTGGACCCAGGCCTCCACTTTGTACTGGGAACCCTGGTACTGGCCCTGCAGCAGCCTGCCATGTTTTTTTACTAAGAGCCCAACCATGACCCTGGGCTCCTAGATGCCCCAACGTTATGCTCAGAAGTGAACACCTTCACCTACACCAGGCATTTTTGTCCTGCTGTGAGCAATCCCAAATGGTTATGGCTGTAATTCCATCTGTGCAGTTTAAATAGGGCAGTTTTCCCACACTTTTTCTTGATTGGCTGTTTTTAACATGTTGAGCTATGCTTAGCTCCACAAAAATCCTCATAGCAATGCTTAAACCAGATAAGCACAGCTGAAAGCCGGTAAGTAATGCTTACACTAGCAAAGTATTGCTTAAATATATATTTTTTCATTACATTTATAAAGTATTTTTTACATTTATATTTTACGTATTCTCATCCCTACTGCGCTATACGTGAGCCACATGATTGACATCTATCATTCAAATTCCTTAAAAGTTTATTAAATAAATTGGCAGAAGGGGGATTTGAACCAAGCATATTCTACATGCTAGATGCATAGCAGTACCACTACTGTACAGTAGCTTGATGATGTTTTGTATCACAGTAGCACTTGTCTATAATTTTCAGGATTTCAGCCAGACTAAGCATAGTGGCACGCCGGGCAAACAAGCTGCGCACCGCTTAAATTTCAGATTTATTTAATAAAAAAAATACATTTTTTGTATTTGTATTGCTTTCCTCTTGCCCTACTGCTTCCATGCATGTAGGGCAAGAGTGCATACATTCAGGGCTGTGCACTTGAAGGCTCCTGCCTTCTAGGTGTGTTTGTGTTTAGTTTTCTTTTTATTTCAGTGTCCACGGACACTGAAATGTTAGCTACTTACATTTCAATGTCTGCGGACACTGGTTTAGTACATAATATTAGAGCCAGGCTCTAATATTATGCACATTCACACTCCTCTGTGCCACAAAGTGCCATACGGCACTTTCTGAGTGAAGGGGGTGTGTTACATGTGCAGGCACTGCTGAAACATGCCCCCTGCACTCGTTCATGGTTCGTGTCCATTTAGATTAAACAGCAGTGCACCTTCATGCATATGCAAGGTGCGCTGCTATTCTAAATTAACACAAACTGCTCTGTGCAAGAATAGTCGTATTCTTGCATGGAGCTTCAGGAATCCCAGAGCTCATCTCTTTTTTTGAAATTATGAATTTCAATGGTGTACAACTCATGCACCTTATATTCAACACTCTGGTCTGATCCTGCAAAGGTATATGATTAATATATGAAATAATATGATTATTCATGAAAAATTGGGAACTGTATTATCAGCAAGAATTTATAAAATCATTTAACTGTCCCCATACCTTTCTGTTAATTCCTGAAGTGATTAAGCAGATGGACATCTTGACTGCTCCTGGTCACTCAAATACCACCTGACCTGTATCTGGAAAGCAAATGAAAACCTGTGGAAGAAAACTTTGAGTCAGACTGTTATAATGTGTAAAACTTTTACGTACTAGACAAAGCAAAGTCAAGTGGAACAGGGACACTCAGTTGCATTTGTTGGACAGCACACTGTGCGTCACTGCAAATAGTTGTATTTGAAATTTCACCCTTGTCCTCATTGTTCAGGTATGAAAGATTTGTCGTCAGTACAAGTACAGGCTTATTGGATATTGATCTGGTTATTCTCATCTCAAACTGGTTCAACTGATTTTCTGAAACACTGCGTTTGGGTTGCCACTCAGCAGGAACTAATTGGACATGTCTTCTGTTTAATTTAACATGGTACCATTGTTGTTTATATCATGTAGGACCACAGTTCAGTAGTCTTTTGCACTGCAACTCTTGCTATGTCGCTCTTTTTCTTTCCTTAGAAATTAAAGCAGACTGCTTAGTCTGGTTGAATGATAGCTAGTGAATGCATAGAATGACATAATTCATAAAACTATTTGTTTGAAGCTTTGGCTTTTTAATAATTTTGTTGAACTACATTGCACAGAATTACTTTAGCCTCATGTTTTGACTCTAATACTGATATGTCACTTCATATTTGTTTTCCAGATATTGCGTGCATAGGGTTTACATCAGTGGCACTATGTGGAGTGGGGTCTATATTAGAAACCCGAAGATCCATTTGACCAAATCAGAAAAGAGTGACACATATTGCGCAAACTATGGAAATGGTGAACGTTCAACACCGCGAAATTCAAAATGTCGAATTGTCAAGGTTGGCCCATCTGCGGTATAGCTCCGTAAGGTAAGTGTGCGACATTTTGTTTTGTTGAGTGTATCTGTGTGTGGATTATTTATTTTGTTTGGGTATATCTACATAGGATAAGTGTGCGATAGTTACGGACTTTAGGGTTAGGGTGCGGGTTAAGGTAAGTGCATAGATAGTAATGTATGTAAGGTTTAGTGTAGGGTTAGAAGTAGGGTTTGGTTAGTGTATGTATGTGTTTTATTTATTATGTTTGGGTACGTAGTATGTAGCGCGTGGTGGGGTTGGCCAACTATGACGATTCGAGATTTTAAATTTCACAGTTTAGGGGGTTCGGCGTATTTGCAGTTCTGGCTATATGTGTCACTGTTGTGGTATTCGCTCAAACGGGTTTTCGGTATTATAATATAGACCCGTGGAATGGCTTGATATTCCATGAGATCTTTTTCAGGATATTTGTCTTTGTATATTTTTGGTTGTTTGCACTGGTCTCAGCTCCACCCTTGAACTGCAGAGAATGAGGACTTATTGTAGTGTGCCTGAAACCATAGTCAGTAAGAAATTGTTGAAACTCACTTGACATGAATTATAACCAGTTTGATAGGGTAACCATACCTTGAAAATGTTGTTTTGAATCTGGATGTTATCTGTTAACTAGTCATAGTTGGTACATGGATTATTTCTAGGTCACAAGAGTAACTCTTACCACTATACAGTAGTTTTTACCTTCAAGCTCACATACCTCAGCAGCTATCTTTTGCCATGGACCTTTGGATAAGGGCGTTAGCATAAGATGGTTTATATGCAATGCATCACTGATGTATAAGCACTATATTTATAATGTCTTGGTTGATTTTTGGTCATCTCACTAGCATTTTGGCTATTTTTGGACATTTTGTAAGGTCTTGATGATCCTTGTGTTTCTCTATAGCACTTCTGTTCACTGAAATGAGGATATTACAATTCTGTCTTGATACAACAACAAACCACCATGTTCAGATATCTGCACTCTGACTATATAGTATTTATGCATGAACTGTTTTGTTTATGTCCAATGATCTAAACATCCATTTTGCACGTTGGCTAACAGCTAACTATTGATTCTAAATGCAAAGAACAACAAAGTGATCAAAACTCAACTTTTGAAGAAACATCAGTCACAAAAGTTGTACTACAATAAATCTAACAAACCTCTTAGACCAAAAAGACAAGATGAGATTGTAAAGATGCAGACATCCAAAGGATATGACCGAGTGGGCATTATCAAAAATGTTTGTGAGGAACTGAGATCTTATATTGTTCATTTGGAAGAAATGGATTTTAGAAGAAACAGAATACATGTACTTCCAGTTTCTGAACCAGTGACACAGCAGATTGACTGTGCCAAGGACTGTATTTCTCAGAGGTACCTTACACTTGTTCCACTTTCAGAGGGAGTATACTTTCCTCAAATAATTCTGATGTTATCCCTGAAATTCCTATTAAGAAGAATTCCCCAGATACTGTCCCTTTATCTAAGCCCAATCAAAGCTTTTATGTAACCAGATCGAGTAGAATTTCCAGACCCAATTCAAACTACACAGCGACTTGGACTTGAGTTTTGATTTGTTATTAATATTAAAATGTTATCTTACATCGATATTGTCTTGTTCTCCTATTGCAGGTTAAAAAATCAAAGAGTGAGGATGTATAATATTCTATAATAACAGCTATGAATGAAAAATTGTGCTGTAATGTAATTTATATAGATTTAACAAAACACTGATTAATAAATTAGTACAACTAGGTATTGATGTACTCTTGATAAGATTTATAACTGCATGGCTTACAAATAGGACATGGCAAGTATCACACACCAACTGGACAGGTGAAATCCCTGGTTACAGTCAGGGTGTCCCACAGGGCTCTGTCCTAGGCCCTTACTTGTTTAGATTGTATCTTTCAGATCTGAGGTGTTTTGCAGTCTATATGCAGATAATCTGAAATTGGGTAAACTGATTACAAGTGCTACAGATAAGGCATGTCTGTAAAATAACTTGACTAAATTGTATATTTGGGCACAGGAGAATAATATGCTGATAAATACATCAAAATCTAAGCATATGAGATTTGGGAGACATAAATTGAAAGGTGAATATTTAATACAGCACACAGTGATTGAAATTGTAGACTCATTTAAGGACCTGGGTATATGGGTAATTTGTGTAGTTTTTCTAAAGTTAGATTAATTTCAAGTTGTAACTAATGAGACACTTTTAAATTAGCCAGCCACAATTCTGTCTCCTTATTTGTTCATCTTTTGTGCCATTAAACCCATAAATTTCAGCTAACTCATACAGTCACCTCACAAAAACTTCATCACATTCACCTTTTGCTTGCACACATCTTTAAATCATGCCCTTCTAAGCATTGCTAAAATGTTCAAGTTTACTAATCAGTGATTCAAATGTGACACTCTGGACCTCTGTGAATACAATCAAACTGTACATGGCCTCCACTTTATGTGCCATTGAATATAACAGGATATTTAAATGGATTTTAGCTGTCTCCCTACCCAGATTGGTTGCCACACAATATAGAGCAAACCTCTGTGTCCAGGCTGGCCAGGCAAAAGTTATTGAGAAGTCAAACAGCTCTGGTGAGATAAATTGCATCATAATGAAAGAAATTCAAAATTTCTGGGCTTAATGATTTAAATTATCTAAAAGAAGACATTTTGAAGTAAACGGCATTGTATCTGTAAAGCATTTGACTATGTGCTTACAGATTCACTTGAGAGGGTTTATAATGATGAAATTTTTGGTTCTTTCTATTGTCTTCATTACAAGCCCATTGCAATTCCCCCATTCTGGCTCCACCCTCCTATAATCCTATTAAAAAAGGTTTCTCCCCTCTGACTTTAAGGAGCTCATCAGGGGGAAAATGCTGTTTTTTTCAGTAATTGTAGCAAACTGCTTGCTGCAAATTTAACAAGTGGCTTACTACATTTATTCCACACATGAAGAGCTGAAATCATAGTGCTTCAAATATTTTATCCCTGATTACAAATGCTGGTACTGCACTATCACTAACCAACATGTAGTGATTGTGTCCCCTGACACCTTGCTCTCTGGATGGCCTCCCCATCATATTCTTATACAAGGTCTTGCAGCTTTTTCTTTTAAAATCATGAAAGTGTTTTCTAATTTTTATTCTAATTAACCTTCATTCATTCAAATTCCAGTGGTTTTATAAACCTACTACAATTGTTGTTCTGAGTGCATTAACTTTTGAAGTAGTTATAACACCCGGGATTTCTGCTGCAGAAAGCTCAATGTCTGAACTATCTTCCAAAGCTGTTCACACTTCCCCCTACTGGTCAGGTGGATACCCACCCAGCTAGATGTCAACACATCTGTTGTATAAAAGAGACAACTGTCTATGCCATTTTTAGTTATTTCTTGGCTCTGTCAGCTCCTGAGTTTATGGACTGAGATGACAGCACAAGCTGTCAGGTAGCATATGCTCACAAGAATGACAGCCCAGTCAGAAGGACCCCCAAACTCCCTCTCCAGATACTTGGTCAGACTGAGGCAGGGATTACCTTCTAGGTGTATACGAGAGGAAAGGTACAGAGAGAAGTAAATGGTTTCCCAGCCCAATAGTAGAATAGCTAAAGGAAAGAAACAGAGGGGTGGAGGGTCAGAAATATTGGTGCAACAGGGACCACACTTGAACATCTGTGATTATGTTAAGTTCCTACATAACTACTATGTTTATCATATTGTTCTGTATTACAGCAGTGATAACCTTTGGAAGATTCACAGAGCTCATAAATCAGGCTGTTATTCACCTTGTGGAGATAAAGATTTTTAAAAGACCCTGTACTACTTCCGTGGCAAATTCTATCCTGCTTCTAAAGGGAATGTCCACATTATTATGCTGTTTCTGAGAAACAGGAAAACTAAAGAACATTATGTCTAGTAGAAACTTGTGCCCTGACAATGTTCAGGGACAATTTATCTGTCACTTGACTGGCTCATACTTTGATTTTTGACATAATTCTGAAGAAAATCATAGTTTCTACAACATGGAAGCCTACAAAAGTGGTTTCAATGCATGAAGGGGGTAATCATGATAGTATGGAACTCTATCTGCCGGTAAGCTTGGCATCTATTTTAGTAAATGTTTTGAAAGATTTTTCCATTCTGTATAATGGAGCAACTCTAGACATTAATCATATGGCTTTATGACACAACACTCAGAAATTTCCTGCCTAATTGATTTTTATGGAATTTTGTATAAGGCACTAAACTCAAGTCAATCTGTTGCAGCAGTCTTTTCCAATTGCTTTTGATAGCATGTTGCATATTGTGACTATTCAAAGTTTGATTTCCTTAGAAGTCAGTCCCTTCCTATTATAGTGGATTAAATCTTGGTTGTTAGGGAGACACCAAAGTATAAAAATCTATGGATGTTTCTCAGACTGGACTCCAGATTAGTGATGGGACAAGTTTTGTCTAACATTGCCTTCTACATTATTCCATATAATGTCAACATTGGATAGCCAAATATGCAGAGTACATCAAAAACTGTATAGTAATTACTGGCAAGGATGACATCGCCATCCTTAATAATTATGTAACTAAAGTCACAAATTGGTTAAGAGAGCATGGCCTCAGTTTGAACTGCAGTAAATGTAGTGTGATATATTATGGCACTGCAAGGCCTAATTTAATGATGTTCAGTTTATTTATTTATTTAATCTATTATTTGTTTACCAGGAGAGTCCAACTGGGACAAAGCCCGTTTTCTGTGGGGACCCAGGGAGAAAAGCTCCATTGCAAAACTGTATATAATTACATGTAATTATGCATCATGAAATCATACAAAGGCACTACTACAGCTGCAATGGATTACAATGAGTAAAGATAGATATAAAATGTGTTAGATGTTTGCTGCAGTATTATAATTAACAAATAATTTTTGGCATTTATTATATACAATCAGACTCAATATTCAATAGTAAGAACAGCTTTAATAGGTTTGGTTACAGTTGATAGAGATAGTTTGATTGTACAGTAGAGATGCTGGGTATTAGTGATGTGAGGTTAATTTAGTTTGGTCAAGTGCATGGGCACATCCATTTATTTGTGAGGCAGTTCCTAAGTTGGCTTTTAAATTGAATTGGATTGGCAGTAGTTATGATTGACTGTAGAATACGATTCCAAATTTTAGAGATGTAGCTGGAGTATAGAGTTATCTGCGGCATTGTTGGATTTAGATACTTGCAGTAAGGATTTATTATTGGATCTGAGGACTCGAGTATTGGTGTAGGGTTGGAACAATTAGTAAAGGACATTTTTTTCTGGTTGGTGAATTAGTCTATGGGCTATAATAAGTTGATTGCAGGATAGGTAATTGGGTAATTCTAGACACTTCAATTGTTGTATGGCAAAGCAGTGGTGAGATCTGTGAGGGGAGTTGGTGGCAAATTTAGCAATTGTATTGTAGCATGCTTCTAGTTTGGCCAAAGCAGTGTTCTTTAAGTTTATTAGAATGGGGAGGCATAAAGTAGGGTGTATAGTAGGTGAGTCCTGGCTATTGCCTGTGTTGTGTAATTAGTGAGGAAGGACTTGAGTCTGTATAGTGCATCTAGTTTTACATGTGTCTTCTTAACTGACTGAGACAGATGCATATCAACTTTCAATCATTGTCTATAAGCACACCTAGTAATTTTGTTTGGTCAACCATTGATATTATAGCATTATTGGAAGAGTATGGTTGAAATGGAGTATTGAGGTTGCATGATTTCCTGGGGTGAAAAAGCATGAGTTTTGTTTTGGATGGGTTCAGGATTAATTGTTAGTCTGATAGCCAGGCTTCAATTGACAGGAATAACTGCTGTGTTTTTGTTTTGAGCTCATTTAGGGTAGATGTAGCACAGATGACAGTGGAGTCATCGGAGTAATCTGTTGTGTTTTTGTTTTGAGCTCATGTAGGGGAGATGCAGCAGAGATGACAGTGGAGTCATTGGAGTAATCTGTTGTGTTTTTGTTTTGAGCTCATTTAGGGGAGATGCAGCACAGATGAAAGTGGAGTCATTGGAGTAATCTGTTGTGTTTTTGTTTTGAGCTCATGTAGGGGAGATGCAGCACAGATGACAGTGGAGTCATTGGAGTAATCTGTTGTGTTTTTGTTTTGAGCTCATGTAGGGGAGATGCAGCAGAGATGACAGTGGAGTCATTGGAGTAATCTGTTGTGTTTTTGTTTTGAGCTCATTTAGGGGAGATGCAGCACAGATGAAAGTGGAGTCATTGGAGTAATCTGTTGTGTTTTTGTTTTGAGCTCATGTAGGGGAGATGCAGCACAGATGACAGTGGAGTCATTGGAGTAATCTGTTTTGTTTTTGTTTTGAGCTCATGTAGGGGGGAGATGCAGCACAGATGACAGTGGAGTCATTGGAGTAATCTGTTGTGTTTTTGTTTTGAGCTCATGAGATGCAGCACAGATGGCAGTGGAGTCATTAGAGTAATCTGTTGTGTTTTTGTTTTGAGCTCATGTCGGGTAGATGCAGCACAGATGACAGTGGAGTCATCAGCATACTGTACAAAGGAGGCTAGAGGAGTTGCTGTGTGAAGCCTGTTGGTGAACATATTGAAAAGTTGGTGGCCTAAGACTGATCCTTGGGGGATGCCCATGGTAACTGGTAACAGGAAATAAAGATCATGTTGCCATTTAACAGCTTGCTGATGGTTAGTTAGGTAGCTAAGGAACCATGCAAGTGGTGCATGGCTGAGTATTAGGCTGGAAAGTTCGTTAAGTAATTTCTGGTGAGAAACCACATCAAATGCTTTGTAATGGTCCAGGAATATGGAGGATACAAGATTACCATTGTTTCTATGTTGGTTGATTGTATTAGTGAAACTGAGCAGGGCAGTTGTGGTACTATGATGTGGGTGAAATCTGTGCTGTGTGCTAGAGAGGAGTTTATTAGATAGAAGGTGGTTGAAAAGCAGCATATGAAAAAACTTTTCTAATATTTTAGAAAGGGGTGATAAGATAGATATGGGTCTATAATTTGAGATCTCAGTGAAGGTACCACCTTTGTGCAATGGGTGGGATTATATAAGACATTTTCCAGATTTTTGGAATAT
This sequence comes from Protopterus annectens, assembly GCF_019279795.1. Taxonomy (NCBI): domain Eukaryota; kingdom Metazoa; phylum Chordata; order Ceratodontiformes; family Protopteridae; genus Protopterus; species Protopterus annectens. The sequence goes on along the minus strand of NC_056732.1, from coordinate 1,580,488,834 downwards.
ATTGTTCTCATATAGACCGGTTGATGAGGATGGAAACTAAACAGGAGATGGTAAAAATGTAGAGGGCATATTGTTGGTGGCAAAGGTTGTGGGTTTTAATTTAGTGAGCGTTTTTTTTTATGGTTTGAGTTTGGATGGGTTTAAAAGAGAAGGAATCAGTGTCATTGTTGGCTGTGGTTGGGATAGTAGGAGGATCATTGCAGTGGTTCTTAGTAATTGCTTGTGTGATGTTTATGATGAAAGAGTTAAATTGTCTGGCTATACTATTGTTATTGTTAGCAGTTGATGAGGCAGGGGTGGAGGACTGGCCTGGGTGAAGTAGTTTATTTATGGCAAACAAGAATTTTGTAGGCTTGTGGAGATGCTTTTGCTGTATAGTAGTATAGTATAATTTTCTTGTCTAGTTTGACTTGGGCCTTGGCTTTATTTTGGAGTTGTCTATAATGTTTTAGGTTGGCATGAGTTTTGTTAGTGTGATAGAATATCCAGGCTTTGTCTCTTAGTTTGAGTAGAGATTTAGTTTTTTTTGTTAGCCAAGGGGTGAAATTGGATTTTACTCTAGTAGTTCTGCATGGGGCAAGACTGTTTAATATGTCAATGAATGTAGTGTTAAAATAGTCCACAGCACTATCTGGTGGAAGGCTTTTGAATAGGGTCCAATCACAGTTTAGTAAGACTATTTTAAAGCACTGACTTTTTTGTTGTGAATTTGACATTAGATAGTTTTTCTATGGCGGTGGAGATGATGTTTAATTAAGTATGTTGGGAGATGATCACTAATGCTATCAGGAAGGCAACCTGATTGGTAGGTTAGGGTAGGTTTATTACTTAGAATCCAATCCAGAATGGAATGTCTTTTGGTTACCTTGTGTATTTTTGTTGTGTGTATGACTTGGTTGAAGCCATGTAGGTTGATATAGGTTGAGGGGGTTGTCACAGTCATAGGACTGCCAGTCAGTATTAAAGTCACCCATTATGATGGTTTCCTGTGGGAAAGATATTGATATCAAATGTAAAAAATCCTCAGTTAAGTCTGAGTTATTGCCAGGACAAATATAAGTACCTATTATGGTTAGATATCTGTTGTGGTTTATTTCTATTTTGGTAAATAATACCTTAAATATGTTGAAGTCAGACATGCTTGGCTCAATAAGTTCAACTTTTTTGTTTTGCTTAAACTGCAGGGCTATGCCTCCTCTGTGCTTATTTTTTCTGTCTCATCTATGGATGTTATATCCTAGGGGAAGAATTTCATTATTGGTAATGTCACGTTTCAGCCAGGTTTCTGTGAGGATTACAATGTCTAAGGAGTAAAGAGACAGGCTGGCATGTGGTACATGTGTTTTATTTACTATTCTCCTGACATTCATATTAATGAGCAGTAGATGAGAGCTACTGGGAGAGGTTATTGTCCTAGTTATAGCTGGTATAGTGGAGGAATGTTGGACTTTTGCTGAACACATTCAGGGCTTGGGTGAGGGTGTATACCTCCAGAGAAATTAAGCTGTATAGGGAACTGTAGCAGAAATTTAAGTTTAGATATGAGTTTGGTGAATTTATGAGAGGTTTGAGATTTTTGAATAGGTTGGATTAACTTATTGGGAAACTATCCTATGTAAGTTGTTTTGTATAGATTGGAAGCAATAGTAAGATTGAAAAGTGTTGGATGGTAGGGCAGGGAGTTGTATGTGTTGGATGGTAGAATCTGTTGTGTAGAGGAATGTGGTAAGAAGTTAGGTAATAGAAGAATATTAAGAGAATAGCAATAAAAATGTGTATGGATAACATGTGTAAGTGTTTACTGAGATGTGTCATTGTTTTGGTGAGGAAGGTGTGATATAGTCAAGGCTAGAGTAATGCGTGGTAATTTTAGAAGAGGTTTGTATACAGGTATAGAGTGGAATGGTGGTAGAATTTAAAGGATTTGTAGGATTGTGAGTGAGGTAAGTGAGCTGATAGTATAGTAAGAGTCATTATATGGAAATGGATAGATTAGGAATTTGCAATGAGGGGAGTGATTGTTTGGGTGCTTACTGTGCTAAAGGAGAAAAAGGAGTGATTGTATGGAGTAATTGCAGTTTAAGAGAATAATGAGGGAAACAGGAGTATATTACTGACCTATGGTGTGTGGATGATAGGTGTGTAATGTGTGTGGAGAAGGTGTGCTGTGAAATGATTGGTTAAGAGTGATGTGAGGAGTGACTAGCTGGATACAAGTTTAGGTGTAGGTGTAGTGGGGGTGTGTGGGAACTGGAGGTAGGGTAGGGGAGTGGAGTGAGCCTGATTGTAGCAAGGGCAAATGGAGTGGGAAGGATCTGGCAAACAAAAGACCAAGAATCTACAAAATCTATCAGCCAACAAAGACCACAGGTCAGTTTAAAAACTCAGTAAATGTAGTAGCCTTCCCTACCTTTAACCCTACTAAATAATCAGGTATCTGTTTCAATAGGGTGTAAATTAACAAGAAACCAACTTGTTTGGGATGGTAGAAGATAGTGTACTATATCTTAAGTGGGACTAGTGGTTGAAAGACAAAAGATACAATGAGAGAATGGGAGGGGGACCTAAAGCTAGAGTCCTACTAAATGTACAAACTGATCAACTGTTTTATTTAATTTCAATAATAAATTAAGTTGATAGCGTATTTACAGTGAGACTAATGTACATTTCTATATGAGCATGCTGTTAGCCTTGAGTTCTCGTTCCAGAAGAAAGACAGATTTTCTCATTTGATGCTATACTAAAGTGTGGGTTTATACTTCTTTTTCAGTTACAGTGTGTGAAGTGACTGTAAAATAAAACAGAAGAGACAGGATAAGAGGGTTACACATAGGTATAAGTGGTGCCCTTTCCGAGGCCACTATGTATAAGTTTATAACACTTGAGTTACTATGTGTACAGCTTTAGAGTAGAACCTAGCCAATTAAAGCAGCCGTTACACTGTATGAATTAAAAGGAAAAAAATAACTAATCACTGCAAAATAGGAGGAGAGTTATCTACAAAATAGATAGTAACAGAGTCAAAATGTTTACTTTCAGTGTCATATATGCCTAACACTTTGCACAATTTCCATCAGTAATGAAATTCAATGCACGAGTTATGCTACTGAAAACATTACCCAATCACCATAAATAAACTAATGCTTGATTAAATGCAAATTCCAGTATAAATCATTGAAGCATGAGCAAGGTCATGCTAATAACAAACACCATGGATGGGTCAGTACTTAGGGTTGTCGCTGGACTGGCTCAGGTAGACTGTAACCATAACCCGAGTACAGTTATCTTATCTAAAATTAACTTAAAGATTCCAGTCATAGAGCAAAGCAAAAACATTTCTTGTCCACATTTAACTTAAAGATTTTGAGCTTAGAGCAAATAAAAAAAAAAAAACAAAAAAGAAAATGTATAGTATTATTGAGAACTTACATGGCAAGCACACTTAAAAATAGGATGGAATGAACAGGAGTCTGACTACCATGGGCAAGTTAGTAATTTAAAAATGGCACCTGCCGAACCACTCTCATTTGTAGAAGTACTGCGGACGTTGGGTGGGGTGGAGTTGGGGGGCAAAAGTCCAAGCCACAATCTCTCAAGAGGAAAGGTAATTAAAAATCATATAGAGGACCTGGTGACTGAAAGACCAAGATTCTACAAGATCTATCAACCAACAAAGACCACAGGTTATTTAAAAAAAATCAGTAGTAAGTCCTGTCAACTCTATTAAGGGTCTAGGAATATTAGTAAACAGAAATTTGCGTTTAACAAGAATGCTGACATAGTTTAAAACAAAGCTCCGGAACTCATATGCCTATTTTACAAACACATGTCTATTAGCTCTCCTTCAGTTTTGACAAAAAATATATTTCTTAGGTCCATGTTCTGCTTATACAACAAGAGAAACTTGTTTTCTCATGAATTTTTCAAATAAAATTTTATGAAAAGAATTCCTCCTTGACAAAGAAAGCAAAGAAAGCACACATATACTAATTGGATAAAATGTTTGGGACTATATTCAGTAGTATACTGTTATATTAGGAGAATGCTGTGCTTAATTTTCAAAACATTAGCTAATTATGGCTTAAGGACGTTATTAGGATATCAGATTTATGACAGTAGCAGATGTCTTCATGACACAAACTTCTTCAGCTAGATTTATTGGTAGGAACCTCTGTCTTTTATATCAAAGTGATGTAGTCTATGTTCTAATATGGCTTTTTGGCCTGAATACGGGAGCCACAAAACTATGAAACTGTTCCATCTATATCAAAATTAGGATGGGTTAATTTATAATAAGTCTTACATTTTAAAAGCACTCTTTTAACAAATAACCGTCACTGTACATAAAACTTCTGATAGTTCACAGAGCATATATGAGTCTATTAAAAAAAGCATGTGACTTGTTCCTACATATTGGTATACTGGCTAAACTTGAACATCAAAAATTAAATGCTGTACAATTAACTGGATCAAACTGGTTACTTACTAAAACACAAAGAGTTAGGGGCATATTTCTATACTGGAGTACAAAATAGCTCATTGTTGTACCTTTTATTACTTGCTGTCTTCTTTTTAGAGGTAAAAATAGTTACCACCCATATTTAACAAAATAAACTGGATATAACACTTCTTGAGGGATGGCTAGATACTGTACATTTATCATTCTCTAACAACAGCTTCTTGCTCACTGTAAAGAAATGTCACATCCTGATTTTTGGTGTAATATTTACATGGCCTGAATGTAGATTTAGTAATATTTCTGTAGCTTCATAATTTAGAAGAGGTGCATCTACCAATAAGATTGCAGTTTGCCAGATGATTGCAGGCTCTGACAAAGATTTGGTGGACACATTGACTCTGCATTTGCTTTCCAGAAAATGCTCCCTAGAAAGATGATATTTATGGTTAAAAATTAACTGATGCTCTCAACACTCTTGATTGTAAATATGAGTTTATTGCTGCCACAAATGTTCCCACACCAGTAACCCAAAATTTTATGTATCCATTGAAACTACATTTCATTTGTTTTGCTAAATAAACACACTAAATCATTTGTTTTCATTTGTTTTGCTAAATTTTGCTTTTGAGTCATCTTAAAAGTACTCAATTGTATTTATTGCTGCGTGGTGTAACTATCATTCTAAGCCTTTTGGTATAAGCACTTGGGCTTCAGACCAGTTGTTTTACATTAAGAAGGTTTGTGGTTTGCACTGTTGTGGCAGGACAGGTAGCTTACATCCTTTTAAGTTGGGAACTGCTGATTGAAGGCTCAGTGTCTGTTATTCTAAAAGAGTATTAGTTCTGGTTTAAGCACTTGGGCTTCTGGCCAGTTATTTTACATTAAGAATGTTCGTGGTCTGCACTCTTGTTGGAGGAGAGGCTGGACTCTGCCCTTCTGAGTTGGGAATTTCTGGTTAAAGGCTTATAGTGCCTGCATATTTGAACTGTTTCTTACTGAAATTGGTACGTCTTGTTTGCTGTAGCATAGACTAGATCCAGGCCTGCTGAATCTAGCTTTGTTTGCATAAGTTGAGCACTAATCCAGGCCTTCTTAAAAGTATTCAATTGTATTTATTACTGCTTAGTAGTAACCTGATTAAAGTGTAGCTATAATTCTTAGCCTTTTGGTTTATACACTTGGGCTTCAGACCAGTTGTTTTACACTAAGAAGGTTTGTGGTCTGCACTGTTGTGGCAGGAGAGGTAGCTTACATCCTTCTAAGTTGGGAACTGCTGATTGAAGGGTCAGTGCCTGTTATTCTAAAAGTGAATTAGTTCTGGTTTAAGCACTTGGGCTTCAGGCCAGTTATTTTACATTAAGAAAGTTCGTGGTCTGCACTCTTGTTGGAGGAGAGGATGGACTCTGCCCTTCTGAGCTGGGAATGTCTGGTTAGAGGCTTATAGTGCCTGCATATTTGAACTGTTTCTTACTGAAATTGGTGCACCTTGTTTGCTGCAGCATAGACTATATCCAGGCCTGCTGAATCTAGCTTTGTATTCATAACTTGAGCACTAATCCAGGCCTTCTTAAAAGTATTCAGTTGTATTTATTACTGCTTGGTAGTAACCTGATTAAAGTGTAGCTATCATTCTAAGCCTTTTGGTTTAAGCACTTGGGCTTCAGATCAGTTGTTTTACATTAAGAAGGTTTGTGGTCTGCACTGTTGTGGCAGGACAGGTAGCTTACATCTTTCTAAGTTGGAAACTGCTGATTGAAGGGTCAGTGTCTGTTATTCTAAAAGTGTATTAGTTCTGGTTTAAGCACTTGGGCTTCAGGCCAGTTATTTTACATTAAGAAGGTTTGTGGTCTGCCCTCTTGTGGGAGGAGAGGCTGGACTCTGCCCTTCTGAGCTAGGAATTTCTGGTTAAAGGCTTATAGTGCCTGCATATTTGAACTGTTTCTTACTGAAATTGGTGCACTTTGTTTGCTGTAGCATAGACTAGATCCAGGCCCGCTGAATCTAGCTTTATTTGCATAACTTGAGCACTAATCCAGGCCTTCTTTTTTGAAGAAGGTTCCTCTTCACTCCAGTGGCAGGAGTGTGCAGTTACAACTTGTCTGATTGAAGACTACAGGAACATGGCTCAGTTTTGAGATTTTTTTTACTGGTTAATTGGGTAATTTGTTTAAAAGCCTTTTCTGATTGCTTGTAGTAATCTAAAGCTGTTTTAAGTGTATTCTTTACTGTCTGTAGTCATTTAAAGCTGTTTTAAGTGTATATTTTACTGTGTTTGCCTTATCTTTTCAAAAAACATAAATTTTCCCTTGTTTCCCACCTTTCTAAGCTAGCATAGTCCAGTTTTCAGGCTAGTGCTGAATTCAGGGCTATTACAGTTTTCTGAGTTGCCCATACCTTACTTGGATAGAGGGAGGTTTCTCTGCTCACCTGTGAGAGAGGGAGCTTTGAACAGCCATCTGTCCCTGGAGGAGTGATTCCAGCCCAGAAGTTAGTAGTTTGTGGGCCATTTTGGGCTAATTTCTATCTCCTTCATTTCCCTGATGTAAAAACCGTGTTTGCACAGTTTTGCACATCCGGGCAGCATCGGTTAGCTAGGGCTAAATTTATTCCGGATCCACCAAGTCTCATCTTCAGTTTTTCCCTTGAAAGTAATCTAACTCTCAACCTAAACACTTAAAAAGCATCCTACAGTCCAGCACTTGCTCAGACCTAATAGCAAGCAGTAATATACCCTGACACTTGATTGCCAAGCAGGGCAAGGCTCATTATTCACCAATCACCAACCAAGCGACTAAGCAGCTCACCCTACTATTCAGACATGACCAAAGGGCAATTTCAGGTATACTCTCCAGTCCAGCTGGTGAACCTAGGAATCCTGAGGCAATGTTACAACTGCCTCATGTACACAGACAATCCTCTCCTCCTGCCACAAAACATTAACATATGCAAGAGATGCAATTATATAGTTAAATTGGAGGCTAAGCTCTCTCCACCCAAGACTGGAACAGGCAGTCATGAGGAGAAGGTTAACACTTGCTCCACACCTCCAGCCTCACATAGACATACTAAACCAGCACTGGCAAAAAATACACATAAATGCACAAAATCATACTTGGAGGCTCTAAATAAAAACCTGCAAAAGCATCACAGACCTCCAAAGCAGACACCCAAAAACCTGCACCTCCCGACCCAAACCAGACAACACACAAAACACAAAATCAGTGTGCTGCACAATCACAGCCCTTAAGGTGAAATAACATACCCAACATACTAGTAATAGGCAACTCTATAGTCAGGCACACTGACGTCCCACTCACTAGGCTGAACAAGGAAAAGGTTACTGTTAGCTGCCTGTCGGGAGCCAGAATCCACCACATAACACAAGCACTCAGGTCACTCCAGAATAAGTACAAATATGACTCTGTCATTGTTCATCATACCTCCCTGGACTACATGAAAAGAGATATGGAAGAGCTCTCTGATCATGTAGCCCAGGCGGGTATGGCCCTGACCCTGAGTCGCATCCTGCCCTCACCAAGAATGATACTACAGTATAAAAAAAAATGATCAATTTCAACAATTGGCTAAGCTTCTGGTGTCATTCAAAGGGGATCCAGTGTCTGTCAGCCTGGGATGACATGCTCAATAGGCCTCGTTGCTTCACAAAAGATGGCTTGCACCTGTCACTCATAGACTTTTGAATACTGGCCAAGGCTCTTGCTGCCCCCATAGTGCCTTTTTTAGGCAAGGCTCAAAAGTCAAACCCACCTCCGTAAACAGCACAAATAAAAAAATTAGGGTTATGCTACTCAATGCCAGGAGTTTAAATCTCAAAATGCACACGCTCAAAGCACTCCTCACTATGGAGAATGTCAACATCTGTGCAGTAACTGAAACCTGGTTCAAGGCTCCACAGAGCACCCCAGCACTACTGCGCTACAACTCATACCACACATTTCGGCCACAGAACATGGACCAAAACTCAAAAGGAGGGGGTGTATCCATATTCATCAAGGATACCTACACCTCCAGGTTAGTGGCGCAGCATGATACCTCCGAGATCATCCATGTGCAACTAACATCAGGAAAATCTGCAATACAAATTGTGGCCATCTACAGATCACCCTCCATGACCCAGGACCACCACTCCACCTTTCTGGAGACACTGGAAAACACAAAGGTCCTACTGAACACCCTGATATTGGGCGATTTCAATTACCCTACTGTTAACTGGGAAAACTACTCAAGTACAAACTCCCAGGTCCAGTGCTTCCTGGAATTTATCAACTCAAATGCCCTGGATCAGCTGGTAAACTCCCCTACCAGAACTGAAAACATATTGGACCTGGTCATCACCAACATGGGCGACAGGTGTTCCACACCAGAGGTCAACCCATCACTGGTTAGATCAGACCATAAACTAATCACTCTGGATGTCCACACCACACCACCACCTCCAACCAAGGAAACCGCAGTGAAAAACTTTTCTATAGCAAACTTCACCTTACTTAAGACAGAGGTGGTAAGTTTCACAACCCCCACGCTAAAAGATAACAGTGTCCAAGATGCAGGAACATTTACAGATGCACTCTATGAGCACCTACAAGGATGCATGGATAGTGCCATCCATAGCAAAACCAAGTCTCACACCCCTAAGAGAAGGAAACCAGTCTGGTGGACCCCTGCCATAAACAGGCTATACAATAGAAGGAGGAAACTAGTTCAGAAAAAAAGCAAATCCTAAGAAAGAAAGACATCCCTGATTAGTATCAGTAAGAAGCTAAGGTCCCTCATAATATCCTCCAAGGCTAACTTCGAACGAAAAATAGCCAAGGATTCGAAAGATAACCACACAGCCTTCTTTAGCTATGTCAAGAATCTAAGTGGCAACTTGCAGATATGCTCTGAGCTAGTGCAAAATAGCACAAAATATACTGAACCCACTGATATTGCCAACATCCTGGCAGATAAATTCAGTGCAAACTTCACCCCCCTCTCACCCCCAAAAGGGATCACAACAATACCAGAAAAGTGTAGTGACCCAGAAATCACAGATGCACAGGTGAAAACAGCCCTTTCAAAAGCCAAAAGCACAGCATCAATGGGGCCAGATGGTGTCCCAGGCAGCATCTTGCACGAATTACAGAACAAACTAACCCCCCCACCTAAACACACTGTTCCACCTCAGCCTCTCCACAGGCTACGTGCCCATAGAATGGTGCACAGCTACGGTTATTCCACTCCACAAAGGAGGGGCCACAACTGACCCTGGTAACTATCGCCCCATAAGCCTGACTAGCCTGGTCTGCAAGGCTATGAAGCGCATCATCATGGAACTCATTAACAAAGACATTGGGAACCTCCAAACACTTGACCCGACCCAGTTTGGCTTTGTTAAGGGCAGATCATGCCTATTAAACCTGGTTGACTTCTTCGAGACAGTCACCAAGGCCATAGATGAGGGGAAGGTAGTTCACACAGCCTACCTTGACCATGCCAAGGCTTTTGACACCATTCCACACTCGGGAACTATAGAAAAACTCACCAGCCTGAACATAAACCCCTATGTCATGAAATGGGTTGCCAACTGGCTTACAGACATAACTCACATGGTAAGAATAGCAGGCTCCAGTTCCGACTCTAAACCAGTCACAAGTGGTGTCCCACAAGGCTCGGTCCTGGGACCCCTACTGTTCGGCATATACTTCTCAAAAGTACAGGCAAACACAGGAGGACTATGGCTAACCGAGTTCACTGATGACTGCAAACTGGGAGCCATAACTGACTCTCCAGCTGACACGGACATTCTCCAGAAGGGGCTTACTGAGACGGACACCTGGTGTCAAAGTCATGGTCTCAAGCTAAATGCCAAAAAATGCATAGTTATCCCATTTGGGAAAAGCAAAACACCCATGAATTACCACATAGGTGGCAGTCCCCTTAATACAGAAGAGGTAATAAGAGATCTGGGGACCCAGGTAGATAGTAATCTCTTCTTTGACAATCATATTGCCAAAGTAGTTAGGAAATCCTTCCATGTAGCCCATCTAATTACTAAAGGGTTCACATCTAGAAATAAAGAGGTTATAATGCCCCTCTACTCATCACTCATCAGACCCATTATAGAGTACAATGCCCCGTTTGGGATGTACCTCACAAGACACTTCCAACAGCTGGAAAGACCACAAAAGTACCTCACCAAGAGGATTACTGGTCTCAGACATATGTTCTATGCAGCCCGACTGGAAAAACTCTAGCTGTACTTAGTGGCATATCGCTTACTCAGAGGTGATCTCTGCCTGACTTACAAAGCCATGTCCAACTCAGAATTGATGGGCATGCTCCACCTAAAGAAATTCAAGTCACTGCGAGCCACTCACTCTAGTAAGCTAAACCTCACCGCAACAATAAATAGAACATGCAGGAGGGATAGATTCCTGTCACAGAGACTCCCCATGCTTGTGAACGAAATTCCTAACTACATTAGGCATAGCCCCTCACTAACACTCTTCAAGATAAACCTTGACGAGTGGATGGGTAACAGAAAATACACCCCTGGGATCACTTCATTGGCTCTTCTTGACAGAGGCTCAGTTAATTAATCAATGGAGCGGCGAAAGCTGACACACTCTGGCTAGGCTTATAAATGCTCTCGGGCAGATAGCCTAGTACCTACCTATGAACCTATGAAATAAGCATGATTTGATACTAGCAAGCAAGTGTAAAGAAGCTGCCAGTAACTCCCTAAAATGTTATTCCATCCAAAAAGAGTTTATTATCATTGCAGTAGGCCAGGCCATGAGGAAGGTTAGCAAGTGTTTGCTCAAGACTAAGCCACTGATTGCACATGTCAATTTATGTTCCAAATCATAGAGGACAACTATATGCACTGATTACTCTTTAGTTATCTGTAGGAGGTTTCCTATCATGTAGTCGAACTTTTACAAGTTTGAATCACATATGGTCGAGACCATACGTTCGAATTTGTAAAAGTTCCAGCATTTGAATGGAAACCTCCATAAGCAGAGGTTTCCATTCACTTCAATGTGGTGCGATTTTGGAGTTGTTATAGTTAAGAAGCGGGGATTGTGGGGGGGGCACAGCGTTGTTTTTTTTTTACGTAGTCGAAGTTCTGTAACTTCGACCATTAGATGTTCGGAGTTATGGAACTTTGACTATGTGATATAGACCCTCTGTAGGATGTTGCCCTTCTAGACCACTCTGTGACATAAGAGATGTGGAAAATGGTGGCTCCCATCTGGCTCCAGTCCATAGGTGCACAACACTCTTTGATCAGTAGTATGAATGTATGTCTTACAGTTAAGATGTTGGAGTATACTTTCCCAACTGTATCCTAATATGGATGGATGCTGGAACTTTTACAAATTCGAACATATGGCTACAATATCTCAGATTTCCTTCAAAGTCCTATACTCTTGAGCTGCCCAAAACCTATGCAGAAAATTTATCTGAACATGCTGCAGGAACAATTATCACTACACTTTATTGCCTTCAATGATACCCTCAAATTCTTTTCAGATAAACAGATAAAGAGCTACAGATTCTGACAGAGGAGGTGAGAAAAGTGAATTAACAAATTACAACATTTGGTATGGAAAACGAAGTCAAGTACCTTCCTCAGGAAAGTGTCATAACATTTTCTGATGGCTCATAGGTTAGTACTAAGCTAACTGCTCTTGTTAGCCATTTTAAGCTTAGCCAATTATCCTTTGTGAGACTCAAATCCTGCATCTTGTGTTTTTAAGGCAAACACTTTATCCATTAGGCCACCCTACCAACCTAATTTTATGTATTAAAGGAGGACTCCACCAAAATATTATTTTTTTTCAGAAACTGAGTTTACTTTCCTATAACTAAACAAAAAGTGACACATACAAAAAAGATTAATATAATACTCCTATTTGTTTTATTCGTGAAGCTGTTTCTATTTGCCTTTTTGTGAAATTGTGCATTGTCTTTGCCTATTTTTGTCTCATCATCTGTTGCATCACATAGTCAAGGAGAGCAAGAGTAATTAGGTTAGGCTATTGAGTCTAACTACAGAGCCCTTAAAAATAATGTCTTTTAAGCATAGGTATTTAAATGTGTTTTGTCAGTCAAAAATCACCAGTAGCACCCTGGAACTACAGTTCTGAGTGTCAACAAAAGCAAAGGTTTCAAACTTAGTTTTCAGATGGAAATGAACAGGAAAATGATACTACACATTACTTTTTTTCTTATCAGAAATTAGTTGCCTTTATGCTAATCATACCCTAAGACTGTGACATAGAAGGAAAATAGTTTCATCTTACTGTTCTGATTTTCTGTTAGTATTTGATTTTGCAGGTTTTCCATACTGCAGTCTCTGTAAAAGTGCATGTTATCTTCTTGTGGTATTTGTTATGGTATTTTTTTACATTACATACAGTATTTGGTAGAGGCAAGTCTATGTGTGAGGCGAGATGATTAACATCAAAGACCCTGCTTCACTGGAATGCCTCATTATCCTACACATGGCTGGCTGAATCACTCTCTATGGTGATTGTACTACTCATAGAAATTTACTGTGGAAGCAAGGTCTCTGAATTACAAAGGGTTACTGCGAGGGATTGGCTGCTCATAGTAGGGATTACTGTTTGTAGTAACCTTTTCTGAATCCTACCCACAGAGATATTAGCAAAGCATAAAAGTTCAAGATTTGCCAAACAATTTACACTTTTTTTTAATTTTTGGAAGCAGTTGTCCCTTTAAATGAGTAGGAGGAATAAATTCACCAAATCTCAGGACAGGGTAATCACTTTTACCCAGTGAAACAACTGAAACATTTTGTGGTAACAGAGGAGGAGGATGCATGAATATATTTTAATTCATATAAAAGAATGTTGACAGCAGATCGCCTGGACAAGATCTTTTAAAACCATCATACAGTAAACATGTCAGGATAGTTATCAATGTCCATTTAGATCAAACCTCAGTATATGATGTCCATATTATCCTCCTCCCTAGACTCAGTAAACCCCAGATCTACTATGGAATTGTAGAATCAAGTCTGCAACCAAACAGTAGCCAGCAGCATAGTGAGTGTAGCTTTACATGTGCAAAACTTGCATAAGGTAGGATGATCTTGTAGTAATAAAGCTGCTAATAAAGATCATCCAAGATTGCGGCTTGAACCTTTTTGTGTTTCCAATGGGCCTAAGTGTAAGACAAAAACATTTCTCATGGAATGATTTGATAATCAAAAGCAGACAGAAGCAATTATGCAACACTTTAATTATTCCATCTTGTATCGGTGATCACCATTCTGTTTACATGCCTGCAATTAATAACCCTCTTTGCTTCTTATCTCTTGAAACAAGGCTGTTTAGTTGGCCCTAATTGCCTAGACCATCAACCCATTCCTCACCTTTATGCCTGTTCATTCCTCAACTGGCAGAAGCCACACTATCAACTGGGGTGGGATTTCAGCTAAGGTAAGCGATCATCTTTCGGTGGTTTAGATTTTTTTTTATTTTTGCCCAGACACTTGTCACACCCCGTACCAAATTTGCAATGAACTTCAATCCAGATCTATATCTGTGGATGAACTTTTGGCACATTTTTGCATATTTACAACCAGACTGAAATATATGGTCTTTTCTGTGTGTCTTCATTTTGCTATAAACACTAATCTCCCCCAGTAGGTAATCCAATAAAATTTTGCTTATTTCCAGTCTCAGGTAAGAAGTCTGCCAATCAGACCTAGTTGCCCCTTGTACTTTGTGCTCCATCCCTCTATGTTATGGAAGTGACCTTAAAACCAAAGCATTTAAGCATAACTAGGGGTTAATATTTAACTTACAAAGTATAGACTGAAAATACATGAACCTTGTCCTCTCCACCCATTCTTTCCCTTCTTCCATGAATAGGCTTAAGGAGAAGTTTGTTTCCCTTCTATACTAAAGTGAATAAGAAACAGTGACAGTCAAGACTGAATAATATCCTTAATTAACTGGCCAACCTCAAAGTTTCAGAGTTCACTCTTTGGTCTTTCTGGATGTAAGCTGACTTTGTACCACATATTATAATAATTTAGAGCTGTGCAGCCTCTGCATAAAAATGTTACTAGGTTCAAAGCCAGTTTTCCTCCACAAACAGAAAGATAAACTCTGCTTGTGCCCAGTGAAAATTCTGAAGAAAAACTTGAAAAGTTATCTGAAGTACAAATTTTCTTGCTTATGTTTCTCCACATTGGTATCCTTTGGCTACTGAAAGCACAGAATTTTGATGATATGAGCGAGGATCATATGACTGAATCCATATTAACTGATGTCACTAAATCATACTACATGCTGAATCATGGTGAACTCAGCACTTTAGGTTTTGTAAGTGGCTCCATGGATCCAAGGAGTGTCTGTCAAACTATCCAGATGGCAGAGGCTTTATAGTAAAATCAAGGATATCATATCTCAAACTTCAACAGTTTTATGGGGTAATTCCTCAGACCTTTTCTTTTGGCTCCTCGATCTGTACACTGTTTATCGTAATAAAATATTTTCTGAAAATAACAATATGGTATGAAGAGCTTAATCATCAATATCTTATATCTTTACTGGACGATCTGTCTGCCAAGACTGTATTCAGACAAAACTCTTGATTATTAATTCAAAGACGAACAAGACAATATTCTTCGGCATAGCACCCTGTTTAGCAATGGAGTCATCTCTCATAGGCATCATTTGTTTTAGAGGTGACCTACTTGAGACTGTGCAACTTTCAGATAATAGTTAACTGGTGGGACCCAGCTCTGCCCATTACATCTCATATAGAGCATTTCAGTACAAACATCTTAAAACAACTTATGTTTTCTTAGAAGCATTTCAGATACCATTAACTGGAAGCCAGGATAGGAACTGGTACATTTGTTTTATTGAGTATGACCTCTCAATATTTTGTCACTCTTCATTGCAAATAGTCAGTCAGAAACTCCTCAATAATGTCTGTCAATTTATGCATCTGGTTCCTAAAAAGGATCATCACTGCAGCACATTAAGGAGTGTTGGTGACTTTTATTTGTTGACTGTGGGTGCCCTTTTCAGTGCCCTTCACTACAAGCTAAGTTTATGGGTTATTACCCACTACATGTTATTATGTTTGTGGTCAGAGAGGATCACTACATGAAGCACTCATTAGCTAATGGGGCATGTAACCACCAAACACTTATGACATATATTTATAAAAATGATTATCCCTTCTTTACCATTACATCCTTGGCATGTGATCATCTAGTTTATCTAGGCATGGGATCATAAACCATCTTACATAAAGAGTTACTTGATTCTGTAGAAGGCCTACACCTATCACATTTTCAAATTCATCGTCCCTTCTTATCCACTTACAGCCTGTTCCAATTATGACTATTAGAATTCACACTAAGAATGTACTAAATGACTTATTCCCTACTTTCTCAGTTCATCCTTCACCTTATTTCACTTTAACTTGTTTGTGAAAGCCAGCTTACTAATAATATATATTTAACATATTCCCCTTGTATCTTCTTTCTCTCTACATTTAGATGACCTCACATTTCTAATGCTACAACAATTAATGGGCATGCATAGCCATGGTATTTTTTTAAGTTTTATCTTGTTGTAAGATGTTTGCTAATATAATTTACTAGGAACAGATAAATGGTTAATGGTAAATATAAGACACATCATGTTATCTTGATGTAATCACTTAGAGTCTTGTATACAGTGAATGGATTTTTTTTTGTCCCCTGACAGTTCTGTCATTGGCATGCTTGCTGCTATGGAAGATGAGACTATCTCATGACCAAAAAGTTTGGTTTATTCCCCTGACCTGGGCTGAAATAGACCTTGAAGGCTTGTTCTTTGACATGGGACCATCACCCATCCTCATCCCCTACAGCAGCTCGTGTAATACTGAGCAACGCAGAGATTATTCTCCTCTAGCTCTAACTTCTTCTCCCTTAATGTGATAACACAGATATATTTGGCTGGGCACTGTGGGCAGGCTATGAGGATTGCACAAGCTCATGCTCCATTCTAGGCCCACAGTATGACCATGTCTTGTCTGCTTCTCCCAGCTCTAGCCCAGGCTTTCCCCTTCTGAGCATCAGCCTTCACAAGCTCAAGGAAAGACTGACCTTAATGTTCCCTCCCTCCAGGCTAGCTATTTCCATCCTCCTTATGCCACTGTCAAGCAACTAAGCTCCTAATATGATTCACAGTGCCTAAGCCATACTCTGGGCTTTATCCCTCTCCACCATCAGTGAGGTCCGAATTGTGTTATACATTGTTTAATGTTATTTTTTGACTTTAGTATTATTGATCTAATGGAACTTCTTATAAATTATTTTGTTTGCCTACACATGAATGGTTGAAAGTGAATTTTAAAGGTTTTAATGTGGATAAGCCTCATGAACCAGATAAACAAGCAAAGAAACAAAAAAGCAAACAAACAAACAAATAAACAAAGCTAATTCCCCCACCTGAAATACTTTAAAAAGAACAAAGATTAATACAGATGTTTATCTCATTTAACAAATATTTTCACTCAGAAGTGTTCTGGCTAGAAATCTGTGGTACAGGAACTCCCATAGTTATGCAAGTAATGATGTCCAATGGGGTAGTACTTTTGGGGTAATAACAGACTATTTGGGATGTTCCTCTCCATCCCTTGAAGGTCTGTTATTTCCACCATAACTCCCACCCTTGCTGGCATTATGCCACTTAGATAACGGGATGTCTGCTTAAATTGCTATCTACTTCTTTTATTCTTAATTTATACATTTTGTTTTATATTTTTGATGTAAAATAGCTTCTCCACCTACTGCTTCAAATTTGCTATAGCACATGTAATTGATGTTGATGGAAGTATTTTACATCCCAAATATAAGTTGTGTAAGTAACTAATGTACACACACACACACACACACACACACACACACACACACACACACACACACACACACACACACACACACACACACACACACACTCACACACACACACACACACACACACACACACACACACACACACACACACACACACACACACACACACACACATATAAACACATATTGGCAAAGGCTCTTCCCATAGTTTTAGGCAAGGCCCAAAAGTCAAACCCACCCCCATAGACAGCACAAGGAACAAGAAACTAAGGGTAATGCTGCTAAATGCCAGAAGTCTTAACCTCAAGATGCAGCTCTCCTCAGTATGGAGAACACTGATATCTGTGCAGTGACAGAAACCTGGTTCAAGGCTCCAGAGAGCACCCCAGCACTACCAGGCTATACCTCGTATCATGCCGAACCACAAGGAGTTTCCATATTTATCAAGGATATCCACACCTCCAGGTTAGTGGCATTTATCGGAGACCATCCATGTGCAACTAACAGTGGGCAAGACTGCTTTTCAGTTTATAGCATCCTACAGACCACCCTCTCAAAGTCAGGAATCCCATTCGGCCTTCCTGAAAACATTGGAGAACATGAAGATCTCTCCGAACACCATTATATTGGGTAACTTCAACTACCCAAACATTGACTGGGAGCACTACTCAAGCCCCAGCACCTTAGCCCAAAGATTCCTGGAAATTATAAACTCAAATGCTATGGAACAACTAGTCACCACTCGGGACAACATACTAGACCTGATAATTACCAACATGGGGACTCTATGCTCCACACCAGAAGTATATCCCTCATTGGTAAGATCAGACCATAAATTAATTTCACTGGATGTCCACATCCCGACCCCACCCCAGCCCAGAAAACCACAGTGAAAAACTTCTCAAAAGCAAACTTCTCACTTCTCAAAACCGAAGTGGAATCCTTCAAGGCCCCAGGGCCAGTGGAAACTACAGCCCAAACTGCAGAATCTTATATAAATGCATTCTACAGACATCTCCAGGAATGCATGGATCATGCTATCCCAAACAAAACCAAGACCCAATCATCCAAAGGCAGGCGTCCAGTTTGGTGGACCCCTGCCATAAATAAACTGTACAACAGAAGGAGGAAGCTACTACATGATAGGGAAGGCATCTCTGATCAGTACTAGCAAAAAATTACGATCCCTCATAAAATCCTCCAAGGCCAGCTTCGAGTGAAAAATTGTACAGGACACCAAAGACAATCATAAGGCTTTTTTCAGTTATGTTAGAAACCTGGGATGCAACTCCCAGACTTGTTCTGAGTTGATTCTAAATGACAAAAAATACACTGAACCCACAGACATCGCCAATATCCTGGCAGACAGGTTCAGTGCAAACTTCTCCACCCCTCCCCCAAAAGAGCAAGTATCTATAGGGCTGCCTCCCAAACATCTCAGATGCTCAGGTGAAGGCTGCCCCTCCAAAACACTGCTTCCATGGGACCAGATGGCGTCCCAGGTTCTACATGAACTACAAGAGGAACTAATCCCTCAAATAAAACAGCTATACAATCTCAGCCTCACTACAGGATATGTGCCCACAGAATGGCGTACAGCAACAGTGGTTCCACTCCACAAAGTTGGAGCCTCTATGGGCCCTGGAAACTATCGCCCCATAAGCCTGACTAGCTTAGTCTGCAAGGCTATGGAGAGGATCATCATGGAGCTCATAAACAAAGACATTGGGGACCTACAGACACTAGATCCTACCCAGTTCGGCTTTGTCAAGGGCAGATCCTGCCTTTTGAACCTGGTTAACTTCTTTGAAACAGTCACCAAAGCCATAGATGAAGGGAAGGTAGTCCACACAGCCTATCTGGACCTTGCAAAGGCATTTGACACAATACCCCACTCGGGCATCATAGATAAGCTATCCAGCTTAAATATAAACCCTGTCACAAGATGGGTCGCAAACTGGCTCAAAGACAGAACCCACAGAGTGAGAGTTGCTGGAGCCATGTCAGACTCAAACCGGCACAAGTGGTGTCCCACAGGGTTCAGTCCTGGGACCACTCTTGTTCGGGTATATACTTTTCAGGTACAGGCAAGCGTGGGAGGACTGTGGCTCACCAAGTTCATGAGCGACTACCAAACTGGCGCCCATAATCTCTCCAGCTGACACAAACATCCTTCAAAAAGGTCTCACAGAGACAGATAACTGGTGCAAGCGCCATGGTTTAAAGCTAAATGCCAAAAATGTATAGTCATACCCTTTGGCAAAAACAATGTGCCCACAAATTACCACATAGGAAACCGATTAAGTACAGAGAAAGTTATTAGGGACCTGGGGACCCAAGTTGGTAGCAATCTCTCCTTTGAAAACCACATTGCCAAAGTGGTTAGAAAGACCTTCTACATAGCCCACCTCATCACGGAGGGTTTCACATCTAGATCAAGAGAGGTAATCGCCTTTTATTTATCATCCCTCATCAGGCCCATCATAGAATACAGTGCCCTTTTGGGATGTACCTTACCCGACACCTGCAGCAATTAGAAAGACCCCAAAAGTATCTCACCAAGAGGATCAAGGGTCTCAAACAGATGCCATATGCTGCTCGGTTAAAACTCCAGCTCTACTCAGTTGCATACCGCCTACTTGAGGATCTATACCCTGACATACAAAAGCTATGTCAAATCCAGAATTAATGGACATGCTCCACCTCAGTAAATCTAAATCCCTGAGAGCCACATGCTCGAGGGACTTTGAACCTCAGCACAGAAATAAATAGAACTTGCTTTAGGGACAGGTTCATAACCCAGAGCTCCCTTCACTCTGGAATAGAATTCCAGTTCATGTGAGAGCAAGCACCCACTGAATCTCTCTCTTCAACTCTTGATGGGATGGGGATCGGGGTTTGTCCCAGGGATTACCCATTACTCCTGTCACTATTGGACAGAGGCACAGTAAACTAAACCTTAAAAAGGGCACAGTATACTCAAATCAAGGTGGCGTAAGCCATACAGAATCTACAGAATCGGGCTTATAATTGCCCCAGGGCAGATAGCCTAGTATGAACCTATGAACCTATGAACCTATAAAATGTGCCTGGCAATTACTGATATTTTCTTGATTTAGTACACTTTCACTTTAGATGTCTCATTGTGATCACACAGTTGTAAAAAAATATACAGTGTAAGGCATTGCAGCCCACCTCCTCCCCTAACCCATGCCTGCCAACTCTCCCTCATTTTAATCTGGTGTCCAAAAATGATTTTCTAGTAAATCATTGAAGATTATCAGTCAGTGAAATCTGACATTATAGGTTTATAATAGTACTGTTCTGAAAATCCCCCCTTCCCCATCATTGGCTTTATCTTGAATTCTTCAGCAAAGAAGTTGAGCCAGCATCTTTTCCCCCCTCAACATCGTTCATTGGCTGTATCATGAAATCTTGAGCAAAGAAACTGAGCAGTGTGTGTGTGTGTGTGTGTGTGTGTGTGTGTGTGTGTGTGTGTGTGTGTGTGTGTGTGTGTGTGTGTGTGTGTGTGTGTGTGTGTGTGTGTGTTTATGTGCCTGTCTGTCACTCTCTGTCACGCATGCACACAAGTACATTCACAAACACACACAGACACAAACACACACACACAAAAACAATGCTACTTTTTTATTTTGTTTACCATTTTTTCTTTACCCTCACTAAACAGTAAAGCTGTATTCAACAAGTATAAAAAATGGTGACCGTTTCATATGATCATAGGATCATATGAGGTTACTAGGCTAATGAGTCTAGAGCCCATATAAGCCTAGCCAGGTTTTACCCTTATTTCCATGATCAGCACCTATCCCCTCTGTCCAAGAGGGACATAGGTTGAACCCTTGGAGTGAATTTACAGTTACCCATCCAATCATCCAGATTGTGTTTGAAGAGGGCAAGTAAGATGCTCTGTTTGACATGAAGTGGGAGTCTGTTCCCAAGGCGTGGCAACTTCTGGGAGACAAATCTGTCCTTCCAAAAGGTTCTACTGATGGCACATACCAGGTTAAGGCCATTAGAGTGAGTAACCCGTGTACCATTGGATTTATGGATATGCAGCATTTCCAATAAAGCAGGGTCAAAGATTCCCTTATATGCAAGGCAGACATCACCTCAGAGTAGTCTGTACAAAGCAGAATAAAGCAACAGTGGTCTCAGATGATCCTTGTAGGACAGATGCTGACGACTATGAATTTTCCTTGTGAGGAACCTTTGTGGTCTCTCCAATTGCTGCAGGTGCTTGGAAAAGTACATACCAAAAAGGCCATTGTACTCAGCTATTGGCCTGGTAAGGGAAGAGTACTAGGAGGTTATAACTTTTCTTTTCTGGAGACAATGCCCTTTCTTATGAAATGAGCAATATAGAATGCCCTTCTTACCACTGTGGAGACCTGGTGATCAACGGTAAGGTTGTTGTCAACCTGTGTGCCTAGGTCTGTCACCACTGAATGCATACTTAGGGTGTTGTTATTGATGTGTTAGTTAGCAGGAACATCACTCTTACTGAAAGAGTTTTAGGCCATGACTTTGGCACCAGTCATTTGTTTGCGTAAGACCCTCTTGTAAGATGTTGACATCATTTGGACATTTTATGACCACTCCCAGTTTGCAGTCATCAGCAAACTTTGTCAGCCACAGACCTTTAGTTTTAGCTTGCACTTCAGAGAAACAGATTCCAAACAGTAGAGGTCCCATGACTGATCCCTGTGGAACACCATTGGTTACTAGTCTGCTGTTGGAGATGGATTCCCCTATTTTGACTATGTGGGCTCTATCAGTGAGCCAGTTAGTGACACATCTAATGATATACTGATTGATACCTAGCTGGGTGAGTTTGTCAATTATGCCTGAGTGGAGGATAGTGTCAAAAGCTTTGGATAAGTCTAGGTAGGCTGTATGCACATTTTTCCCATCATCAGGAGCCTTGGTGGCTGTCTCAAAGAAGCCCACCAGGTTTAACAGGCATGATCTCCCTTTGACAAATCCAAATTGAGTAGGGTCAAGTGTTTGCAGGTTACCAATTTCTTTGTTGATAAGGTCCACGGTGATTCTCTCCATGACCTTGCAGATAAGGCTAGTCAGGCTAATAGGTCTATAGTTCCCGGGGTCAGTGCAAGCACCACCTTTGTACAAGGGGATAATGGTGGTCTTTTTCCATTCAGCTGGGAAGAATTCAGTGCTTAGAGTGCTTAGACTATGACTGAAAAGAGTACCCAATGACATTGCTAATTCTTGTTTGAGCTCATGTATGATGCAGCCTGGGATTCATCAGGTCCCAAGGATATTGTGTTTTTGACCTTAAAGAGGGCATTCACGACCTGCTCTTTAGAAATACAGGGTAGAGGATAGGTGGCAGGGTTGTTTTGGGATAAATGTGGCAGGGAAAGGGGTGACATTTTCACAGAACCTGCCAGCTAACAGGTTAGCTGTCCACAGGTTCGGTATATGTGGTATCATTAACTACCAGTTCAGCACAAATCTGAGCCTTTCTTTTTAGGTTACGGATGTAACTAAAAAAAATGCCTTATGGTTGTCCTTAGTTGAGGAAGCTAATTTGGATTTGTAGTTAGTGTTGTAGGACTTCACAAGAAGTCTTAGTTGCTTGTTTAAGATCAGGAGAGAGTGTTTCCAGATAGGGGCTCATTCCCTCTTACTGTTAAACAGCAATTTCTTCCTCTTATTATAAAGCCTATTAATGGCAGTTGTCCATCAGACAGGTTTGCTCTTACCTGAGGAGCATGTTTTGGTCTTATCAGGTACAGGCAAGTCAACGCAGTTGTTCAGGTGTTTGTATAAAGCATTTGTGTAGAACTCGGCATAGTTGCCAGTTCCACCTGAGGGAGGAGGTGCAGTGAAACTATTTATAATATCCCGTAAGAGGTTATAATCTGCTTTGGAGAAGTTTTTTTTAGTTTAGTTTGTGCTACAGGGGGTCAGGTGTTATAGTAACTTCAAATGAGACTGATTTATGCTCAGATCTCAGCAGGGAAGACTTCACAATGGGGATGCTACAGCAGTCCCCGTATTGGTAAGCTCATGCAGCCAGGAAGTGACAGGCTTTTTTATTTTACCAGGCAATGTCTGCACATTGGAGTAAGTTCATTGTCCAGTAGGATATCAGTATATGATTAAGCCATTATCTTACTAGGAGTACAGCATGACCTTCATTGTTCAAAATACATTCAAAAATAATGTAGTCTGACAAAAGAGTGCACTGTATTTGTAACTCACTTGTGTATATCTGGGGAGCCTTCACTGCTGAATGGCAAAATATGTTGTACCCACATTTGGTTTTAATGAAATTAAAGATTGTTATTAGCATGCTACTGTATTCAGTGGATAAAAGAGCATTCATGGTCCCAGAGAAGGATTTAGAAAACTTTTAATATCAGGGTCTCTCATGATATTCATAGTGGGATGGTAAAACTTTGGAAATAGTCTGTTCCATAAAATTAGGAATATGATAACTAAGTGAGTCTTTGCAAGGTAAACTTTATAGACCTGTTAGGAGCTTTCTTCTTCTGTTATAATGGAAGACCCAATTAAAAATATATATATTGCTTTGACATCTGTTAGGATGGGGAGATGGATTTAACTCTGAGGTTTTCTCTTTAAAATTTGAACTGGGAAAATCTTTTTTAGTGGCTTTTGGAAATATTGCTTTGCTTAGTACTGTAAACTTATATACTGTATTCATCTAGCATCTTTATGGTTTAATCTTTTATCTATGTTTTGTGCTTGTTTTGAAACCCATGACATGTCATGATTCTAATAAATGCACATTATTCAGACATCAGTTTTGTCAATGTCATAGGTTCATAGGTTGGTACTAGGCTATCACCCCAAGGGCGTATACAAGCCTAGCAATAACAATTCCCTGGCTATTTCTTCCTACAATATTTATTTCCCTGGACCCCTGTCTAGCAGGGCAACTGACGTGATCCTGGGGTGAATTTCCTATCTCCCATCCAATCATCAAGGATCCTTTTGAAGAGGGCCAAAGAGGCACTCTGCTTGACATGTGAAGTCTATTCCAGAGTCTGGGGAGTCTCTGGGTCAGGAACCTATCCCTCCAGCATGTTTTGTTCATTGTGATGACAAGGTTTAGATCCCTGGAGCGTATGGCTCTGAGGGATTAGGATTTATTTAGGTGTAGCATATCCAACAGCAAAGCATTGATCCCTGCACACACAAATACACAGAGTTTTACGGTTGCCATGTCTGGGATTAGAACTTCTACCTAACTAGTATATCACACTATAGCATTACACAGTTATAGCATGTGCCATGAAACTTAGTCTTTCATATTTTAAACAGTTAAAAATTAAAATGTCTTCCAACTACAAGATAATAATACCATTTCCTTACAGATTATAAGACCATAGACCTAACCCCGATCAATTACTTTTAGACACTTACTTCCTGAAAATAGAATACCAACTCTTCTTGCAAATTTCATACAGAATTGCTCAAAGTGGCTGAAATATATGCAGTAACTTTAGGCAAATATGTTTTAATAACATTTTTTGCAGAATGTCATTGTGCCCATGACAGTTCCTAAGTACTGTCTTGCATCCATAATGAATGGTATATGGTTGTATCTGGTATTAGTGTCTAAGATTCTAACCAGCTTGTTAGTCTTACAAAGTTATTAAATGCAGACCATAAATCACTTGGATGTCTCTTCTTAATCAGTGACTGTTCATATATTACAATGTTTTATGTTCTTGTTATCTTTCTTTCTTCTTGTATACCCTTAATGATTTAATCAGACTTTGTGTGTAGTGTAAAGAATTGTAGACAAATGTTTAGAATAACTTGATAACCTCCCGCCCCTCTTCCCACCGCAGCCCCCTTTTTCTTGGATGATTTTTTTTTTTTTTTTTTTTAGTTTTGCCAGGCTGTGGATTTCTTCAACCATTTTTGTATATAGTACTGTTTGCTTTGTTTCCTAGCATTGGTCTTCAGGGTTCTTGCTTCCGTCCTGAGTAAAAATGCTCTAAAACTTTTCATATGCAACTGTCCTTTTATAGACCTCCTGACAGTTGGAACATGTGGAAGGCATCCTTAGCTTTGTGAAGTGGGGGTAGGACACATATAGTTTAGGCTATTGCAACTGTGATCTATTATAACATCTACTATTATGGTAAGTTTTGCTTACAGAATTGTACATTTTGCATCATGACTTAAGCAAACTAGCAAATATCCAGCAGGTCCTATGTCATCTAAGCAAGCACATTTTTCTACTTGCATGTCTAATCTACCTATGTGGGATAAAGTCAGCATGAATAGATTAACTATCTTGCAAAATTAAAAGTCAAGTCTTTATATTTAGAGTTATTTCTGAATAATAATAATCATGTAACTCTAATTATTATGTTAATATTTATTATGTTAATGGAACACATCTACTGATTTTCTGCTTTTCATTAATCTTATCTTGTTTATTGTCTGAAAGATGAATCAGAATCAGTGCTATTGAATATTTTTATCATGTTATACTTCAGAGCTTTGTTTGATCGTTGGTATTATCTGCCCAGTACAACTGCATTGTCCTGAACTTCATCTGCTGAATAAATAAATGAACAATACATGGATACTTGTGCCTTGCCATCTGAATTAAAGAATAACGGCAGAAGATTTATAGAAAACTACAGGCAAGTTGAACACCAGTGTCTGAATTATATTTAGTGCAACACATAATTTCATGTTCTGTGCCTATTATTATTATTATTATTATTCCTTTTAATGCCTGGATAGCAGAAATGTTAATATTTTGTGGAAATGCTTAGATGTTTTTAGGCTTTATAAGCACAGCTATCATATATGGAAAAGGTGCCCTATCTAATAACTTTTCATCCTTTTTATATGATTATTATGTTCCTTGTCTGTAATTCCACAATTCTTTTGTCTTTAATATCCTTCACTATAAAGTTCCCATGTAAACAGTGACTGAGGTATTAGAACCTTATATTCAAAAAATGTAGCTTGTCTTTAACCATATTGCTAACTTCTTTGTTTTGTTTGGGAGAATGGTGCAAAGGGTTTTTCAGCTTTCTGTATACCCTACCAAAGGTCACCCTTGCAAATTCTGATCTGGTGAAATATGTTCTTGGTAGTGAAAAGTCAATGTAGACATCATTATGTATAATTGGGAGCCTTCACATAATTTCTCCATTAATAATGTTCCAGCCACATGCCCATTTAACAGTAAAAAAGTATTCTGTATTACCAGTCATATTTATTATTTTTCCTCAAAATCTGTTTCTTTGTTAAAAAAATCTGTTATCTGTGCCCAAATAATTTTGTGCCAGCAGTATCATGGATGGGAGTTTTAATGATGCTTCATTCCATTCATTAAAATTACATTTCTTTACTAGAAATTATACAGCATGGAATTTTCCAGAAATTTTCCAGCACACAAAATCTAAACATTGGACAGTTGTTCCCACTGGGATGGCCATCAGAGTCAACCTCAGAAGGCATATTTTTGTAGCAGCAGTATTAAACAAGGTAAGGGATAACAGATACATAAATGATTATTCTGATATACATTTTGTAGCAGAAGTATTAACTAAGGTAAGTGATGAGCCTGTAAAAAAGAGCTGCATAAATGATTATCCTCATATGCAACTATTGTATATCACTAACATGAAATATGGCTCAACTGTAGAAGAATGTCAGCATTAACTCAACAGTTATATATGCAGTATAGAAATATGATTCTGCCCAGTGCTGTGCATAACACATTACAGTTGACCAGTGTAGATTCCTCAACAATAACAAGATAATCATACCATAATTTGCTCAAGGTGCCGAGCAAGCACTAATTACTATGTAGTAGGACTGAATTAGTACAAATAATAGAACAAATACAATGAGAGTCAAGAAGTACATAAATCATTTACAACTGAGCAGGAAAAAGAAATATATAAAAAAGAAACAGTTTTTGCAGTTCATTTGATTAAAGAAAGCATTTGAGTTGGTAAGCATGATCTGTTCACTCTGTACATCAGATATAGACAACCCCAAGTCACAAAGAAATGTACAAAGGGCAGGGCACAATTATCACTTGCACAGGGTGGGTAGGTGGGGTGTTGCAGAAGAGCAAGCTTAACACCAAAGAAGTGAATGTGTATGAATGAGAAACCAGCTGATCAGCAAGAATCCATTGTCAGAACCAGAGGCAACAGATTTATATAATTCATTAATATTTTTTATATGTGTGCGTGTGGGTGTGTGTGTGTGAGGTGGTATGGCCAAGATGATTTTTAATGTTTGTTGGTCTGCATGAACACAATCAAAGCATTTGTGCTAGCAGTGCATCCTGGCATCTTGGACAGGTGTAAGCCATGCATGGTAGATTAGTCAGTTTGCTGTTGCCACCTCAACCACAAGAACTACCTCTACCAGGAGTTGCACTGCTTGTTTCATGGCCCTGGCTAGAAGCCATGGGGCTATCTGAATGTGAACATGGCTGCCAGATGAGCTGTCATCATGGCTATGTTCACAACCACAAACACATAGATTACTACATCTGGGTGTGGATACCACAATCATTAATGGAGCAGTGGAAGTAGTTCCAGTACAGGACTGGGATATGGCATGGCCACATCGGCTAATACCAGACAATGTATCAACTCTCTGGCCATGTGGATGCTGGCCCTCATCCAGCAGATGTTCCATTAAAGACACCGCAGGATCCAGTGTCCAAGGAGTCATCCACATGGTTCAGGCAGTCTCTCACATCAGAATGCACAACATGCAGTACTCAGACAATCTCTTCTGAGGTCCTGTTGGAATGTGCCTGTGCCTGTGTGGCATCCCTACACATATGTTGTGTGGCACCTACTGGCACACCAACATTAGGTGGAGGGTGGACAGCAAGCCTCCACTGAGGATATCTACCAACACTCCTGTGTGGTACTTCACCCTCATGATGGCTACAGGTAGACTCAGCCTGCTCTGCAGCTGGAGTAATCTCACTTCCTGATCAACCTTGTCATCCTAAACCTGTCCTAGCTGTAATGGATGTTTATTGTGGGCATGCATAGGCATACTGACTGTGTCCAAACTCAGTGTAGGAGATGTGGGAGCCACAACCTTAATATCAGACTAACCCTCTGCATCCCCAGACTGTGCCTCTTCACCACCTCCATTATCATATGTAAACCTGAAATTAGCAATAATAGATGCAAATGAATTAAAAGAGGAATTTAAGTAGACATAAATAAACTTTCTATACAGTGACAGTACAAAAAATTATAGCCATATCATTTGCAGGTGGTCAAGGTAACATAGTACCGGATATACCTAGACAGACCAAATGGAGATAAAAGAGGGATGATAAGCATTATAATGCAAATGCACAATAAGCAGGAGCATAAAATGCATATGCATATTAACAAAGATCCTATACACTTATACCTCCATTTATTCTCTCTTCACTTTCCTTCTCTTTCCTCTTATCTCTATCTCTCTCTCTGTCGATCACACTCTCTCTATCCCCATCCTCTCTCTTGCTCTCACTGTATAAAACATAATTATTAATATGGCATACCTGGAGCTTACCCAGCAGATACCCTTTGGTCATCCTCCACCTCAGTACCTATGTCAACCACTACTCTGGAACATCTTGATGAGCTGTCCATATCCCTTACAGTGGACAGGAAGTTCTCTGTCTCATTCAGTTGTGGTTTGATAGTAGGGCCACCAACAGCAGCCCACAGTTCCTGTGCTACAGCAGATGCTCTTTTTTTGGCCTTGTTTAATCATGTCATTGGCCTGATGTCTGATTTGACTATAATCATGGCCATGGTCACTCACATCATTGACCACCTCAGATATGATCACAGAAGGACCTATTAGCTTTGTCTTTCTCTAATATGTGTTATTCAGATTGACAGATTGCCTGCACTATCACCTCATTCTTAGCATTTGAGAATGGGACAGATTTCTTGGGAGCCATATCCCTATATGTGATTAAAAAGAACATGAACAGATATTTGAGTGTCAGAAAATTAGCAAAGTGACTGGCAACAAAGATATGAATGTATGCAGGCATCATTAACAGAAATGAACTTATGGTTCTCTAGGATTACACACATGTAATACAGAAATAATCCTCTCCCCAAAAATGCTGAAATTAAAAGTAATGGCAAACCTCTGCTATGGATGACAAGAATGTGTAAGTCCATCATAGATATCAGCATTAACAAAATATATGAATTAAGATGTAGAAAGTTAAACATGTTTACCATTTTGGATAACCTTCTACTGATGTCAGGTAAACATGGCATGAGAACCTACACAATGCTGTGCACATGCCCTAGCAGTACAAGAACAAGAATTGAGAAGTGTTGCTTTCTGAAGGCTTACAAATGTGAATGCTTAGTATTACTCCAGGAATAAGTGTTTCACACTCATGGCACTTTAATGTACATTTACTGAAGGTATATAAGGGAGAATAGGGTTACCAAAAATTGAGGTATTACATTAACTGACTTAGGAGATAACCTTTCAAACATACTTTTTACTAAATGCTTATGAGGTGACTGTATCTCTGAGTTAAAAGTTGTCTGCAATTCATATGAAGTACATAGCAGTTAAAAAACTTCTAAACTCTGTAAACAATGCTTATGATACTATTCTATTATCTTAATATTTATTTTCAGTATCAATGTATAGTTGTACTTCTCTTATTTCTTTAATGCATCTTTTTCTGTATATTAATGTACATTGCATTTATGGAGTTTTTCTCTGTGGGATTCTGCTAAAAACGGGCTTATACCCAGACGGACTATCCCAGTTAACAAATATAAATAAATAAATAATAAATATAAAATACATATTCTCAAAATAAATCCAAGTGACATTGCATTTATTTTAGAAAAGCTTGAAAAAGAGAACACTATTCACAAAAGAAAGGGAAAAACAGTATTGCAAACATTTGCTACTTTTGTGCCAGGAATTATTAGCGTAAGTGCTGAAAATTTGCAAACCATCTACACATGCACTGAGAAATTACAAAGGGCAACTGTGATAAAATGTTTCATCTTGTACCCTTAATGAAAAGTGATATAACATTACAATTTGAGTTTCTGTAATCTACTTTCTCTTCTTCATAATATGTCTGTGCATGTAGCAAATAGTGAAAATAATCTCAAATGCATCATGTTAGTGCTGTGATTTCAAGGTTCAAATCTAGAAAGGAAGCTGTTTGTGTGAAAGTAGGGATGTTTAATGGGCATGGTTCATGTTATAACACAACACAGTTGAAAAATTTGACAAAAATACATTTTTAGTCTTTCATTTTTTTGCTTCATCCTTTGCATTCTTCTTGACATTATGCACTGTTGACTATCACTGGTCATTAGCAGTGAACAGTGATTCACATCCCAAGGGAAAAACTCAAATTTTACTTTGGAATGTCATCAGTAACACAAATAAGACTGGCACCAGTGCACTGCTGTCATCACTCTGGACAGTCCTGAGTGAAGAAAATGCACTTAGCAAAACCCTGTCTCAGTGGAACAAGCTGTAAATACACTGAAGTGGGTGCAATATGAGAGGTGATAGTGGGATTAAATCTAAACTAGTATTACCTTTACTTACGGTGTCAGATTAAGGATTCACACCCATTTTTGAATATGAATTGAACCAGCCTAAGTCTGTGTGATAAATACCAAATATGTTACCTAGAGTTCTTGTGAGTTGTTGAAAATGTTAAAAATGTTTTGCTGTTGGAAAACCCAACTATTATTCTTATTAAAAACATTTGCTATATGTGATATAAACTGTTACAGTCTATAAATTGTGATAACAGAAAATCTGTAAGATTGGGAAATGTGGCAGTAATATATATATGTGTGTTTGTGTGTGTATATGTATATATATATATATATATATATATATATATATATATATGTGTGTGTGTGTGTGTGTGTATATATATATATATATATATATATATATATATATATATGTGTGTGTGTGTGTGTGTGTGTGTGTGTGTGTATATATATATATATATATATATATATATATATATATATATATATATATATGTGTGTGTGTGTGTGTGTGTGTGTGTATATATATATATATATATATATATATATATATATATGTGTGTGTGTATATATATATATATATATATATATATATATATATATATGTGTGTGTGTGTGTGTGTGTGTGTGTGTATATATATATATATATATATATATATATATATATATATATATATATGTGTGTGTGTGTGTGTGTGTGTGTGTGTGTGTGTTTATAATGTGTTTAATATATACTGGATTACTTATCCATATATCCCAAGTAGTAATTATGACAGTAGTACATTCAAGTATGTCACTATTACTTGTATATGCTGTCAGAAGTGAGCTAATATCTTTTGCCGTGTGTCCCCTTTCTCACTAATTGGCATTACTTGAAGGCTTGATGATGTGTAACAGAAATGCAAGTTATCACATTGCAAGAGGATGTTAAAAGGATGAATGTGTCTGGTTAATGCTATAACTGCTCCTTTCATTGTTAGATTTACAGTAGAATTGTTTTACTTTCACTTAGAATTTGTTTTACTTCTTCATTTGTTTGCCACTTGGCAGTGCACATTGATGGTTCATGTCTGAATGAACAAAATGAAGCACACATGAGACTGGCACAAGTGCACTGCTGTCAAAACTCTGGACAGCACTGAGTGAAGAAAATGCTGCTGTCATTTATCTATCTTTATGGCACAAGGTGCAATTGCAGTGAGTTTGAAGACAGTGCACAGGTAAGAATAAGTATGGTGACACAATTGTCTTTACTAATGTAACATTAAATGCAAATGACAATTACAAACATGAATTATGCAACTCCACTATTATTAATAATTGCTACATAACTCAAATATTATGTGTGTAAGTTATGTTAAGCATTGCAATAATGGCAGCTGATGTAAAATGCACTTTCACAGTGTAAAATGCACGTGCATAGGTATAAAGTGCACAGTATGTAATTACAATTACTATAACTCATCACATATAATAATTATGTGTGTAGGACAGTATGTCATGTAAACTATGTATGGAACATAACCCAACACGTATTATTCATGTCATGCAGCTCCATGCATATAAAATGTATTTACTACCACAAAGACTTCCTTTTACATAGAACTCCAGTAACATTACTAAAGTCACTCAAGTACAAACATCTCTTAAGGGCATTTCCATTTAATTTGAAATTTGTAGATCTCAACTTACAACTTAAATAGAAATAAGTTCTCCTGTGGCATTGACAGTAAATAAGCAACATTTACGATTTTATCCTTCTTTTTCTCATAGGTTCATTTCCCAGGTGATATTAGTCAATCTTTGTATTGTGTATGTCCTAACAATCCATTATGTTCCAATTCATGACATGTTATCTCTAAACAACAATGATTATAACAAACATTATAAATAATTTCATTATTTAACATTATTTAACAGTGGATAATGTGTAAATTGAGTGTCACACATGGCCAAGTCTCATTGCCATATTTCATACCGTCATTGTGTTTTGATGGAATCATTCTTAATGTCTCTGCAAAGCCATTTTTAGGTTTTAAAATATGCCTATGTAACTGGAAAGGATATGAATCACTGCAAACAGGCTGGTACACAGGACATCTGAATTGGGCACCAATTCAGAGGCATATTTCTAGGTGTAGTTCAGTAGACATGGCAGGTAAAGATGAGGATGGTGCACCTCTTAGACCCTAAAGGTGCTGTGAAGAGAAGTCCAGGATTTTTTGGCACTCCTCATCAACTACTACAGCTGTAGGCTTCTGCAGGGGGATTATATTGTGTTTCAGTATAAGGATGAGGCTTGGAATGGCTTGGCCCAGGTGGTCTCCAGTGCAACTGGTATTCCACATAATGGGGAACAATGTTTTCATCATTACAGTGACATGAAGAAGCTCAAACAGAACCTCCTGAGCTGATGGAAGGATGAATTCAGGACCATGAACACCCCTGTTGTGTATAAGTATAGTAAGCTATTACCAGTCAATGATATAGCATGGCTTTGCCAACCAATATATTTCTTCATTATGCTTCCATGTCTTGTCTTTTTTCTACGTTGACATTGCCTTTCCCTTGCCCCTCCTACCTGCACATACACTTTTCCCTTACTCCCCTCCCCTCACTACCTATATTCTCTAACCTCTCATAAATACCCTGTGCTTAGTGGGGTGCCATCTTTAGGATTCAGGATTAGCTCTGGCTGCTGTCTGCTCCCTCTCCTGGTGTCTATCCCCTGTGGTATGAAGGTATCTTATTTTGTATGCTATTCATAATACTAAAGGTTTTGGGATACATTTATTGATAAGTCTGTATATTTAATTTGTGCAGACCACTGTAGACATTTTACTATGTGCAAGGATTGTACTATATTCTGTTGAGGTGACCTGTTTCTTGCCTTTGTAGACTGCTCGACTTCTAAAGGCTTATATTTAGTGTAAACGATTTTTTTTTTGTGTGTAAGAACCTTTCTACTCATGTAGACAACTGTAAAATCTAATCTGTGGTTTGCTTAATATACAACTGTTATGGTGACTGGATTTCCCACTCTCTGTAAAGCCTTCCTAGACTGTTTATACTATAAATGTTATATTTTTAGCGTGTTTGTCAATAACGGCATTTTATGCATGCTGACACCCCTGCTATACACATTTTAGTGAACTGGACTGTATAGTGTCACTTGTTCCAAAGATTGAAAATGGTTTAGTCCACTACACCCTCCACGAGGTGTTGCACTAAGGCTAATTTGAGCCTAATTGTCCAGCTATACTCACTTGCATAGCGGGTTGATGCTAGTGTTTAGTGTTTTCTGTGGCTTGTAAGCTAATTATCTGTAGTTTTTGCATGCTAGTACCCTTGCTATAGAGTTTAAATGGACCTTTATACTATGTACGGTTCCTAAGCCTGGACTCGGCCCATGGTACTACACTGCCCTCATGGTGTTTTAGTGCAGGTACTTTTGAGCTAGTTTACTATCTGGCTGTACTTGCCTATATAGCTGACAGTCATAGCTGCTAAGGACTTTCTCTGTGTTGTAACAAGCTGGCAATGGCAAGTGGAATTAATTTTCCCACAGGCAGATCCTTCTCTGAGCGTGCCTGAATACCTTGTATCCTGAAGCTGGTAAACGGCTTTTTGAGCGGCGCCTCCTAAGCACTTACTCTGAAGCCTAATTTCCTCAAACACACACTCTTCTCATGCTGGGAAGGTGTTATCTTATAGTCATAATAAGCCTGTAATCAGCTTACCAATGGCAAGTGGAATTAATCTTCTCACACAGGCGGATCCTTCTCTGAGCATGCCTAAATACCTTGTATCCTGAAGCTGGTAAATGGCTTTTTGAGCGGCGCCTCCTAAGCGCTTACTCTGAAGCCTAATTTCCTTAACACACACTCTTCTCATGCTGGGAAGGTGTTATCTGATAGTCATAATAAGCCTGTAATCGGCTTACCAAACCACGCCATCCTTATAGAGCCTTTTTTGGAGTTTAGATTACTCTTATGTGTAGCCCTGAAGAAATTAAAGTATCTCTGCTTGTAGACTATTAGCAAGCCGATATTGACCTATATCTTGCTTGCATATTAAATGGGGCAAACTCTTTATATGTAAACATTTGGTGGCTTTCTCTGAAGCCTGTATTTTAGCTTTCTGAATGGCACGACCTACGCTATGCCCTGAAGCCTACATCCTCTCCTTAGTTCCACTATCGGTAGCATTTTTACTTGCAATCTCCGCTACACGGATTCTGAAAGTATGACATCCACATGGAGACTTGTAGGGGCTTGGGCTTAATGGTATACTTTGCTGTATGTAAACTGCCTCCCTATAGTAGTGTCCTTAGGCTGCTAATTAGTTATTAACCCTTAGTAGCTGATTTTACTGATAAAGGCAGTGTGTAAGGGCAACAATAACTGTTATACTGCACAGATGTGGACATACTTATAAAAGCTCCCTTGAGCAGCAGTCCTTTAATTGCACTAGCTGTGCTAGGAACTGGTTTATCCTTTCTCTGTGTGCTGCACTACTACAAAGTATCCCATCTTGTACAGGGTAGTCCTACTGGCCCTCGCACACCGTCCTGTCTCAGCACAGTCCTTTTTAGTGTTTGTTTTATGATAGTTTAATCTAATGCAGCATTTAAAAAGGTAGGGATAACATATACCACAATCCTTTCATTTCTGATACTACCTAGGGGCATATAGCTATTGCTGAAATGTGTTTTACTACAAAGGGGCATTTTAACATTGCTTAACTGTGATTTTACATTTGCTGCTATCAAGAGTTAGGAATTGTGCAACTGCTACTTTTTACTACTCTGATGCTGTGAAAGATTATATTATTTAAAATACATGAAGTATTGTATTGTTTATTTGTTAAATCTACATATGTCTTTGTGAATGCTTAGTATAACATGTCTAATCTTAATGTACTTTGTGCTAACTCCTGTTTCTCATAACTATCATGTTTCTCTTGCCTCCTTAAGTTACCCTGCTCTACTTGTGCTTCCAGCACTAATCTGTAAGACGCTAAAGGACCCCCTCCATATATCAGAGACACACCTCACAGCCTATCTGTCCTACAATCCCTCTATCAAGGATTCTAAAAGTATGTGCATTGAATAATTTCTGCCTGATTGTCTTTCTACTAGTGTACCACTGCTACAGGTGGTGCAATACGTCTTGAGTTAAGGCAGCCAGCAGCCTCCACCCCCTCTCTTCTATACATTAATCTCTCTCTCTCCCCCATCCTCTATAGATACCTCCTTTTGACTAGCACCCACCTTTCCCTTGTTGTACTCCAACTGACTCCCTCTCTAATCAACCTGCTATATTAGACCTGTCCACTAGGTGGCACCCTTTACCCAGCCACATCCCCTTCTTATCCTCTCTATTACATAGCTACTTACCTTATTTCCCCTGTTGTACCTGCATTGCTATCCAGTTCCCTCACCTTACCCTTTTACTACTTCTGTCTACTACTACTACCTTTTCTAGGCTCACTTCTCACTAGCCTTTACCACATCTGACTTTTCCAACTTACCTTAACAGATCAGTCCTGCTGATTGTCTTCTACAACTGATCCAGTCTCTGCCTCTATGCTGACGACTCCACACTGATATGCTCAGCTACTTCCATCCAAGACCTTCACTCTTTTACTCAGAAGGTATTTAACACAGTTGAGCAATGGTTCACATCGCGCTGTCTTCTTTTGAACCCAAAAAAACCCCAAACTCCTCCTCTTCAATCCTACTCAAAAGTCATCTCCTCTTAATTTCTCTGTGACATCCACCAATTGTACTGTAATATCCCCTGATCCTACCACCAAATGACTTGGTATCACCATCTACAATAATCTGAACTTTGACATCCATATCAACAATGCTATAAAGGCTGTCAACAATAAAAGTGACACTCTCTATAGGATTAAACCCTTCGCTTCCCCTACAGCCAAAACTACAATAGCCCACACTCATCTAATCTCTACACTCTTCTATGCCTCACCCATTTTCACTAATCTATCCAAGAATAACTTCAGTAAATTGGAAGTGTCATACAATAACATTGCCAGATTTGCCACAGGTAACCCATATAGAATCCACCATTGCATAAACTTAAAGCATCTAGGATGGCTGGAACTACAAAACCTGATTACATTCCACCAACTAACCATTACCTATAATATTCTTTATAACCCTTCCAATACTCCAATTTTATCTACCCTCATCACCCCCTATAAAAATCTGAGGTCCTTAAGATCAGCAGACAAACTGCTTGTACACACCTCTAAACCTAACAAAAGGGCTGGGGATTCTCTCTTCTCTAAGGCTGTTGGAAAATCCTGGAATCTTCTTCCCAGTGACCTCTCCTCACTCACCTCTTTACCACTCTTCAAAAAAGACTTAAACTTTACCTCAAAACACACTGGCTATGCCCTTGTACCAAACCTGACTAGTCATCTATCTTTTCAGACTTGGCTTTCCCTATCCATTACTTCTCATCTACTGTTATACCTTCCTATTACTATTTTTTATCATCTCTCTCTATATTACATTATTTCTATGCTCTGTAGAAACTGGTTTTTAAGTAAATACTTTATCAATATCACTACAAAATTAACTTCTTTTTTACTATTGACTTTACCTGTATAAATCCTGTACTAACCTATATGCTGTACTACATATGTTACTGTTGTATATATATATATATATATATATATATATATATATATATATATATATATATATATATTTTTTTTTTTTTCCTGTTTGTTATTGTTATTGTAGTTGTATGTGTTTGTTTATGTCTTGGAGCTTATCTCCCCGGGCCTCTACTGAAAATGGACATATATCCAGTTAGACTAGCCTGGTCAACAAATGTAAAATAATAATAAAATAATTCTGTTCTGTTTCCCTGAAGAGAGAGGTGCACTAGTAGAGATTGTCTTTCCTCAATAAGGCATGGGAAGAATATGCATCAGGTATAAATTGAATCCAGATCATACTTTTTAGTCCATATGAGTTGACTATGCATACCCAACCTTTATATCACACATACATGCCTGTTCCAGTAACTCTTGATGGTTGCATTAGGCAATGAGTCGATCAGTTTAGCTGTGTGTGGGTTCAATTCTCAGCAGCAATAATTAGCTGTTAATAGAGGATAGAATGTATAAATTAATTAGTGCATTATAAAATTACATTGAACAATCCATTTCTGTAAGTGGATTTATTTCACTGAGATGCATATATCCGATATGGCATACTCAAATAATGGTTTCCATATTATTTATAGTAGCACTGAGACTGATGTGTTTTATGGCACATTGATACTTTCACATCATATCTGGATGCAGCAAAGATGAACATAGCTATGTATCAAAATTGCTTTTGTATTGAGATAATCATGTGACATGGCATTGATGTTATCTATGTTCTGTCTCCCCCAACCCTATCTCTATCTCCCTCTCTTTGTTGGTGAAAACATTGCTGCTGCAACACAAATGACCATCAGCACAGGGAGCTAGACTGACCACTGGGGTTTGGCCTGCTATACCTCCACATATGGATGTGGTGGCATAACCACAATCAGCACAGACACCTAGCACATCAGGGTTGCAACCACTCAGCATTGCCTCCACAACTCCTGCACTACCTACTCCAACTGTGTTAAGTAGCTCTGCCCCAGCTGCTGGTGCAGTGGTACCTGCTAGCAGTAATACTGGAGGCAGCAGCTTTGTTATAAGGCATGAGCTGACAGGGCTAGTGGAGGATATTATGGAGAGGGACCTTGGTGCATGAATCTGCAGAGTAGAAAAGGTCCCTCATCAAATTGCAAAATCAATGCCACTGTGAGTACTGACCCAGGCAACTGAGACAGGAGACAGTGAAGGCAGCTCTGAGGATGAAGACTAGATTCTCACTGTGCTCATACAGGATGCAGATTTATCTCTGATATCCCCTAAATATCCCCAGTTCTGGTGTCCCCAACCTTTTTTATCCATCAACATCTCTCTGTCTAGAATGTCCTGCATGTCTGTATCTGTTGCCTAACCTACCTGACTGTCTTATTCCTAAGCACATCCCCAACAATACCCTTTCTCTCTCTACAATAAATTAATAAATAAAATAAAATAAAATAAAAATTAAAAATGGACACCTGTCCCACAAAAAAAAATATGCCCCATAAATATCTCTTGATTTTGCCTATATCTGCTTGAAATACTTGATTTGGTCTAACTGGGCATACAACATTAGTCTGTTGATATCATCTAGCCATGATGTGGTGATTCTACAAATTCATAAATTTCTGTGTACAAGTCTACATTTGTGTTGTGAAGACGTGGATAGCTATGGGGATCCCCCACCATCATCCTGAACATTCCTCTATTCTTTCCCCTGTGTTCTACCATTTGCATGTCCCCCCTCCATTTTCACCACTGTCCTATCAACTCCTTTTTCACATGTTTATTCTGGTAAAAAACAGAATCACATGCAATACACGTGTCCAGAAATGGCCCATAAAAATGCCTTCACTTTTTATCCTTAGCATTTGCTCAGAGCTTGGCATTGTGCACCAATGCTGAATGAAGGCATTTCACATTCTATGGCAAAAACCGATGAGTTTTTGTTGTTACCTGCACTAGTCTGACTATCTTTGCAGAAATGTGCTTAACCCCACTGTGCTTTAGAAATATAGACCAAAAGCAGAATTGTGAAGCATTTGTTAGGCTGCTGGCTATAACGTACACCTTATGGGATGTTATAACTGTCATTATTGTGATGAAGCATGATGTTTACATTCTCCCTTGCTTCAATATTTTTGTCACTGATTCTTCAAATAAGTGATTTTAATGTTGTGAACTAAACATTTCTATGTGGTGTCTTAATTCATATGTCTCTAGATTGTTTTTTGCATAGTTTCAAAGGTTTGAATCCAGAAGTATGTCAAAGTATTATTTTTTTTTATATTACTCTTATGTGTGCAACTGTTCGCTTTATATGTTATTAACCCACAATTATCCTGCGTATGTCTTTATCATGGTTCTACTTTTCTACATCTGCTTGCCTCTATTGGAAAACTTTTATTGTACAGAGCAAAACAGACTAATTATGAGGAAAAACCTAAGAGTAACTCACCTCACAAATGGTCAGAAATGACCAAGAAACAAAAATCTTTGCATACCTGCCTCCCTGTCTCCATCTCACTCTCTCTGTTCCCTCCTTCTGTCCTATCACTTTTCTCTCTTGCATATTTATTAGACTGCTAGACATAATGCACACCTTATGATATTTTAAAGTTGTCATTAATGTGATGAAGACTAATACATACAGTCTCCTTTTCTTCAATATGTTTTCTGATTTTAACACTGTGAAGTAAACATTCCTGTGGGGTGTGCTATGATAATGCTGAGGTCTGTTGAATGCTTTTTGCATAGTATCAAGGTTTGAATCCAGAATTAAGTCAAAGTCGTACTGAATGTTTTTAGATGGCTATTTTGTGTGTAACTGCTGGTTACATATTTTATTAGCACAGCATCATCCTTTGTTTGTCTTAATCTGCTTGATCCCTAGTGGGAACACATTATTGTACAGATCATGACAACATAATTATAATGGCAAACCTTAGAGTAACACCTCAAAGATGACCAGAAATGGCCCATAAACAAAACTCTTTCTGTGTCTTTATCCTGTTTCTCAGCCCCCCCTTCAGTGTTATCATTGTTTGCCCTCAGTATTTGCACAATGTTTGGCACCAAGCATCAATAGTAACTGACAATAAATTGCAATTCATGTCTTAAGGATACAACTGGTGATCTTTTGCCTTTGGGCACTTTAATCTGCTTCTCCTTGTGTGGATGTACTTAACTTCAATGTGTTATGGAAGGACAGGCTGATAGTACAGTGAGGAGACAGTTATTATCATATGTTGAACAGGCTGCAGAGTTGAATGTACACCATATGGGATGTTGCATTTGTAACTCTTGTTATGAAGTATGTTGAACACAGACTTCCTTGTTTCATAGTGTTTCCATAGTCCAGGATTCCGACAGCATTAATATGCTTGTTCTCTTATGTGTTTCAGAATCAGTCCCAAAATGTTCATACCTTCCAAGAAATAGGTGCAAGACATCTTTTTTATGATTAAGGCTTTATGTATTAACAAGCAGAGTTCACTATGCACATCTGAAAAAATATCAACCCTCTACACAGATAAGGTGATAGGATGAATTTAGTTGCATTTCCATGTATTTTCTGAAGTCTATTAATTATGACACCTACATGTCTATTATTATATGTAGCTGCGGTGGTACAGCGGTTGCATTGTTGCCTCACAGCAAGAGGTTCTCCCGTTCGATTCTCAGCTAGTGTGTGGGGAGTGCCTTCTGTGTGGAGTCTGCATGTCCTCCCTGTGGTCGAGTGGCCTCTGAAAGACATGCGTGAATGGGTGTGCCTTCGCTGAAGGTTGGGCGTCGGGCTGGCAACTCAGCACCATAAAAATCGACTGCCAATCATTAGCGGACCGGAGTTCCGCTGTGGCGACCCCTAACTGGGAAAAGCCGAAAAGACAAACAATATGTCTATTATTATATAATGACTGTATTCCTCAGTGATATTGTACAAACACATACAATAGCATAAGAAGCAGTACAACATACCTGAACTACATGAACGGTCACCAGATATGAGGCCTTTTCTAAGTATGTACCTGCATTATCTGTATAATGATTACTTTACTGCAATTTGTCAGGACAGATGTGTAAATCACAACACACAAAACATTAACATAATACACATATGTTCTTAAATGGGTCAGAATAAGAACTGTCCGTACTTCTTATTTGATGATGGTTGCCATGGAGCACCATAAGCCATTGGTAATTCCTGTTCTAAGTGCAAAACTTATAAATGTAATTATGCACATGGTAATACTTTGCCAACAGTCATGCAAATGAGCTTGTCAAAGAATGATTTTGAAACAAAGAAAGTAATGTGAGTGGATTGTATTACTTAGGTATATTGTAATGGACTGGTGTACTCATGATATGAGACTTCACTGTGATGTTGACTGAATGCTTCATTATGTAAAATTCTGTTTGCACTCTAACACATCCAGACTTGAAAATTATGTATGATGGTGACTGACCTTCTCACAATACCTCATCAGAGGTCTTAAGTAGTGCACTGCCATATTTGTGACCAGTCTGTTTGAATTTATACTGCATATTGTCCAAGCATGAAGAAATATATTTAAAAATGACACCACAAATGATTTACATGTGCATTCAGTCATCCTGAGCTGACCACTTATGAATGGATGGCTGTTAATCTGCTATTTAACAAGCCTGATTGTCATCAAAACAACATACTGTGAGACAGGGACATGTCACTCACATTACCCCAATGCACATCAATAAGAGGATAGAGAAGTTATCTGAACAATATGTAATTACTTATAATCAACAAATTGCTGTTACTTCTGCTTGTCAAGATCCATGCCTCTTCACCCAAACCTGTGATGCTCACATTGATATGATAAACCTTACAAATGGCCATTGTCACACATTTAATGACAGACTTCTACTGTGCCATTTGCAGTTGATACAATGGACACTAAAATGCATAATTAGGTAGGTAGTTGTCCAAATACAGCACTGACTAACTACCACGAGTGTGTGAATCTGTAGTGCTAGGTAGGACTGGCTTCACCCACACATCTGATGTGTATACTTCTACTCAGAAGAAACATTTAAAGTGGGAGAGGGTCCTCTATCACGTTCTCCCACATTTATCACAAACATCTTCTCTGCATTCATTTCAAAAGAGCACAATGTCACTGTAGAAGTCAGACTTCTCCACTGGTGCTTACATTGATACTGTATTCTGTATATGGCAACTAGATAGGTTGGTGGTTCAACTCTAGCATTGCTTAAATACTTTGTGTGTTTGTACTGACATGTAGAACTGGCTCCATCAGATGATCAATTGTGTATGCTTTCACTTAGGAGACATTACCTGGGAGAGGGCAAGATGATCAACTGTGTATACTTTCACTTAGGAGACATTACCTCAGAGAGGGCTTCTCTATAAATTTCTGGCATTTTTAGGCAAAGCCTGTTTTGTACAACACACTAATAGGATAAGCTTTTCAAAAGTGGAGAATATTGTTGTAATTAGACTTCTCCTGTGGTGCTTGCAGTTAATACCATGTTCTCTAGATTGTGTAAATAGATAGAAATGTGGTTTGAATCTAGCAGTGAGTGACTGACTGCTGTGACTGTGTGTGTGTGTGTGTGTGTGTGTGTGTGTGTGTGTGTGTGTGTGTGTGTGTGTGTGTGTTTTGCTTGATATGTAGAAATGGCTTTACCAACATATATGATGTGTAGCATTATGGTGGTAGTGGGTTCTCCCACCACTTTCATTCCAATTTAGAAGATATCTCACCATCTTAAAACAATGGCAATGTTATCCATTCAAATGTATACTTTCACAGTTGTAAGCAAACATCTTGTATGGTGTTTGTGACTCATGCAAAGTGCTCTATCTTGTGAGTTTACTTAGGTAGTCAGTTCAAAATCAGACATTACTCCATAGACTCAATTGTTTTAGCATTTGTGTGAATGCACATATAGGTAAACATTTCACACCTACCTATCTGATGTGTTCATGTATAGCTTGGTAGGTGCCCTTCACTACTTTCAGTCCATTTTACTATAGATGCCTCCTTTGTTAAACACTGATAATGCCATTTGTTGAAATGTGCCTTATCTAAACCTAGCAGTAAACATTTTCCTATGGCATGAGAAAATGATACAACGTTCCATGGCTTGTTGCCTTTAGTAAGCCATGAGTTTGAATTGTGCATGTTTGTGCTTCTACTGTTACAGTGAGGAATGCATTATGCAAGTCATGTTTGGGGATACCTGCCATCCTGCAATATTTTATGACAAGGAGACAAATCACACCACTCTTTTAACCAATTTACAAGCACACAAAAGCATTGAAGCAATAAGATGATGTAATGCCTTCAAATACACACTATTTCACAAATGTAGTAAGAGTT
Organism: Protopterus annectens; assembly: GCF_019279795.1. Lineage (NCBI taxonomy): Eukaryota > Metazoa > Chordata > Ceratodontiformes > Protopteridae > Protopterus > Protopterus annectens. The sequence continues at coordinate 1,580,444,833 of NC_056732.1, read as the reverse complement.
CTGCTGTGGCATGTGTATTCTATACAATGCCATGTAGTTTCTGTGGTGACATACATAGGTGTCTGAGATGCACAGTGACAATATTATCAATGTGGATCATCTACCACAGTTGTAATGTGTACTATTACAGTGGGAGAGGGCTCCCCATTACTTTTATCTCAGACAACTGCTTTGCAACACAATGACAGTGTCATGACTTATTAACTCATTCACTCCAATGGAGCTCAGGAAGTTTGCACTGTAACTTCCAATGAGCAGAGCCTAAGCGTTTTGACAGAATCAAATTATGTCCTCACATTTCAAACAAATGATCATATCTCCAGACCAATGGGGTTGTGAAAGAAGTATCAATGGCAAACTCTTCAGCACAAACTATTTTTGTAGTGGTAGTCTTCTTTAGGTTCTAGGAAGTAAACAGAATTTTATAAGTCACAGTAAACACAGTAACAATTACATTTATAATATTTTGTAAACCACTTACAATATCTCAGCAATCACTCAAATTACACACATACTTTCAGCAGTATTTTATTAATCGAACTGAGAGCTTTCATATGAGGCTAATGAGTTCTGTGTGTGTGTTACTTGGTTGTTGAGATATTTAGAACAATGTGAAAATTATAGCTATATAAATTAATAGCATAAAAACAAAAGTTAATATCTCTTTACCTGCACTAGACAGGGGTCAAATATTGATGTAGTTGAGTTTGCCATTGTGTAAGCTTTAAAATGAAATCTTTTTAAACCTTGTACATAGCATGGTTTTGAAACCAGTGATACAAATATGAACAAGCAATATTTGACGCCTAGAGACATCATCAGGAGTTAACTGCAGATGCACCTGGAGGTGTCACTCAGATGTAATGAGTTAAATATGTTTTGTCATACAGTTGTGGTAAGACTTTACCTATGGTGTGTGTGGTAATACATGGTTTGGCAGCTTCTGGACTTACATAGGTGGCTGTTCAACTCCAGCAAATGACACCATTATGTGAGTGCACTGACATGACAAATACAACATTGCATCAAGTTATTTCTATCCAGTTTTATGTTGAGCAAACACCTTTCAACACATTAGAGATTTTGTGACAGTCAAATAGGTGTTATATTGTGTAGTGAGAGTACTAAATGGGTGTCATGTGAATTGTGTGGTAAGAGTGCTCTTGTGGCACATACGGTTAATACTGACTTGTATAGCATAGCTACACAGACATAGGATGGTGTGTGTGCAAAACTATGTGGATGGACAAAAGTGGTTTGGCCAACCAAGAGTGATACTCTTTCTTACTTCACCCATTGAACTGTGCTCTTTCTGATAACTTCCCTTGCTACATCCTTTGGCAGACACAGTTAATACACAGCTCTGTAGAGTGTGTAGCATGATAGGAAGGGGTTTGAATTTGTGACACACAGGAATGGCTTGGCCAATAAGTGTGGTCCAGTAAGAGGCCCACCTTTTTGTCTCACACTTCATGTTAGGGGGAGCCACACCCATTAAAATAGAATACTGATGTAATCCCTTCAAGGGTAATCTTCATGACACATCAGATATGCTTCTTTCTATGGCATCAGTGATTGATACACCTCTCTCTAAGATCTCATCTTGGCATGTGTTCGAGTCTGGCAAGATGTAAATGTGAGTATGTCAGTGAATGCGGGTGTGCCAGTGAATGCTCACAGGCATTATTTATTACCCCAGTAATAATGATCTGCATTGCATGACTTCATACAAATATTCATGTATAAATGTAATCCTTTTGTTCATACTCTAGGGCTTTATAGAAAATGAGAGCTTGTACATCATATCTTAATGTGTAGACACAAAGCTGCAATACTCTCCAAAAAGCAGTTTGTATAGAAAGTGTTCCGTTGGTCAGTAAAAGTGTACTAAGTAAACAGATCCAAACAGCATCAGTGAGACCAGAAGAAAAAGTCAAAACGTAAAATCCCTTAACGCAAGGGAGTAACCAACAGAGGCTACCCGATTCTATTATTCAACGAGATTTTTGAAGAAGTTAACAATAAAAGAACCCAAGGTCAATATCCACCCCTTCTATCGCAAGGAAATAGTTTTCCAATTGTCACTGTGGATGTTTTAAGTACAGGTATGGACAGGGATAGTCTAAACAACGTGTCTACCTCCCCTATGGACGTAGTTAGTTCTGTTAAGGGTAGTAGTTTTATTACCAACTTTAGTTTGGACTCAAATAGCATAAAGTCTATCCTTTACAAAAACTGGTATTTTATTACCAATGATGAACAACTTTTGGAAAAACTTGGATTTAAACCTAAGGTTATTTATAGAAGGGGCAATAATTTGAAATCTATTTTGGAAAGATCAAAAGTATCTAGTTGGACAACAAAAAACAAAGGTTGTTTTCAATGTGGCACTTGTAATTATTGTCACTTAGTAAGGGTAGCTAATTCTTTCACAGTTCGTGAAAAGAAATTTAATATTAATCATAAATTGAACTGTGAATCGAGATTTATTGTGTATTTGGCTACTTGTAATTGTTGCTCAGCTTTTTACATAGGAAAATCTGATAGAAGACTGCGTGATAGGGTGTACGAACACTCTTATGCTATAAGGAAAAAGAACAAAACCAATGCCCTAGCCAAACATATAGACAAACACGAGGGGCATAGTTTTCAGTTTTTAGCTATCGACCAGGTCCTTAAATCAGAGAGAGCAGGACCAATTTCTTTATTTTTAGAAAACAGAGAACTAGAGTGGCAATTATTATTGGATTCTTTTTCCTTTCCTGGTTTAAACGAACACTGTAACATTGCTTGTGTACTAAAAATGAAAAGTTATAAACGTTGATTTTCATAAGGGCACCCTGTAGGATTAGTTTCAGTATTGGAGAATTCTATTAATCAAATGACTAGAATTTTCTATTGAGCATTTATTACCCTGGCTTAAATTATACAGCTAGGCATGGACCTTGTTGCGAACTAAAATACGTAATTTTTAATTTTTAATTGTTAATTTCTAATAATGGTCACTATTATGGTTAGAACCACCTTAATGTTGACTCACCTTGTAGCATATTGCTATAAAGGTAATACTAGTTTTTTAAGTATGTTATTAAATACTAGTGGAAATTTAAATAGTTGTTTTCAACTGACATATCTTATATCTTAGAAATAGGTTAAATTTATGTATAAAAGGATTTATCACTTTTATACACATTGTTCTTACGCTTATGTTATAATTTATATCATAAGAATTTAGATTGCTTTTTAATAAGCACACAAATAAAGTGGTTAGTATTCTTAGTTAAGCATACAAACATATATTTCTTATATTTTCTGTGTAGCATAGCTACCTAAGGGTAATTAAATAAGTGAAGCTGGTTACTCATTTTTTTGGATGTATGTAAGTAATTAGTTGGCCACTATGACCATGGTTAGATGATAGGTTTTTAATGGTTAAAGAATTTTTTTAAGGTTCTTATATTAAGATTTTTGCTTCTTAAATAGTTCAGCATTCATCTAGTATTATAACATAATAGTTAAGTTACCTTTAATGACATTACTACAAACTGAGTGCTTGGCGTGAAGCACTTTTTATAGAGTGTGTATGCCTTTAACTTGTTTCTGTAACGGCTTTAAAAGGGTTCATCATACTTTTTAAAGTTGTACCTCTGAAGAAGCTGTAGCTGTGGCTATTTTGTCATTTAATAAACCTTTTTGACTTTTTCTTCTGGTCTCACCGATGCTGTTTGGATCTGTTTACTTAGTACACTTTTACTGACCAACGGAACACTTTCTATACAAACTGCTTTTTGGAGAGTATTGGATTTGTAGTTTGGACTATCTACTCCTTGGCGCCAGCTTTGTGTCTTCGTTTCTGGTTTATTTTGTCTGTCCTTTTGGCTATATCTTAATGTGTGCCATTCTGCAGAATCATCATAAAGTGTGAGTGGTCCTGTGTTATACTTTCTCTTGTTTTTGTGTTGGGTAGTTGATGTTATTGTAGACTTTGCTGTACTTCCTTGTAAGCACGTCCAGTGTAATGATGTAGTAGATGCTTTCTGTTCAGCACAAAGTCTATCAAGTAATCAATGCTCTGAGATATTTCTTGTCCTGTGTTCATCTTTGTCAAAATATAACATTATTAGCTTGTGGATGGTAGACTTTGCTGATCTCCAAATGATGAAGGTATTAGCCTACAGGCAGACGATAACATTTGTTACAGGCTAGTGTACAGTTGATGTGTGTGCAATGTAAATCTTCAGTAGGTCACCTAGTAATCAATGTTAATGTTTCACCTGGGTGCGATGAATGTTGCAGTAGTGTCATACAGGTCTTAGTAATGTTTTTAACAAGGCTCATGACAGGCCTAAATATCATTTACGGTATGCTCATGTATGTTCTTTCATATACTTATTTAAGTCAGCATATATGGTCTGACACTTGAACCAGGAAGGACACATGTCATATCATTGATTACAGTAACATAATGCACCATACTGAAATTATTGTAAACATAGTTGGTACATTTGCACAGTAGCTTATATGTTAATAGCATAATCCTGGCATGAACTTCTATTTTGTCCAATTCTTATCAGGACTACTTATCAGTTTGTGTTGTACACATAAACACATCCTTTGCATATCGACATACATCATGACATTCAGAGACACACCACCTATTTGTCAGGGGACTGACAACACTTGTGTTGTACCTTGATTTATGGGCACACAAGTGTTCATGTACATTGGTCACTTTTGCTAAAGTTAGACAACTCCTAATATGTATATCCGATCATTATTCTGTTTATATCCTGGTTAGTATGAGACATATTTTGTGTATATGTGATTTATATCTGTATTTTGCTACATACATATACAGCATGCATGAACAGTTGCAAACTTACTACAATTCACAACATGCAGCTTATTGAAAAAATACTTTTTTCATCACTTAATTATTATCATTGGAATGACTGCACAGGTGTCTGTTATTATTCTCCATATTTCCACATTGTCACAGGTGTATACACTGACATAACCAGTGAGTCACAGGTATGTACGCTGACATGAGTCACAGGTGTGTACACTGACATAACCAACAATAGTATTGTTTCCTTCATACACATAAAGCAATGAAAGACTTAACAGTTCTTTAACCTGCGTGTATTTTATAACATCAGTCATATAGATGTCATTAATAACCTTTGATCAGTCCCACAGGATAGATTACAATAGCAAAATAATTCCATGCACCTGAAACACAGGTGTAGCCAGGCATTCTAATACAATCATGTCAGTAACACAAATATTACTGAGCATGCCACAGAAAATGTATACAGACACCCATACAGTTAGGTTTTATACAAGCACATACTAATGTTTATTATTTTACATTAATATACATCAGATGCTTGGCTAATGCATGTTTAACTTTAAAATACTCACTTCTGTGGTTACAGCTGACAACAAATGGTTCATTTATTTTTTTGTTTTACATAATAGGTGGGGAATATAGCATACTGTTAGATACAGTTAATAACTTTTGGCATACACATCTGATGTGCAGTAACTGCTATATATGCAGATATTCCCTGCTCAGCAGTTAATAAGAATTTATCACATTTCCTCTCCTTTGTTACACTGTAGCTTTTTGTGTCACTCTCACATCTTTTGTCAACATTTTGTTTTTATGTATATACATGTCCCTAACTCAAAAGGATTACTTGTATAAATAAAAAATATTTACTTGTTTTGCTTCCCTACCCTTAAATTATGACATTCAAGTTGCCCTTGCCTTGCACTGTGCTGTCCAGGTGTGCTCACTTACTGTGTTTGTGTACATACAGCACCTTTTGTTTACACTGTGTTCTTTAGCCTCTCTGTACCTGTTCATGTTTTCTAACAAGTGTCCTGGCCACAAACACATGTTACTGAATGTGTAGGCTTGCTTAGCGGCTTGCATATCCAATGAGTCCTGCTGCATGTTGCACTAACACAAACAGAGCATGTAAATTCTTAGCGAGATGTGTACACGCACATTAATGAATCCCTGGGTTGTGTTTTTCATGTTCTGACATAAATCTTCCATGTATTTGACTAGCCTCTATAAATTGTTAGCAAGTAATTATCTAATTCATTCAATGTCTATTATTTCCTAGTAAATAAAACAAATTACTGTATAATTCAGTGTAATCTGATATCATTTTTATCTCATTATGCTGTCCTTGTTCTGTCTTATTCAATCATTTGTCATATCACACGTATTATTCCAGCATTGGCAGATTGCTTTTCATTTGCATTTTAAATACTTTCTCTTGCAGTCTTCTGAAAAAAAAATTCTTAAAGTTTTTTTTTTTTTTTTTTTTTACAAAAAATATCATCTCATTGTAATTTCTAATGTCCACAGCTTAATAAGTTTACTTATCTATCTTCCATGCACCTACTGAAATTGCTGTTACAACTTTTTTTTTAAGTAAGTTTTATTAAAGTCATTACTGAAACATACAATTATTAACACAGAACTGAACATATTTTATGATAAAATAGGTAAAAACAAAATACTAATATAAAAGATCAAAAAAAGGACAATGAACTATGTACAAAGATGTTCACTATGCTATAAACAAATAATTCAAATTAAAACAACTGTATAAGAGCTGATTAATACCTTCAAGTTATTGATTTTGTAATAGATCAATTATATTCATCCAATGGTTATACTTGCTGTATTTCTAGAAGATCTAGACTTAATTGTTATTGATTCTAATTTGGATACTTCCAAGAGAAGATCTTTAAAGTTTTGGAAAGAGGGATTTTGTGATGATTTCCAATTTCTCGTAATTTCTTTCCTGGCTATGGACAGCACTGTTACAACTTTTTAACTTCCAGTAGAGTTTAACTTTTTCAAGTTTGAAGCCAACGCTGATGAATGGTGTCTTCCTCTCCCTGCTTCCAAATTATCCTTAGGAATATTAATGTAATGTATCTGTTTATTTCTTTACATTTTGACTGGGAATAAAATCAGGAAGAAAAGTTTCTGATAAAGAAGTACAACGTGAGCACTCAACTACTTCTTGGAGTAAACAAACAACAAGATCTTCAACAAACAATGATGTAGTGAATACAAGGAGCCAATGAGACAGAAGGCGATCTTCCTGTAACAATGAAAACAAAATTTTCACATATTACAGCCAAACAAATCTCTCCCTATTAATACTGGCACTTAGTATTGAGAATTTAATATTAAACCATTGAAAAAAGTGCAAGTGATACAATTAGATGCCCCAGTTTAGATGTATCTTTGCATAACCACTAACTGCACCTGAATTTGTTTAAATCAGATATGCAGGCAAATGATTAAGGTTGGTATTTAACTCTGCTCCTATGTTGCTGTCACCTAAGGCAGTTTATCATGTCTTCTATACTACCTGTACAGAAATGCAGCTGACAGACTACAAGAGACAGTAGTTCAAGTCCATTACATTATCAATAAAACAGAGCACATCTGTATCCTGCAAAAAGCCTTTAAAAAGTATAAACAGAACTCCTGATGGTGTGGCAGATAACCGCTGCAACATGTTATTTTTTTGTTTTTAAATCACTGGTATAAAACAGACACAGTGTTATAGTTGCTAGTGTTACTGCTTTAAAATACTTGGCACTCCAGTTTTTTTCCCAGCTGGGGTGCCTTCTGTATGCAGTCTGCATGTTCTTGATTCTATGTGAATTTTTCCTAGGATCCCTTACTCCTAATTTTCCACCATTATCCCCAAGGGCTCTGTGACATTAACAAGATACTGAAATTGTTGACATTTAGAATTTTCATCACAGAAGATTGGGAAGTAAAACAACCCTATGAACCTATAATAGAACGTTCACCCCGGGGATCACTCCAGTGGCTCTACTTGATAGAGGCACTGGGAACTAATGTCAGGCGGCATGATGCCAAGGCACTTCTATGGGCTAGGCTTATAAAGGCTCCAGGGCCATTAGCCTAGTACACACCTATGAACCTAACTCTGAAATATGAAACTAAGTATGACACTTTAAAACATTTTTTGTAGGTGGGTTCACCACCATGCACCTCCACAACTCTGCTATTTAGCTAGATTTACTCTGAGCCTGCCTTAGAGTAAAAATCTCATTTTTCATTCAAATTCTCCAGCAGGGGTTGGACCAAATAAATGCTTATAGTATTGATCACGAGCTTGTCCTCAACAAGAATTCTGTGTAGTTTCCTTTTGTAAAGCCAGTATCACTATAGTCAACAAGAACTTTGTGGTATTTATGCTGATCACAGATTTTCCTTTGACTACCATGCTTTTGTGGTGGTTAGAAAGTCATTTTACCTTGCTCAATTTATCCTTTATGGTATATCCAAGGCCAGCTATAGTCCAACTTTATTAATCTCTCATTAGGCCCATTACTGAACATAATGCATCCTTTAGCTTGTACCTTGTTAAGCACGTAAACCAACTTAAGAGTGCTCAATGTTTCATCATCAGAAAAAAAAAATCTATGGTGTCAGTACCTTAGTTGCTTTGATAGACTAAAATTTGTTGTTCTGGAGCATTTCTCCCCGGGCTTCTGCTGAAAACAGGATCTGTGGAACCTAGTCGGACTTTCCCGGTCAACAAATGTTAAATAAAAAAAAAAAAATAAAAATAAAAAAAATTCTGTCCCTCAATTCCATGTCACTGACTCCTGAGGAATGATTTCTGCTTATCCTTCTGTGCTATAAATGACCAAGTATAAAATCAGTTGTAAAGCAAACTTGCAATCTAGAAACCTAAACCTCAAAACATAAAAACACCACATGGCATGAGAGATACCTAACCCAACATACTCCTCCCCATTTCTGGAAGAGTCTGCCATCACCTATTTAGCAGAGTAATTCCTTAGCAACCTCTAAAACTAATCTGGATAACTGGATGGGTGATGATAAATTTTCTTTGGGAAAATGTGGAGAAAGTCTACTTAATGGGGGACACTGTATCAGACATATCACTCCTCTGTACTAGGTGATGTGCCTGAGCTCCTTGGTGGTCTACTTAGCTGTATGTTTAGTAGATACCTTTGAATCTACAACAACATGAATCTCATTCTTTTTATGATTAACATTAATTTGTTCAAATGGTATTAATGCTAACTACTTTCCTGTTGATCAAATTAAGCAGGCAAGATAGCTGTCAACAATGGTGTTAGATTGAGATCATGCCAGAACTGGGGATATGGCCTTTCCCCAGGTATTGCGAGATCTCAGAGTCGGTATACATAATTAATGGGGGATGCCGTGGGTGTAGTCCCTACATGGGGGTGCAGTGGGGCTTGTTCCCACTGCAAAAATATTGTGTTTTATTTGCATTCTCTGAAATTATGTCTTTGAGCATGCGTTATTTGTGGCTTATTATTTTTTTCTATTTTTTTCTGTCTGGTGTTTTTGCTGTTTCTTCTAGGATCTAAATAATCCAGGCATGAGATGTCATGCTGAACAAAATGAAAAAAACATACATGTTAGCATTTAACAGAGTTAGTACTAACCTTTTATTAGAATGCAAATCTGCATTCATGTAAGACAAAGCCATTTATATCTTCAGTAGTGACCCTATGAATAGCTATTAATATCCACAGAGTTTACTAGATAATTAGGGAATTGAAGTACATTGCAAGATCATTTGTTGTCATCATCACACACACACACACACACACACACACACACACACACACACACACACACACACACACACACACACACACACAGAGACAATATGCACTCCTACTGAGAGTTTAGAGTTGCCAATCCTAATAATGCAGCCCTGTGAGACGTGAGAGGAAACAGAGATCCCAGATAAAATCCATGTGAACACAATGAGGACATGCAGCCTCTACATAAAAGGAGGCACCTCAGCTAAGTACCAAACTTGACATCCTGTTGCAGTGAGATGAAAATGCTACTTTCTAAGCCACCTACCATCTGGCATACAATTATTCAAAGACATTTTGTTAAATAAAGTAAATCATGGGCAGTTTTCTCTTTTTTTTGGACTAGGGACTCAGAAAGAAAAGTTCAGTTAATGCTTGATGGACTCACATAGCAAAAGCTGAAACAACAGTGACAAATAGCTGTCTACTATGAAATGTCCATCTGTGCTTGCATTTACAAACAACATCAGGTATTTTCTTAAAATATTTGCTGTTTCTGTTATACATCATGTGAATAATGAAGCCTGATAATATTAAATTTCCTTCCTAGATAAAACACTTTAAGGTAAAGCATGTCACAATGAGAATGTATAACAAAACTGAGCTGAAATAAAAGCAAATGCATTTGTAAGGTGTGAACCCAGAGCAGAGTAGCAGATTCTGTTGACAGGTAAGAGGACTTGTGGTTAAACCAAGTACATACTATTACAATTTTGCAAAGATATTCTTCCTAATTCTCTTTTGTTTCACTTTTCTGTTGCCATATAGAATGGAGTGCTGATATTGCAGTGCCCTTTAAGGGGCAATGGGGTTGCTGCACTCCTGAGTGTGTCCTCCTTTGGATGAGATGCCTAGTAACTATGAACCTGTTACCAGTTTGACAACTATTCCCTGTTGCAATATTACAGCTTAACAAGGGGTTGGGAGGTTGGCATAATGGTTAAGGTATTTACCTCCAAACACCAGGTGTAAAGCTTGACTCTAATGGGATAATTGGCTAGACTTAAAATGGTCCACTAGGGCAGTTAACCTAGTACTAATGTATGAACCTATAAACAATTGTTTAACCTGAGTTAAAGCTATGAGATTTTAGAAACAGATGAGCAATGCATTTAATTGGAATGGATCTGTTGTAGTTTGCAACTCCCAAGTACATACTATTACAATTTTGCAAAGGCATTCTTCCTAATTCTACTTTGTTTCAGTTTTCTGTTGCTCGGTCACTTATGTTCACAGATAAGTAAAATGAGAATTTTAGTGAGTAGTACAACTTTTATGTTTATGCCATTGACAAGCAGATAATTTATATCCTTGAATGAGGCCATGCAGTTTTCTGATGTTGGCTAAATAAAGACGGAGATTGCTTGTGATGGAAGAACAATAGGAATTAATTTACATGAACATGCAGACTTACTGGTATGAAATTTACATGTTGATAGTAGTAAACAGGACATTTAGACATTTGAATGGCACAAGATCAAATCTACTCTTAAAGGCTACTCTTCATCTAACATGATTCACATAAGAGCCCCAAAGACAATGGAAGGGAGAGTTTGTCAAGCAATGATACAAAATATTTTGTCTCCACAAGTGCACCTCTGTATTGCTGAGCTTCTACCTGCTCCATAACACAACCAAATGAGAGAAACAAGATATTAGTCAAGTTCTTACAAAAACCGGGATCTGACTTGGAAGTCTAGATTTTTCATGGCTCTGTAACAGTTGGCTGGGTGGATCAGTTTACTGCTTCTTGTGAGAGGATTTAAAGTGGTTGGCTGCTGCCACTTCTGATGCAATTCTGTAGTGTATTAAAACAGAATAGCTGCGTGGATAGGCACTCTGTATTGCTGAGTTGCTATCTGCACTGCTCCATTGTGCTACTGGGTGACAGAAATAAGACTTTAGTCAAGATTTCACTACATCTGAGATATATTTTTTAAACAAGAAGCATCCTTATTAAATTGTCACTTATGACATAGGCAATCACACATTTATATAACATTTATATAAATTAAAACAAACTACATTGGCATAATCTTAGTTGCAAGCATTTTACATCACAAACCATATTGACATAATCCCAATTGCAAACATTCTACATCATTTACAATCTACCCAATCACTGTGAAACACTACATAGCTCATTCAAATCCTGTCTTCTTTTAAATCTCATCCCTCACTTGTTTATATTGTTCCCACAAATGCCATTTTTTCTTATGTAATTTGCTCCTACCCCTTTCTAAAGATCACAATTCCAGTTGTTTTATCAATGTTACTATATTCACTACTTCTAGTATGGTTGGTTTAAAGTTTGATTTCCATTTTCTAGTAATTGCTTTTTTGGCAGCCACAATAATTAGACTCAGCAAAGCCTTACAATGTCTAGGAAATTCTGATTGTATATCATAGCTCAGAAAAATAATGTCCCTAGTTACACCTATTTGCTCACCCAGTATCTCTGATAGAGTTGTCTGCAGGAAATCTTCAAAGTCTGCCAACTCATCACACTCCAAGAAAACACGCTCCCAACCATCTCTTTCTTCCCCATCACACCTCCAACATTTGCTGTCTACCCAAAGAAACATTCTTTGGAGTCTACTTGGGTTACAAAAATATCCATGTAAACACTTCAAGCAAAAAAATACAAAAACAAACAAACAAAAAAAAAAACATACATGCTCCCATTGTTTCTTTGTGAATTGCTTATCCAATCTCCCTTCTCAATCCCCTCTAACCTCCCTCTGATTGATTCTTATAGTTATCATGCAATATTTTATACATTCTACAAAATATTCTTCTTTCAGAAGCAGTTTCTGTTCTAGATTCTATGAAAAACTCTACCAGTGCTTGTCTTTTGTTTAGGATCCCCCTATTTCTTTCTGTCCACCCACACTCCGATATCAATCCTTGACAGGGAAGGCAATCTCTAACCTGCAGTCCAAATAAATTCCTTTTCCCAATACCTTGGTCCTCCTGCCAGTCCTTTCCAATAAATTCCAGTCCCCTCTTGCCTATCATCTGTATCCTTAATTGCAGTCATCCCTACAGGCAGAATCTCCCTTCTCCATTCCCATGTTGGCTTAGTTCTTAGAATACTTTCTGCTACTTTATGAGGATAATATTCTGTATGATTATTGTTATTCTCCTTAAAGGTCTGCATTCAAAATCTCAGTCTCTCCTTGTTTCTTAAGCTTCCTCCCAGTTTCATCATCACTTTCTACTATGAATTATAGCAATCTGTCTTGCTCTATTTGAAGAATCAGCTTATCTCACTTAACAAAATATATCTGCCCTTTATATAAGATTAAATGGACTTTAACTGCTTGTATCTTGCTATCTATATCCATATAACAGAGCTTCCAATTTCTCAGTTTTTATATTATCTTTTGCACACCCAAATCATCTTTAATCCATACTCCTAAATACTTCATTCTACCATGTCACCATAAATATGGATATTGCTAAACCGATTTATGTGTTAGTATATAATTTACCACTACTGCCTTTATTTCAGTTTCATCAATTTTGTATCATGAAAAGATTTGAAACTGTCTCAATGTTCAACAACACTGTAATGTTCTTTTCTGGTTTTATCAGGTATAAAATAATATCATTTCCAGTGATACTAAATATAATGCGACACCCTGGCTGGTTCCTCTCCTCAAGCAGAAGTTATTAGAGGAGAACCTACCCACTTTAATTGTTGTCTCCAATCTTCCATATATCCTCCTAATCAACCTTATAATTGTATCAGGGAATAATGCTGCCATCATCTGCTCATAAAAGTCTTACCTTATCATATGCTTCAGCATTAAGACATTAAGACAAACCAACATTACATTAGTTCTTCCATTATGCTTCCTTCTGGATCATCAATGTTCTGTTAATGTTGTTGAATTTGATTCATAGCTATCACAATCATGGTTTAATGTTGAAATGAGCCTGTATGAAGCTGGATCTGATGGAACCAGGATGTTAGTACTTCTCCTCATCTCAAAATACTGTTAAACAAAACCTTCTAGATCTTTATCACTTTCCTGTAGATTGGTTATACATCAACATTTTCTCTCATCTCCTTCCATCCTAACTCTTAGTAATTGAGCCTTGTCTACCTCTAACTTTAGCATATTTAATTCTTCCATAAACATTTCAATTTGTACCTCTTCTTGATTTCCATATTTCTCTGCATTATACAGACTTTCATAGAATTTCTGAAATATTTGGAATAATTCTGCACAATCCCTTGTTATCTTCCTTGTTATTGGCTCCATAAGCTTGGCAACAGCCTTTTCTACTTTCTGTTGCCTGAGTTGTTGGGCTAAAAGTTTTTGTGCTCTGGACTTACTATCAAAAAACAGTCTCTTAACAACAATCTTTATAAAATCATGCATATTATTGAGGTAATCCCTTGTTTTCTGTTTAGCATTCTGCAGTTACTCCTCTTCTTGTTCTGTGAGTGTCCCCCTAGTTTGCAATAGTTTAACATTTGTCAGTCCTTCTAATTCTTACTTCTTAAGTATATCTCCCTTTCTTTTATTTCCAATCTATTTTAAACTCCACTTTAATGTTATCCCACTCCCGAGCAATATTTTCAGAAGAAATTTCTATCTTCTCTAATAGCTCCTGAATAATTTCCACTACCCATTCCTTAAATTCCTCTCTTTTCAACAGATAGGTGGGAAAGTGCCAGTGTCTCATTTTTATTTCATTACCCTGTGTTTTTATTTTAGTTACTATTGGCGCATGATCAGAAATAGTTATTGGGTGCATATCAAGACCTTCAATTAAATGCACGTGTTCCTGTGAAATGTAAACTCTGTTTAGCCTAGCCCAGGTTTTGTATCTTTGGGAATAATATGTAAATTTACTCCAAACTCCTAGTACTGAATTCATGTCATTCATGCCAAATATTTTCATAAATTTCTTCAAAAATCTATCTTCCTTTGTTACATTTTCCCTTCTGGGGTCCCAGACACATCTACACTGTTGCAAATCAAATTCCAGTCCCCACCTATAAGTAATATTCCTTTCTAAAAACTGATTATTTCTCCCAGAATTTTCTTAAGCTCAGTTATAGCAGTTTTAGGTGTAATATAAATACATGCTAGTGTAATCCTCCTCCCTTGCCAGTAGTCCCTTAGTACTACAAATCTACCAATATTATCTTTTTCTATCTTCTTCTATCACTATTGGAGCTCCTCTTGCAATTAATCTAAGTACTTATTTCTTCCTTTGTCCTAGGTATTATGCTGAATAACCATCCTGAAAAATCTTTCTTTATCAAATGTACATGTTCAGTTCTTTCCAACTGTTTCACCTGTAGCATAGCTATTTGCACTCTAGATTTTTTTAATATAGTTCACTACTCTTTCTTTTTTGGATTTATCTGGGAAACCATTAACATTTAAAAACATTACAGAAAGGATCATTGTATTAAAACATTATTATTCCCACATTTTATGTATAATGGCTTTTCTGTCAAATGTCTAGTTTCAGCTTTTGTGTTACATGCATACACTATTTGTTAGGTTGATCTTTTGTACAGTTGTTTCTTGTCATATCTATTTGAGCCTATGTCACATCTTACAAAAACTTTGTTTTATTAAAAAATCTTTAAAAAAAAAAAAACAACCATACCCCCAATACCTCCTAAAACCTATTAACTTAATAATATCACACAAAACTATGTGTTGTTCGTCTGGTCAGGATGAAACAGACGAATAGTTGTGAGCTTGATTCAAGCAGCTTTATTACATAGAAACACATCAGGACTGAGGCTTAGTAACTTAAACTTAAATGTATAAACAGACTGACTACTGCACTTATACATGTTAACATTCTGGCTGTTGACTCAAAATGGCACTGCTGCCTGTACATGCTCTCTATTTATACACGTGCCTCACTTTAAAATACTTCTTAAAGTCACAACACACACTCTGATCTACATCCTCCCTCTTTGAGAAATAATTAATGTACAGTAATAATGACAATAATCATTGACATGCAATTGTACAGAAATAATCCTTTGACATGCAATTATACAAAACTAATTACAAGTGAAACAATCATGTCCACAAAACCACATCAGCAAGAAAGAATACCCAGAAGCAACAGGCAGGAACCACTCAAAAAAAAAACAAAAGAACTTTATTGTCTCTAGCGCCTTGGTTACAAATACAGTCTTCAAGGAATGCTCCTTGAAATTGATCAAATGTTTATCATTCTTTTTTACAATTTCATAATTAAGTTAATATGAACATAATTATGAGACTGTAAAAAGAATGATAAAAATGCTTTATACAAGCATTCCACTATTTGTATTAGTTTTAAGAAGTTCCAATTTGGTATCTCAGAACAAATAAAATACAACCCTAGAGATGGGAATATAAATGTGAAATTAGAAGCATGGGAGGTTTGGTGGCAGCTTAAGTTACAAGATTTCCAAAAAACAGGTTTGAATGAATAGATTTCTATCCAACCACTTTTAAAATTGGGATCTTTATATATTTGAAAAAGTTTGCTACTTTTATTTAAGGGGGTAGTTTAAATGTTTATTTTTATGAGGTATTGAATATGTGTTTAGTCTTCTAATGGGTTTATGTAATAGAGTCACATTTTAAACTTGAATGCACTACCTCTTTAATTGTGAGGTTAATTAATAATTAGATGCCATGCTAGAGTATTTAAGGATTGGGTTTGTTAGTAGGGATTATTCTGAAAAAGTTCTGAGTTGTATGGGATGAAATTGCTCAACTGATTTTAAATAAAGTAAATGATTTTATTATTTTTCCATTGGTCGGGTTATTTAAGCCACTGACGTTATTTTATTTGGTTGTAATTTTAGTTCTTTGTAACACTTCACTTTGAGTTCCTTAAGGATCTGGTCATAAGCCTGAACTGGTAAATAAATGACCAACATAAGTAACTTCTGGTAGCCTGAATTTACATTTCAGAGGATTGAGCTTTAGATTCACTTCACTTGCTCTTTCCAGAACTTTCCTGAGGTTTCTGTCATGGTCTTCTTCACCACTGCCTCCAATTAGCAAATCATCTACTATTATAGCACATGGACAGGCTGAAAAAAAATTGCTGCATTGCACACTGAAAGACTTCACTGGCAAAAGTTATTCCAAAAGGTATTCTGAGAAATCTATATCTACCAAATGGTGTACTGAATGTAGTAAGTAGTGAAGATTTGCGATCAAGCATTACTTGCCAAAATGAACTCTTTGCATCTAAGCAAGAAAATCAGTGGCATCTGGCATGAGGGTAGCAACTTTCTCAAGTGTACACATAGGACAGTGGGGTCTCTTTAATGGTCTAAGTCTCTTGGGTAAATGCATATTCTGATTTCTTCTGAGCTTTTCTTATGAGCGACTACCATGGAAGACACCCATTCAGTTGTTTATGTAACTGGACAAATCACACATTGTTGCACTATTCTATGTAACTGGACTTTGACTCTGTCCTGCATAGCTATCAGAACTCCTCTTGTTGGTCTGACCACTGGACTGACCTCTGAGTCTAATTTCATAGAGTACAGAAATGGAAGTTTACCCAGCTTGTCTTCGAAAATATCAGCATACTCTGTGAAAATAGCATCTGTGAAACTGGAACTAGGACATGTGCTTACATGAGGGACTTCTTTGGTGAAAGAAAGCAATTTCATTTTTAAATTGTCTCTGACACGTAATAATGACTGTACAGGTGTTTTGACTACATAAAACTGCAAGCTGTAACTGTTCCCAGCTGAATAGCATAAAAGCACTACTGAGCCTTGTTTGAATCTCTTCACCTCCATAAGTAACAGGCTTCACACAGTTGGCCACATTAAGTTTTTCACCAGCTCTTACTCTAACAATTATTTCTGCTGACATAATATTATACTTTGAATCAATGTCCACTTTGAGCTCTGTGGGTTTACCATTAATCGGGACAGTACAAAACACTTTGTTTTTTGCCAACAAATCTACTGCATTAACCTTTATACCAAACACTGATACACCATCTATATAGAAAGTAGAGTTGCAGCTTTCTATATGATCAACTTGCTTTTTGAGTGACCTTTCTTAGTAAATGAATGAGGATTGCTTGATTTACAAAACTTTGGAAAGTGGTTCCATTTTTTACACTTGTGGCATTGCTGACCAAATGCTAAGCACTTTTCTTTTTTGGACACATAATTGGCACCACGAGTATGACAGTTAGCAATGAGATTTAACTTGGGTTTTGCTGACTCACCCTTGTGCTGCACTAAGTTTGTCTGTTTTACTGAGCTAGTCTTCGAACTTGCTGGAAAGGTACGGGCTCTCCCTGGAAATTCCACAGGGGTTGCAGCTGCCACATGCTTAGGCATGTTTCTGTTAGCCACATGCTGCATGTTATGTTTGCTTTAGAGGCTGCTGAAAACATGTTCTTATCACTTGCAAGCATATTTTTGTGCCTTTCTGTAAGCTCATGTATTTGACAAATATCTATGGCTTTGCTCAATGTTAAATCACTGTCTTGAAGCAAAATCTGTCTCACTGCAGCATTATTAATACCACACACAAGCTTGTCCTTTATCAACTCATCATTCACATCACCAAATCTGCAACTTTTAGCCTTGTTTCTCAAGTCAGTAATATAAGCTCAAAAGTTTCTTCTGGCAAATAAGTGCCTCTCCAATGTAACATTCATCTGGGGGTTACATATTTCTCTAAATTTCCATTTCAAGCACTCAGGGTCATTCCTTGATTCAGCTTGTACAGAAATATGATGTTTTTCTCCTTCTCCTGCATATACTGCTGGTGCATACACAAACGAATGCTCTCTTTCAGTGGTTTCTGACCCTGCTAGATTTAAGCAGAATAAATGTCCTTGTACATGCACCCTATCAGAAAAAGCTGCTTGTATGAAAATATCATATTCCTGCTCAAGTACTCTCGAATTCTCTGCAATATTATGATCAAACACAAGTGGACTGGGTCTGCAAAATGCCTCTGCCATGCCAACACACAGTAATAAAGACCCTTGGAATTATGTATGAACATACACACACATATGTTAGAAATTTATGCCAGAACCTTGTAATTATGCTCAATAGCACAATAGACTCTTCAAAATAATTGCACTTTGTGAAATAGGTCACTATAGCACAAGAACACTTTGAAATCACTGTACTTCGTGAAACCATTGTTATCAGTGTAAGAAACACTTTGAAATGACTGCACTTTGCGAATGAACTGTACACAGCCCAAGAAACTTCTCAGAATGAATGTACTTTGCAAAATAACTCTGTACAGTGTAAGAAACACTTTGAAATAACTGCATTTTG
Organism: Protopterus annectens; assembly: GCF_019279795.1. NCBI lineage: Eukaryota > Metazoa > Chordata > Ceratodontiformes > Protopteridae > Protopterus > Protopterus annectens. The sequence continues at coordinate 1,580,425,836 of NC_056732.1, read as the reverse complement.
CTGTCTGGTTTAAGAGAACATTATCACCTAGTTGTCATGGAGACATGAGAACCAAATACTAGAATTGCTATAAGCATGCATTTATTTGATAGACAAAAGCCTTACAATATTCAATATTTTTTAATTTACTTGCTTTCTCTTAAAGCTTGTTACTAGATCAAGATAATGTCCTTAATCCAGTCATTCCCCTATGCAAGAATGAGAAAAAAGCACACTAATTTTTCTTTTGTCATGTTCTTTTAACCAGTTTTGTTCTTTTTTCACATTGCAGTGGCTACATTTCTTAAAACTGAACAAAGAGAAAGAGAGAAAAAAGGAGAAAGAAAAAAAGGAAAAAATATCAGGAACACTTATTTACATTAGTTTCCCCATTACACTTAAAAGTAAGTGAGAAAACATTATTTTATAGCATGCAAAGAAGATCATGCACTATATAAAAACAGTGCCATTTGTTTTACTTACAGTTTACCTTCTCCCTCCTCTTCCCCTCTCCTAAGTATTTTTCAGAACAATAATGACATGAAGTAGGGTAAATTAAGTTAAAAGAGTCCAATGTTTCCAGATTTTCTAGTTCTGTCATGTTTCACAAATACAGTTTCTGTTGCTTCCAGGATGGCAACACAGTATAGACCAAGGAAAAGTTTGTGGTTACCCATCCAGGTATTACTCTCTATAACATGTACAGGTGCTACTCTCTCAAACATGTAGGGGAACATTATTTCAGAGACTAGGGATGGATTAGGAATTGATTCTATCACACAACATGTTTTATTAATTTGCTGCTTGAGATTTAGGCTTATGTGGCCATTTGAATAATACTTTGCTTTTCAAAAGTGTAGGAGATCAAACAGGGAAGGTTGGATGGGTAGCCACAAATTTTTCCTTGGTCTATACTGTGTCATCCTAGAAACAGAAGTTCTTGAATATGGATTACTACTTAACTTAGACGTTTGTGGACGAATTGCTTAGTATTTACCTATGAACATATAAACCTATTTAAAGCAGCTGGATATTTTTTTTTTATGCAAAGCTGCAGGTAAGCTTTATTAAAGTTCAACTGTTGATTTGGAGTGGAAGAAAATCAGATCAGACTTATGAAATGTGCAATTCACTGCTTCCTTCAGAGACCTACCCCCGGATTCTCAAAACCTTGCACGGAGTGCATGATTGGTGCAGGAGCCCACGCAGGCAATATGTCTGCTGTGGGATCCAGGAACAGCCTGCAGGGGTGTGCATGATGACTCCTGCACTAATCTTTCATGGACTAAGCCCTGGTATGCAAATCACCCCATTTGCAGGTGAAATCCAGGAAGCTTGCAACAGCCTTTTCAAGACAAGTGCTACGTGCAAAAATGTACTCGGTTAGTAACGGAGTACATTTCTGCAAAATCCAAAACGGAGATATGACAGCTCAAAATAAAGGCTGCATATCATTGAGGAAGCATGCCAATGGCCAAGTATAAGGCCACTGGCATTGCAAACAATAAAAAAAATAAAAAATCAACTTTTATTTTTTTTTAGCCGATCTCAGCTGTTTAAGCATAGGGCAGTGGCGAGCAAACGGGATCGGGGAGGATAAGAAAATAAACCTAAAATAAGCATTCTAACTAAAATCAGTATTCTGCCATGCAAGTTAATGGCAGGCAGAAGACAACTTGGCCATTGAGCAGTGGTTGCTAAGGGGGAGGCTCAATGTGACACATGTAACTATGCATTAGCAGGCAATCCTATGCAAATGAGGGGAAGGATAGTGAATCCCAGTTTTCCCCATCATGTGAGTCAGTTCCCAGCAGTGTAAGAGTAGGAATAACTGGGTGCAAGCCTAGGAGGTAGGTGACATAATGGGGGGTGTCAGGCATACTGTAAGTGGATTGGAGCCCTGTGACTCGGGTTTGCTCCTAGCTTAGCACAGCTAAGCTAGGGGGTGTGTCTAAACCTGCCTAGCACTCTTTACAAAGTGTAAGCGGGTGTGCGCGCCACACACTGGATTTAAAAAAGAAGTTAAACCAGGAAATGGTAGCAGTGTGCACATTTGAGCACTCTGTTTGCACGGCGCGCACACAGGCTTAAACAGGAAGGCAATGGGAAGGGAAAACAGCAGTAGGAAGGTATTTAAGGAGAACTAGCATAGCTGGCAGGTGAAATGTATCAGAATCAGCCAATTACACAGGCAGCAGACCAGCCCAACCCAGAACACTACTATAAACTAAGCAAACACCTTCCCCTCTGGTTTTTCCCATACTCTACACCACAGGTGTATACAAGCAGGGAAATTTTAACAAACAAACCTACAAAATGAGAAGGGCTGCAGCAGGCAACATAGAACAACATGTGCAAGAGGCTGAAGGTGGTGATGTGAATGCTGCTGAACAACCCACAGTGAGGAGATGGAGAAGAGTGTACAGACCCAGGATAACCTACCAGGGGCTACATGAGTTGGAGATAGTGGAGCGCTATAGGGTGGACAGAGACCTCCTACAGCAAATTGTTGAGCTGTGCCGGCCACATCTGACAGACCAAACTGACCGAGGGGAACCCATCCCAGTGGATACAAGGCATGTGTAGGCCTAGGTATACTAGCCACAGGTAGATATCATGGGGATCTCACAGGCATCAGCATCCAGAGTATTCCACCAGTTCCTGGATGCCTTGTCAGCACATGCCAGTGAGCATGTATATTTCCTCAACACCCATGAGGTGTTTTCCAGCAATATGCATCTCTTCTACCAAATAGCAGAATACCCTAGGGTAGTGGGAGCTATAGACTGCATGCACATATGCATCAAAGCACCACCCGGTAAGCAGGGTAGGTCCTACATCAACCACAGGGGCATCCACTCCATCAACTGCCATGTCGTATGTGATGCTCAGGGCATTATAATGAATGTGTGTGCTGGCTGCCCTGGAAGCTATGATGATTTCCACATATGGCACCTGACACAGCTGTACCAGAGATTTGCCAATGGGGACATCCCCTATGGTCAGCTAGTGGGGGATGCTAGGTACACGCTGGAGCTGTGACTTATGACACTCATCAGAAATGCACACACACCTGAACAACAATGCCATAATGAGGCACTCGCACAGGCCAGACATATAATAGAGCGTGTGTTTTGGATGCTCAGGTCATGGTTCCAGTGTCGGCCTTGGCAAAGAGGCAATGCATATCACATGCACTGACACAGGAGGGACCCAGAGAATGACACCTCTTTCTGACGCACACATACAGTAAAAGGGATGCCAAATATGACACTACCTGTGCTCAACCATGTATAGGGAGTGTACTATGTGCATCCAACATAGGCAGCCCTCCAGCACCATCCGCAAGTCTGGCACACCCTCAAGGTAAGTCAATCAACCTACCAATTGCCAGATGGAGTAGAATGTGTTGTTACCTGTAGCTATGGTATGGATGTGAACATGCAAGGGAATTGGGCGGCTGAATGTTATGGCAGCAGACAGCAGACACCCATAGTGGCACCATGACATCTGTAACACATACTGGAGTCACCATAGTAGCCAGCACTACACAGGGTGACAAAACCTTCTGCAGGAAATGTGCTGAGTGACATGTGTGTCCATATGACCCACACATGCCAGTCATGATGGTTCACATACCCAACAACAATCTCAGCCAGTGGGACAGGTGTAGACAAACCCAAACAGAGCCTGTGCCATGGCCCCAGAATGATGGCTGTGGTTAACCTCCCCCCAAGGCCTACACAGACAGACCACAGCAGGCCAGGCAGTGGGATGTAAGTTCTGAAGGGTAGGAAGTCAGACAGTAATATGTAGGGCAACCAAAGCCATGATCTGTAGTACACTGGTATGCCTCTAGTCAGCATGATAGTTAGCAATACAGAATGAAATGGAGTACTTGACATACCAGTACAGTCATAGCAAATGTGTGCAAGTTTCACATGTGCCCCCACATCCTACATAGTAATGTAATAAAAGTCAGGTGTGCCCCCCCAACCCTGTGTAGAAATGTAGAAATAGTCTGGTGTGCCCCCCCATCCTACATAGTAATGTAATAACAGTCAGGTGTGCCCCCCAACCCTGTGTAGAAATGTAGAAATAGTCAGGTGTGCCCCCCCATCCTATATAGTAATGTAATAACAGTCAGGTGTGCCCCCCCTCTCCTGTGTAGAAATGTAGAAACAGTCAGGTGTGCCCCCCACTATGCAGAAATGCAACAGTCAAAGCCAAATGATCGGTGGATACCCTGCAGGGACAGCATGCTACCTGTCAGTGTACAACACAAAGGTTAGCACTGCAGCACAAACTACCTGGACACAATCCACACATTCAATACAGATAGCCATACTGGGCATGCTCACACACTTAAACACATGAAGGCCATGACTGCAAACACCAGTGGACTAGACATATCTGGCAGTTGCAGTTGTTAGTGCAGACACTCATCAGTATGCATCACTAATGGCTTACACACATAGTGGATAGGAATACAGACATATATGTCAGGACAACACACTATAATAAGCCAAAGGTAGACATACATAGATGTGTGGAAGAAGGTGACTGTGACAAGGAGCCATCCAGGCCTGTCCCACCCAGCACACAGCCAATGGGCCCCCAAACACATGAGGTGCAGATGTCACTCACTGCAGATACTAGCCACCAGTATCTGTCAGCATTACAGACTATGTGGTGCACGTGCCAGCTGTGCAACATGACTGTACAAGGAAGTAGTCATCTAGCAGCTGTATACATGTACCTGTGACATATGACCCAGTGTGTGCCTGCATGTGGTGTGTCAACCCCTAGATGAATGGGTTATGGCCCATGCACACACCGCCTTCCCCATAGCCCTACTATGACAAGCCTGCTGAGGTCATCCAATGTGAAATACACCTTTGGGAAAGTTATAGCCCAGTAATTTCTGTGGTGCATCCCATAACTGCATATTGCTGTAGTGTGATAAACTAGTTAGGTAGAAGTTCTAACCCCAGACTTGGCAACTGTGAGTGTGTATCTGTGTGTGTGTTTGCATGCGTGTCTGTCTGACTGTGTAGACAGCAATGCTTTTTAGGGTACTCACACTCCTTACAATTCATATACTCAAGTTTGGCAAGGCTGCTGATGTCACCCACCTAGACATACACCTCTGGGAAGGTTGTAGTCCAGTAATCTCTGTAGAGTGTCCTGTAACTGCGTACTGCTGTAGTGTGATGTAGAACGGTGGTAGGGTTCCATCCCCGTCCATGGCAGTTCTGGATGTTTTGTGTGTGTTTCAATGTCTGTGTATGGAGCAATGCATTATAGGCTAGTCACACTCATTACATTTCAAATGGCTTACTTTGGCAATCCTGCTGATGACATTCATTGTGAAATACACCTTTGGGGATGGAGTTCTATAGTAATACCTGTGGTGCGCCCCATAACAGCTCCATGCTGTAGTATGATATAGACCTCTGTTAGGGGTTCTATACCCACACATGTCGGTTGTGGATGTTTTGTGTGTGTGTCTCACTGTTGTTTAGGGAGCAATGCATTTTAGGCTAGTCACACACAGCACATTTCAAATGGCCTACTTTGGCAAACCTGCTGATGTCATTCATTGTGAAATACACCTTTGGGGAAGGAGTTCTCTAGTAATCCCCATGGTGCATCCTATAACAGCTCCATGCTGTAGTCTAATATAGACCTCTGTTAGGGGTTCTATACCCAAACATCGGTGGATGTTTTGTGTGTGTGTCACTGTCTGTGTAGGGAGCAATGCATTTTAGGCTAGTCACACTCACTACAATTTGAATGTCCTACTTTGGCAATCCTGCTGATGTCATCCAATGTGATCTACACCTTTGGGGAAGGAGTACTCCAGTAATCTCCATGGCGCATACTATAACAGTGTAGTGCTTCTTCTTCTTCTTTCGGCTTTTCCCGGTTAGGGGTTGCCACAGCGGATCACCTGTCTGCTCATGATTGGCAGTGGAGTTTTACAGTGTCGAGTTGCCATCCCGGCACCCAACCTTCCATAGAAGGCACACACATGCACACACTCACATCTAGGGCCAATTTAGAGTGTCCAATTCACCTACAGCACGTCTTTGGGATGTGGGAGGAAACCAGACCACCCGGAGGAAACCCATGCGACCACAGGGAGGACATGCAGACTCTGCACAGAAGGCAACCCAGCCGAGGATCGAACCAGAGAATTTCTTGCTGTGAGGCGGTAACGCTAATCGCTGCACCACCGTGGCCACCCATAACTGTGTAGTGCTGTAGTGCAATAAACTAGTTAAGTAGGGGTTCTACTCGCAGACATGACAGGTGCATGTGTGTGTGTGTTTGTAACACGTATCCACATGTGGAGGTGGTTGTGAGTATGTGACACCAGTGGCCAATGTGGAGTGGGTTTTGGATATGTCTTATATGGTGGCCCTACTATAATATCACAATGTCCAAAGTAAAGGGATAATAGATGTGAAATAGCTGAGAGGTTGGGGTGCAAAGCCATACCCATACATGTGACATCAAGGCCAAGCAATCACAGTTAACAACCCCAGTATTACCTAGACCACACTCTCAACCCATTTCTCATACACACACACATGCCTAGGCAACAGCCAATATGTGGGTAGTACACTGCATATTGGCCAGTGATAGTAACTATGGGGGTGATAGCTGTGGGCTGCAGTGGGCATGGCACCCTGTCCATCTGTCCAATATGCACGTACATGCAGACAGTGCACCTTCCCCATGTTCCCCAATGGACACCTAAAACAACTGTGGTGTCATCACATGTGACCCACAACGGACATACCATGCCTGACAACATGACATGTATTGACAGATGCCACTGACACCAGGGAATACTGTTAGCATGCTATCAATTTAGGCGCAGGGTAAAACTGCTACTCATTACCAGTTCCCGCCACATGTGGGCACGACTGGTACATCTGATGATAATCTGTGTTCACAACATGGGCCAGACACCCCAGGTACAGTTCCACATGTCACTGTACATGCATGTGGGAGGTGTGCACATCCCCGACACCATCCATGTCATGGACTAAGGAACACACACATGGCAAGCGATGCACAGCATTGGCCAAAAACAGTCACCCAGGTGACTGGATGGGGGATACAATACCCACCCATGTGGGCAAATGCAGACACTACAGCCCTGAGCCACAATGCAGACCATCATCATGTGGCCTGATGCCAAGTTATACCCATTGCCTAGCCTTGTACAGCCATCTGGCACAGTAGACCACCACACACCCGTGCAGACATGCACCCATGCATGTCAGTACTGGCACCCTGTGTGTTTGTGTGTATGTTGTATGGTCTGTATGTTCACATTCACACTCCCTACAACCCCCATGGGCATACTGAAGCATGCTGTCTGATGTCAGACACCTCCCCATACCCTTTGCCCATACAACCCCCGTATGACCCATGTGGTGCATGTGATACCTGCACAGTGATGTCTTGTGGCAATCCCACTACTGATGAGTTATAATCCTGGCCCTGCCAAGTGTGTCAATGTGTGTGTGTCCCTGTGATAGTGTGGCTGTGTTGATCCTGACACCTGTTCATGCAGACAGGCACATGTACATCACCTACCATACAGCTACCGTATCCCTGTTGTAGATGTCAGTCACCATCGCATATTTGTTCTGACGGCTCCACAGCAGGTAACCCATGTGACGCATCCAATAACTACACAGAACTGTGATAGCACTACATAGTCATCAAGGGTTTGATACCCTGCGCTGGTAGGTGTGTGACACAAACATGCTTAGGTTTTACTCTCCAACCACTCCCTGACTTGTCTTTGCCTCTGTCCGCCTCTCCTACTCCCTCTCTGGTGGATGTGGAGACCTACACCTGGTTTGCTTGGCAGCAGCATGTGTATTTTAAGTGATGCTCATGATCAGCTGATCGCCTCTGCATGAACTGCAGCCCTTCCCTAGCTGATTGCATGTGGAACAGCTGTGGTAACATTCCCATAGCCAATTCCATAGAAACACACTCCAATATCTAAGAACATCATGTTGGTGTTGGCCCTTTTCATTCACTGAGAGCAGGAACTAGATCTGTTGTTTGGCAAACAGCATCTCAGATGGATTGGGGATTTACCTCTAACAACATACACTGTGGAAACAGGGCAACACACAGGAGGGGGATGTGCCTGACCTGACTACAGACTGTAAGTGCTGCTATACTGCATTTGGAGTACTGTTGGTTTAACAGCATGTGTGTGGATATGACTGTCCTACATGTCTCAATACCTGCCATGTCAGTTCCATGTTTATGAGGAATCACCATCTGCAGGGTCATCTGCAGACAGGGCAGTGTGTTGTGCCTTTGGTTTCCTGTGTTACCAATGGAGTATCTATCTGTGGACTGCAGAAGGTAGTGTGAGGATTGCAGTCTGTAGATGGTGAAAGCCATGACAGTTACTGGCTTCTTATCCCTCATAGGACATATGTTGCAACAAACCCTGTTACAACAGTAAATGTATGAGGTTATCACAGCAACATGTCATTATTGGTCCTGTGTATGTGCTTCCAGCCACAACTCTGTCAACCTGTGTACATATGTCGTGCATGAAGTGATGCATATGTGCAGTACACCATAATTCGTGTCATCATATCTGATAAGCCAGTGATATATCAGACTGCTACACATGTTATGTACAGTAGGGGCTATATTTGATGACATAACCTGGACTTTCTGTGGATGTTTGTACAGTACTGAGGTATGTGTACTTATGGTGAGTGTCGACACTGTGTGTATTGTTAATATGTACTTTAGCCTGTGTACAGACTGTGGTAGATGTCATTGTTCTAGGTCCTGTCCTATCTGATGTTACATGCTGCTCCACTGTATGGTACCGTATTGGCGTACATGCTTGTAGGGCCATACACACACATGTCCCATACCACAGACATCCATCAGACCAAACTGTGTAGCAGCCCAGTATATGTAGGGTCAGTCTGTGAGTGGCACATATGAGGATGGTGTCGAACAGATATTCCATATACTGTTATATTATGCTAGCTTAACATATGTGGCTGTGTTCACATTGGTTGTGGTTATGCACTTTCACACAGGTGTATCTTACCCTGTGCTGTGACATGCCTGTAGAGCCTGCTATATATGCAGGTACATGTGCATTCCCCCATAGGAGATGTAGGCCAGTGTTGAGCCAGTCTGCCTGTAGCCTGCACAGTGCATTGTTACATGCCTAGCAGCTTAGTGTACTTACCCAGCAAGATGTCATGTGCAGATGTTGTTGTGTCTTTCGGCTTTTCCCGGTTAGGGGTCGCCACAGCGGAACTCCGGTCCGCTAATGATTAGTAGTTGATTTTTACGTGCCGAGTTACCAGCCAAGATGCACAATCTTCAATGAAGGTACGTCCAGTCACGCATGTCTCCACGCAGAAGACGATCTAGCTGAGAATCGAACCGGAGATACTTGCCAGATTTACTGCTGCTGGGCCTCCCTTAACAGTCATGTATGACAGACAGAGCAGTGGGATGCTGTACAGATGTATGTCAATATCTAGTGGGTGGTATGTGGCCATGGCACCCCTGTACCAGCGGTTATTATGTGTCAGGCCAGACAGGGGTGTGTGAATGCATAACCTATGGTGGCAAATGTATTCTAGTCATTATGTGTTATACCCATCTACATGGCTGTCTACATCCATATTGTCAGGCATGGTGCACATGTTTAGCACTAAGGGGTTATGTGTACACCTCTGGACTGTACAGAGTGTGTCAGAATGTCCACATATATTGGCCAATATCTCTGCTGCAGTCCACAGGGGCATTACGTGCTAGCAGCAGTACTTTACTATGATGTCATTAGGATGTCTGTCAGTAGCCAATGGCACAAATGTTATAAGCAAATGTGAACTCCAACACACACCATGTCTGTGAAGACAATCCCAATGACAGCAGGAATAATCTATTAATATACCTGCTATACATACCCGACATCCCCTTGCACTACGACTGTGGGACTATAGAGGCTGGGGTAGGGCTACACTCCATGTCCAGGACATATGGTGGAAATATATGTACATTTTATTATCCTGATAGCCATATATATATATATATATATGATTAGACATGTGTAGTACTTCCAGTCACCACTGTTATGGAAACCACCCCCTACATCAGGTGGGCGTGGTCCCTTTACATTGCCTATGTGATAGACATCCTTCCTGTGTGTGGGCATCAGTGTTACTGACAGCAGGTAGAAATACCTCTTACAGGAGAACCGGCACACTCAGGGCAGCTATATATTTGTAGGAGGTTCAGGAACTAGAGACAGAGTGTGAGTAGAGTTGTGTTATGCTTTGTATAGTACTGGTGTTACAGGGTGTGTGTGTACATACTACTTTACCTTGGAATGCAGTCTGTCTGCATAGCTCTCAACTGTGGGCCTATCCTGTTGGTGGCAAGAGGTGTGCCTATAATGTGTTGTTTGTCCACCACACAGGTCCTGTGTCAGATATTTCACTGGCAGTGTGTGTGTTGAGTGCTATTAGTACATGGCTACATCCATTTCTGTTTCTAACCTCAATTCCCTGATTAAGGATATGTTGCAAACTATCCTATAACACCAACAACTTGCTTAGTGTATGGCAACAGCTCTCCACATTTGTGCCTGTGTTCCAGCCTCTGTCCTCCACCCACATACCAAGCTTTGCACATATGACATGCTGTCAGGGGCTGTTCTGTAGTGGGCTGTGAGTATATCACACTGCCACTGCTGCCATCAGTCCACTGCTGTTGTATCCCCCACACATATGGTCGGGCTGGGGCCATATATGCGTGGGCATCACCTACACAAAACATGTGTGCTCTCATGTACTCCAAAGGCCAGTGTATGTAACAGTGGTATATGGCCGTGTATTATTGAGTATGAGGTGGGGGGAAGCACCATAAATGACCTAGACTGCTAAAAAATGTGGGGGTATCAGGGGTGAACTGCCTTAAGGTATCTGGATGTACAGTATCATACACTTCACCTATATTTAAATTACTTACATAAATTGGGTTAATGCAAGCCTACTGCCTCCTGCCATACAGACTGTTCTGTTTGTCAGTGTGCATGTGATGGTGTCAGTTATGCCTTGTCATGTAACAGTTACAACCCATTTGGTCACA
>NC_056732.1:1580162182-1580409682 GCF_019279795.1 Protopterus annectens | reverse complement strand
TGTACAGATGCATGTCAGTATCTACTGGGTAGCATGTGGCCATGTGTACTCAGCACCACCAGGTATTATGTGTCAGGACAGACTGGTGTGTGTGCATGCATACACTGTGTGGGCATATGTACTCCAGTATTGTTGTGATATACCCATGTACATGGCTAGTAACATCCACATTGGGAGGCATGGTCTACATGTCTGGCATGAAGGGGACATGTGTACACTTCTGGACTGACCACAGAGTGCCAGACTGTCCACATATATTGGTTATATCCCTGCTGTAGTCCACAGGATCATTACTGTGCTAGCAGTGGTACTGTACAAAGATGCCCTCATGATGTCTGTCCATAACCAATTGTGCACATGTCTACAGCAGATGTGACCTCCCACACCCAACATGTCTGTTAAGACACCCCTATGACAGTAGCAACAGTCTACATGTATACCTGCAATACATCCATGACATCCCCTTGGGACTATTGGTGCTGAGGTAGGAATCCACTCCATGTTCTGGACATATGGTAAACGTATATGTGTACACATAAATCCACATATTTATATAGATATATACACATATACATTTCCACATACATATATGGAGATATATATATATATATATATATATATATATATATATATATATATATATATATAAACACTCACACATATACATATACACAGCAATGACTCCAACAAGTGGCTAAGCTTCTGATGTCATTCCTGGCTTTACAGGAATGGTCCATCAACGTCTGTTGAAGGGGGTGATTCAACAATAGTTGACATACAACTTTCGTCTTTCAAAGACATTGAGTTCAAAAAGATTCAACAGGAAAACGTGTATTTTCATGAATGCCTAAGAATGCAGCAAGTGCCCAAAGGCCTCTGGATGTGGAAATTCCCAACGGGGTTGATTCCACATTCCCTATACCATCAGGAGTTATTGACCTTATTTGATCATCACAGCTGTGAGTTACTCGAGCTCATGATTAAACATAATACAGTCAGACTCAACAAAATACATGAGAATATTTGTGTGCTGGACTCCAACATTCATCAGAGTGGGTTATATGATAGGTGTCATCCTCAGTATGACACCATTTTTCAACAAGTGGATAATGTAGTTCCCTTAATTTCAACCTGGAAGGCCAAGAAGTTGGACTGGGATTGTAAGGCGTATCATGCAGGGAAAGCTTACCCTGCACTTCCTACTGGTTCCATCAATCAGACGGTCCATTTTGATCAAAATACATGCAATGAGGATAATTTTGTAAGTGAAGATGAAAAGGAAGCGGTCCCTTTAGATACACCAGGGCCAAGATGCTTGGAAAGGATAAGGAACTGCAGAAAATAACAGTGGAATCCATATCCACAAGGGAACAGTTAGAGACTGTATGGGCAGAGGAATGGTTCTTATGTCAACACGAACAGGCAACAGAGGTGACTGTTATTAAACCACCTATTATAGTTATGAATAATAAAAAGGATTTTAAAATTTACAATTATACCAATGTAGCCTTATCTGTTTCTCATGCTGATTTGTTGAGCAAAGGGCACAACTTTGTGCCTTGTAGACAAAGTAACCTAGCTGAACTAATTTGTGACTTAAAGCTGTATATTCATAATTTAAATTTAAAATTCCTACATAGGAATGACACTGATGCATTTAATGGTGATAACACAGGTATCAGGGTACCTAGTACTTACAACCCTGACTCACATAATATTTTGAAATAATTTGAAAGTGTGTGTGAAATGGATTTTTGCTATTATTTAGCCAGACCAGAACATGTTTTTAACCTTACGGATGCTGAATCTAGCTTATCAGCAGAGTTAAGGGCTAGGACTGATCTTAGAGTCATGCAACCTGATAAAGGTGGAGGCTTGATAGTTATGTATAAGGATGTATATATGCAAAGCACGTTTAATCTTTTGTATAGTGACACATATTGTGAAGCCTCCCTTAATGAAGTCAATATTGCTTAGATATCATAGATTGTGATTTATTCGACATGTTAACACAAGATCAGATCAACATCGATGAATATAACTATATGACAACTGACTTCCCAAAAACACCAGCAATTTTCAGGGTACCTAAGATCCACAAGGATTTAGTTAACCCACCTTTACGCCCTATTGTAGATTCAGGGTGGTCCAAGACCAGCTATATAGCCAAATATATGGATAGGCATCTCAAAGATAAGGTGTTAAAAATTTCCCACATATGCCGGGATTCGTGGCATTTTTTAGAAAAATGTAATGGATTAGCAACTTCAGGGGAATGTATAATATTTTTAACCATTGGCATCAAGGAATTGTTTAGTTGTATCCTGCATGATATCGGATTGAAATGGTTCTCAGATTTTTTATTTGAAGAACTAGGTTTTGAGCAAGACAAGATTAATACATATGTACAACTAATGGAGATGGTGTTGAAGAACAACTACATTTATTATGAAGGGCATTATTTCAAACAACTACTTGGGGTTGCTATGGCATCAGCGTGTGGCCCCTTATTCATGAATATTGTGATGCTATGGTGGGAAAGGTGTTTTTTATTTCCCTCCCCATACTTTGGCCATATTTCTTTATACCTACATTTTTTGGATGCTTTGCTCATAGCATGGAGGGTCCCATGGAGGAAATGTTTCCATTTATTGATTACATCAATCAAAGTACGGAATTTTTAAAGTTTACATATACTTATAATAAAGAAAAAATATCTTATTTGGATGTAATGATACAAAAACTGCAGGACGGAAATTTAAAATCTACCATCTATAGGAAACTCACTTACTGAAATAGTATTTTACATTATACTAGCAATCATTCAATGCATGTTAAACGTGGTATTGTTAAGGGTCAATTAGTACGAGCGGCCCGTATGGTTTCTAATTTTGAAGATTTTATACAAGAATGTGATACCATGGGTCTGATGTTTTTAGATAGAGGATAACCATTTAGTCTTGTACACAGTATTAAACAAGAGGTTACAGGAAAATGCCATAATGGTTTTTATACCCCTATCTTGAACAGCTTAGGGAGGATCTCTCAGCCTTCCATTAACAGTAATGGTATTTCCTTGGTTGGGGCAAATTATGAGGAAGATAGTACTGAATCCAAGTCAGTAGACAATCAGGTAACTAATATTAACCAGAATCATAGCCCCCAATGCCCATTTGTATCCACCTTTTATAGTGAAAGTTATATTGTACAGGATATTCTTAACAAAAATTGGCCTGTCTTGGCCTGTCTTGTTGAATGTTTGTCTTGTTGAATGAAGTTTGTGGTAGACAACCCAACTTTGTTTTTAGAAAAGGTAGAAATATTAAGGGCCTTTTGGAACAATCTTTAGATGGGGGTATGGAAGGTAGGATGAAACCTTGTGGTATGTGCCACCAGTGTAATTTTATTTTGTCAACCTCAAGCATCACTATACGTGGTAAGAGGATTAAAATAAAAGGAAAATATAGTTGTTATACCCAAGCAGTTGTTTATGCAGCTATGTGTACCAAATGTTCAGCCTTTTATATAGGCAAAAATCAACGCAAATTGGCCCAAAAGTTATATGAGCATAGGTTTGAAATACGCCAATGTGATGTGAAAAATGCCCTACATAGCCATGTTAAATCCTTCCCTGATCACTCTTCAAATTTGTAATATTACAACAGTTAAAACGTGGGGACAGGGGGGGGGCCCATGGAAGCTATTTATTGAAGAGAAAGAAACCTGGTGGCAGGTCTTTCTCAACGCATATTCTCCCCAGGTTTAAATGACTTAGTATCCATATCAAGTAAGTTAAAATTAAAAGTATTCGATAGATACATTTTATTAGTTTGATAGGGCCCACAAGTTAGTAGAAGGTACAGACATGGTAATTTGTCATTTATTGCAATACCCTATTAACATTCTTTTCATCACTTCTTTTTATAAAAAAAATGTTTATAGCTATTTTTATAAATATGTTTTATACATACATGTTCTAGTGTTTTAATAATGTAGGATCATACAATATTGGATGTCAAGTGTGTTTTAATAATAGCAGCAATTATGGTTATACATATTGGATTTCACAAACTGATTTAAATAAGATGCTTTTATTGTTGTATTGTTGACATTGCATTATATTTATTGGTTGATGCTTTATTGGAGCTCATCAACTTTAGGTGGGATGTGATGTATATAAATTTGGTTGTTTGTAGCTTTTAGCTTGTCTGAAGAAGTCTGGTTATGTATGCCAGACAAAAGTGCTAACCTGTCTCTTATGTGCAATAAATCTTTGTATCAGATCTGTGGGATTCAGCCTGAGTGTTTTTAGTGTTTGGTTTACATTCAAAGGGGATCCAGTATCTGTCTGCCTGGGACAACATGATTGACAAACCACAATGCTTTGCCAGAGATGTTCTGCACCTGTTGCCCCTGGGATTCAGGTTACTAGCTACAGCTCTTGGCACCCCCATAGTGCCTTATTTAGGCAAGGTTCAAAGGAAAAAAACACCACCATAACAGATACAAGCATGCAAAACTGAAGGTAAGGCTACTCAATGCTAGACGTCTAAACCTACAAAGGCACTCTCTTCAGGCACACCTACAAATGGGGAACATCAATATTTGTGCAGTAAATGGGACCTGGTTCAATGCTTCAGAGACCACACCTGTATTACCAGGCTATGTGGCACACCTCATCACTGAGGGCTTTTCATTCAGAAGAAAGGGGGTAATTGTGCCACTGTACTCATCCCTCATTACATACATCTCATATATATATATATATATATATATATATATATATATATATATATATATATATATATACCTGAATATATTTGTCAATGTACAGATGTGTGTGCATATCTGCACCATTGTAATGTGTACTCCTTCCACATTGTACATTCACTATGGTAGAATGACATTTCTGCTTGATATGTTACAGATATTGCCCTGACAGTTTACAGGTGAATTGGCTTATTGTTAAAGCATTCTAGCTGTGTTGCAGAGGGTCCTGGAGTCAGAAACTGCATGTGCTGGGTATTGGATTGCACAGCATATCTGTTAGGGCTGTGGAGGGGGGCAACATAGCAGTAATTACCAGGTATCCCTCATGTGTGCCCCCACCCCCATTAACAGTGCATATGGTCTGTTATGTTGTAGTGAGTGGTTCAGGATGTTGCTCCCATGTGGACATGCTATACTCATTTCTATCTGTATACATATATATATATATATATATATATATATATATATATATATATATATATATATATATATATATATATATATATATATATATATATATATATATATATATATATATATATATATATATATATATATATATATATATATATATATATATATATATATATATATATATATATATATATATATATATATATATATATATATATATATATATATATATATATATATATATATATATATAAGTATCAAAATGAGCGCCTTTTGGACATTCAAATGTGAATCATAAGCATATATATCAAATATATAGAAATATATATATGTGATAAACCTAAATATGTCTATATGTATATATATATATGTATATCTACATCATTATATATGTAAACCCCTATACATATATATATATATATATATATATATATATATATATACATATACATATGAACATATTTATCTATCTATATATAGTTGATGTTATATGATTATTTGTGTCATACATATATACATATAGCTGTCTACATTTGCAGATATATATATTTGTCCATATGTCCATGCATGTTTGGCTCATAATTTTGGCCTGCACCTCATTCTCTTGGCAATTGACATGGATGATCTCAGGATTGAAGTCAGTAACTACTGATGACACCTTTGTGTTTCAGACTTCAGCTCCTTCAAAATATGTGTTTTAATACATGTAACTGTTTAACTAGCAATGTTTTAAGTGTATGAGAACAATATTTGACATATATCCCTATTTGTACCCACATTTTGGCACACTTTGTCCAGAATTCTTGCATTAAAAGGTTGTGTGGTATAATATTACGGCATTTCTTGCACTGTTGAATGATTGTGCTGGATGATATGTTTGTGATAACATTAGATTTATGCATATCTGTCATGTCTTAGTGGTAAATGACTTTGTCTATGGTTTGTAAGGTCCTAGGTTCAAGCCTTGCAGAGGCTGTTTATTTTGTTGCTGGGCAGAACATGAGCCATTGGATACAGAGTGATTAAGGCACTTTAAAGCAGTTGTAAGCAGGTTTGCATGGTGTTAAGCACTGCTTATTTCAGGTTATAGTTTCTTACACTCAGCTTCTACTTTGCTTAATCTGTGTAGGCAATGCTTACCCCCCCATAAACGCACTTAAACATGCTTACTAGTGCTTACGTATGCTTACTACTGCTTATCTGTGCTTACACCTCCTTACTACTGCCTTATTCATTATGACACTGACTCTTCACATGTGCATTTCTGGCAGTACTCCATTTCATAAATATATGTTATTTAGTGGGTTCTGCAATAACAATATTGGTTATACCATGCTTTGCCATGTAAAATAGACTGTGCTGCAGTGGGACTCGAACAGGGAATGCCTGCTCGTTAGGTGAATGCTCTGCCCATTACACTATTGCTGTGCTGCTTTATTTGCATATATCTTCCTTGTTATCCTCTTCAGTCCTTTAAGCTGCTTTAAATGTAGCTAAGTAATGGGCACACCCATGCACCTACGGTTAGTTGTATTTGGATTTAAAAAAATAAATAAATGGGTTTCTTCTTTTGATTTTTATGCCCTGTTGCTATTGTACACATGGGAGAGTGTTGGTGGGGATATGCGGACACCTATGAGCGGTCTTGCAGCTCTGCTCTCAGACACACCCCCTGCAGTCGTACATGCTCCATGTAAGCCCTAGGAGGTCGGGCAGCGTGCCTTCATTAATATGCATGGTGCGCTGCCATCCTCCTCCTAAACGGGTGCTTCCATGCAGGACTAAGCTAGTCCTGTACAGAAGATTAGTGAATCCGGGGGATAATTTTACTGAATTTGATGGCTTTATTATTAATGTAATTAGTAAATGACTATATGAAGTAATGTAACATTATTATAAACAGGTATATCACTTTAAAAAAGCCTTTTACATTTTTGTGTTTGAAGTTCTAATAAGCTATTTAACAAAATGTGATTTTATGGTTTTATCACATGTACAAATACAATTGATAATATTCCTGACAATTTAATAACTCAGTGAATGCAAAAATAACTAACATTTTACCATCTCTGTTGACCTGGAATGAAAGATTTGTTATGTCTGATATGTTAACAGATTTGGCAGCTTTGGACTCCACAAATGATGTTGAATAATTATTAGAAAAGCTAGAATTCTAATCAGGATTTAGTCTTCTCATGGCAATGGAGAGAATACAATAGTACGAAAAGGGTAGACAAATTATGCTAGCAGTACATTATTGACACTGGAGAAACATTTCATTCAAGAATTTAATAGAGTATGTGAACATTGTCTCTGACAATATTCAAGATGGTTGGCCTTTTGCACTTCAATCTTCAAGATCTTCTTTGTCAAACCAGTGAATTCTGGTATCTGAAATACTTAGTTGAGTGGGAAATCAAGGAAATGGAAACATTTTTGTCTGCTTTTGTGATGGAGGGACCAGTGTGCTTATACCACACCTGAATAACAGATCTCCTTATGCTTGGGTTGATAGGGGTGCTCTTTGCTCCACTTATGGTTAGGAAATATGCAATCTTTATTTGTAGTATTGTATACAGCATTGAACATTAGGGCAGATATACATGCATCACCTTATTTTAGTCAACTGAATACTTCTGAGGAAATATTCTTTGTTGCTACTGCACTGCACCCAGTAAATATGTTAGAATTATTTTATGTGACAGGTTATAACCTTCAGCCTATAGATGTAATGTGATACTTCCCTGCTTCTCCTCTGCTCATATTAGCGAAACAAAAATATATGGAACATGATTAGTTTACAAACCCATTAAGGAGATGCAAAGTTCTTATTTAAGCTAAAAGAAAAGAAGGCTGAGCTTTTCTAATTTCAAAATATACATGCAAATCCCATGGAACATATCATATGAGATTAAGTAGATTTGATTGTAAGTCATTGGCCTTTTTGCAACTTTTAGATAAGAGCTGTATTGGTTGTCCATTCAGGTGATCAGGGGATGTGTTTACATTTCAAGGAAGTTTTCAGTTGTGTGACAGGGTCAAGAGCTATTTAGAGGAATCAGAGACTATATACATTTTTAAGTACATACCTTCCTGAGGTTAGCCTCATGTCAGTTTTACCATCGTTCCTGAGTTTTATTGACATGGTCAAAGGAAATGTTGCGTTAGCGGGAGATTTAATTGCTTTACAAGCCCTAGGTAAGCCCTAGGGGCATGTATTCATGTAATATGCTAAGCCAGATGCCATTTGATGAAAATAATGTTAAAAGATGTGAAGTTTATAGATCAAAAAAGTCTGGGTGCGAATGTGTGTGTGTGTGTGTGTGTGTGTGTGTGTGTGTGTGTGTGTGTGTGTGTGTGTGTTTAAGCATGTTTACCACACATATTTTGATGACAGTTGCATTATGGGTACTTCATATACATTTACTACCAGAATTAAGTGTGTGCAGGTTGGTTCTGTGGATAGTCTGCATGCTAGTGGAACTGTGAGTGCACCTGCATATTAGATGCATAGTTGTGAAGTGCATAAGAACTTCTGCACCCAACAAAGTATAGGCACAAAGTGTCCTAAGGTATGGCAGACATCTAGAAACTAGCATGGCATACTTTCTATCATTGGATTTTACTTCTGTTTTGCAGTGTATGTAAACCTGTCAAAGGAAAAATAAACTTCAAAAAGATCAATACATGGCAGGTTCAGGTTAAGGCACTTTAATCTTGCAGCAAGGAGACAAAAACGTGCTAATACAGAGTTTGTCTAACTAAAATCAGGAAGTAAATCCATCCTTATACATTTTCTAACAAGGCATTGCCTGCCAAGCTGACATAACAGATCACAAGTTCTAACATCATTACTTCGCAGCAGCTGTTTGTCCATGATTTTCTGCTTGCACTATCAATTTTATGAAAAACTTCCTAAGAAAAACAACGTGGCCTTGATGACCACCGGTTAGATACAACTTCCCACTATGTTATGTTACCATTCAAGGTACTATGGCTAATTTGAGCACAAATCAAGTACAGATTCTTTAAGCAGTCTTTGTTAGATGTATCTCTTCTTTTCTGCAGCTGTGCATGTTCTCATAATGCGAACAAGGCTGATTGTTCATATTCAATCATATTATAGAAAACAGTATTGTTCTATTCATTCACTATTCATTCATTTTCCTGACCTAGCAGATAATCACCTGCTTCTCAGTACATTTCCAAAAGGCATAACATGAATTTTGCTGTGCTAGCAAATACTAGGTCAGGGTGCATCTTGCAATTTCAGAAAGCATACTGCAGTTTGAAAAAGCATCTTATAATTTCATACAGAATTAAGCTGTACATAAAATAGAATGAAATGTGTTAACCCTTTTAGCTTCTAATAAGCACTAAACATATACATAAATGCATATTTTTCTGACATTTCCCCCTGTTAATACTTTTTATTCTATTTTCAAAAGCATAAATGGTTTGCTTCTTCTCCTAACCTCTTCCATTTTGGATTTGCAGTTAAGAGAGTCATTTAGTTTAGACTTATGAAAGCATTTCACTTTTCAACAATTCTTCAATTTCAGTACTTTGATACAAAGTCTCAGAAACTGACATGTCTATAAAATCTTTGATTAACTTTTTCATGCAGGGAATACCACATCAGATGCATGCTCCTAAAAGGAGTAACCCCACACAAATGGCAATCAGGATGTTCATTAGGATGGAACCCCACCCCCCAAACAAATTCTGGAAAAAGTCCATCAGAGGGTTTGGGCCTGGTTTGGTCATGGTCGACACTTGCTGTATCACCTCAAGATGGTCGTTTATCTCATGCTGGTTGTCAGGAATATACAAACAGCATTCTTCTTTGATTAAAGCACACGTACCACCTCTCGCCGCTAGGGTGAAGTCAAGAGCCATGTGGTTTTGAAGCACCACAGTTCTCATAGCATTTAGTTCATCAGTCACTAATTTGAGAGCAGAAAAAGTTGCATTGCTCATAACTTCGAGAAGTTTAGACAGTTTTCTCAGCTCCCAAATCGATTTTACTGTGCCATATGCAGGGGCTATGCCTACCAGGATATAATAGTGTCACTCAAGTCCATGTGTGTTAGTTTATCTTTGTTCTTCACGGAATTATGGTTTCTCTATCCTGCTTCGGTTCATCCCATTGGATTCTCGGGTCTCTTGATTGGATTTCCAGGTTTACTGCTGACCTCTCTGATGTTTCAAATTTTCCCTCAAGGCAAAGCTGCAGTGTGTCGTATGGCCGGAACCAGGTAACCCAAAAAACAACTGCCGGACCATTTCTCAGGTAGCCATTTGTATGCCTTTTTCCCCACAAACAAAATAACAATTCTCTACTTTAGTATTGATATATGCTTGTCCTACATGAAACATTTTCTTATCAATGATAGAAAGTTGCTTCAAAAGAACAGGATTATGCTGTATTTCATTAACAGTTTTTTGCATTTTCTCAAGATATGAGTCATAGTTTGCATCACAAATAGTTTCTGCCTTATTAGCCTTAATATAACATTTATAAGAAACAGTCACATTGCAATTGCTCCAACCCACCTGAATAGTGTCATTTTTATAAAAACATACAATTCCTTTTTGTGTAACAGGTAGGTACAATGCTATTTTGTCTTGTGATTTTACAGGTGTAGTATCAAAAATCAAATTTTCCCAGGTCTCATTGACTCCTAGGGGGACAGCAGTCATTAATAATCCCCCATATGCTGTTGGTATAGCTGTGCAAATCCAGCAGTTTGAAACATTAAAAGTCTCAGCATACACATATTTAATTGCTTGGTAAGTGTTAAAGTTTGGATGCCAGTCTATGAGTAATGCATCACGTTTGTTCAGTTCAACTCGTGTGGCTGAAAAAAGGAAAGGCCACAGCAAAAAGATCATTGTTACCAGTATAGCTAACAGGATGATCATGCAATTTTTCTGAGGTTGTTCTGCATCCCTGTTTACTCTATACCTGGTCATTTTTATTCTCATTGTATAACAGTAACAAGGTTTTTGTCCAATTCAAAGTTCTTGACCAGTTTGCAGTGCGTCAAATGGATCCAGGACACAAGTTCAGCTATCTTGACTGCAGTAGGTGTTGCCAGCAAAACTTGGAACGGTCCTTCCCACTTCTGAGAACACCAATTTCTTTTCTTCACGACCTTTACCCAGATCCACGACCCTGGTTGTACTACTGCTTCCGATTGTCTGGTCTGTTATTTATCTGAAACAGAATTTAACTGCAGAAGCTTGTTATTCAAAAATCGCCTCATATACTCTGTAAGTGAACTGTCAGCCCCCTGATCTGCAGACATGAGAGGTTTCCACTGAGGTATATAATATGCCCTCCTGAACAGTGTTTCAAAAGGAGTTAACCCCTTTGCATTTGGAACAGTTCTCATGCTCAACAATGCCAGAGGCAGACAGTGCACCCAGTTCTGTGTCTCACTAATCAATTTCCTAAGCTTATTTTTCAGAACCCCATTATGCCTCTCTACTAATCCTGCAGATTGAGGGTGGTATGCACAATGGTTCTTTAATGAAATTCCGAAATATTGACTCAACTGTTGTATGGTTTGATTTACGAAGTGTGTGCCATTGTCACTGTAGATCTTTTCCGGTATGCCAAATCTAGGAATGATTTCTTTAAAGAGGACTTTTGCAACTTTAGCTGCATCTGGATTTTTGATCGGAAAAGCTTCCACCCATTTGGAAAACATATATATAATGACAAGACAGTACTTTTTATTTTCGCATTTGTTTAGTTCTATGAAATCCATACAAATAGTATGGAACAGGTACGGTGGTGTAGGGAAACTCCCTTGCTTAGGCTTCAGTGCCCCTTGTGCATGATGCCTGTTACAAACATGGCATGCTGCACAACATTTTTTTGTGTAGTTTGTAAATCCATACGTTGTAAACACTCGATTCACTAACTGTACCATCCCCCCTGTTGAGACATGGCACTGCCCATGGCTCAACAAAGCTGCATATCTAAACAAGTTAGATGGCAAAATTGGTTTTCCTTCCTTGGAGATGTACAGCCCTTTCTCAAGAATTGCTCCCCATCTTTCTCATTTTTGTTTCTTTATTTTTGTAGTAAGTGTCTGCATTGTTTTTAACATTTCTAGATCTAAAATCTCAGAAGGTTGTAATTCCTCACTCAAAAGAAATACTTCTGGAGCTGTAGCTGCTTGCTTTGCAGCTGTGTCAGCTCTAGCATTACCTTTTGAAATCCTATCCTGTTGCTTGGTATGAGCTACGCATTTACAAATAGCTACTGTCTGAGGTAACTGTATAGATTCTAATAAATCTAAAATAAACTGCGCATGATTAATCAGTTTGCCAGTAGATGTTATCATTCCTCTATTTTTCCACTGTTGCGCAAAAACATGTACAGTAGAAAAAGCATACTGGCTGTCAGTAAAAATATTTACACATTTACCCTTTGCTAAGGTACATGCTCGTGTCAAGGCAATCAATTCTGCTGCTTGTGCAGACAAGTTGTGTGGTAAAGACTTTGCTTCTAAAATCTCAATATCAGAGACTACTGCATACCCTACTAGGTTCTGTCCTGTAGGACCCTTTTTGCATGAGCCGTCCACATAGTATGTCACCTCGGGCATCATCCAAGGGGACATCCATGAGATATTTTCTAGGTAGTGTCTTTTGCTCAATCTCCTGCAGGCAGCAGTGTGGTTTGCCATCTGCAGGGGTTGGGAGCAAGGTTGATGGATTCAAAGTTGTGCATCGTTCAATTGTCATATGAGGTTGGCTCAACAGCATAGTCATACAGGAAAGATGTCTAGCAGGAGAAAGATATGCTACTTTTTCTTGCAGTAAAATAATCGCGACTGCATGAGGCGCTCTCAATGTGAGAGGGTGGAACAACACTACTGAGGCTGAAGCCTGCACTGCCATTGCAGCTGTGACTACTGCTTGTACACAGTGGGGCAAGGATCGTGCCACTGGGTCTAGCTGTGATGAATAGTAAGCTATGGGGTGTTGCTTGTTCCCATGTTGTTGTGTTAACACTGATGTCATATAGCCTTGCTTACAATCTACAGTTTGGAAAAATCGTTTATGATAGTTCGGTAATCCTAAAACTAATGAAGATGCTATCAATTGCTTCAGTTTGCAGAAAGCTGATTCTGCTTCTGGTGTCCATTGTAATAAATCTTGTGCTGCCACAGGTTTCTTGTATATCAGGTTGGTCAGTGGAGCAGATTCCAAGGCATAGTTTGGAATCCAACTCCGACAAAAATTAGTTGTACCTAGGAAGGACATCATTTCCTTCTTGGTAGTCAGTTTGGGTGCTTGTAAAATTGCTATTTTCCTGTCTTCATCTAATATTCTGCCTTCTTTGGATATTACATATCCCAGGTATTTAACCTGCTTTTTCCAAAGCTGCAGTTTGTTTTTGTTTACTTTGTGTCCTTGAATGGCTAAAAATTGTAGTAATGCTATGGTATCTTCTCTGCATTCTTGCTGGGAGGGGGCTGCCAGCAGAATGTCGTCTACATAAAGTAAAATCTGGCTGCCTCTCGGTGGGATAAATCCTGCCAGGTTACGTGCCATTTCCTGTGCGAATATTGTTGGGCTCTCACAATATCCCTGTGGTAGTCGCGTATATGTATACCTTTTCCCCTGAAATGTAAATGCAAACCAATGTTGGCTGTCAGGGTGTATCGGTATTGAGAAAAACGCATTGCTAATATCTACCACAGAAAAATACTTCTGTTGAGGTTTTAAATCATTCAATAAAGTGTGTGGATCTGGTACAGTAGGTGCTCTAGGTATTACTGCGTCATTTACAGCTTGTAAATCTTGGACCATACGCCATTCTCCATTTGCTTTTCTAACAGGAAATAAGGGTGTGTTACATGGTGAATCGGGGGATTCTACCAGTACTCCTTCCTTAAGTAAAGCTGCTATTATAGGTTTGATTCCTAC
The DNA here is from genome assembly GCF_019279795.1 of Protopterus annectens. Taxonomy (NCBI): domain Eukaryota; kingdom Metazoa; phylum Chordata; order Ceratodontiformes; family Protopteridae; genus Protopterus; species Protopterus annectens. The sequence continues at coordinate 1,580,395,549 of NC_056732.1, read as the reverse complement.
CTCTGCATCTTTTCTTAAGGGATATTGTCTCTTCTGTGGTCTAAACGCTGATTTTGGTGTGATAGTAACTGGTCCTGCTGTACGAATAAGTCCTACATCTGATTTTCCTGTTGACCAGAGAGTTTCTGGTATGCCTCGTAAGGCTTTTTCTTCTTCCTCTAGTAAGAATGCTACTCAGCTGTCCTCACTTGCCTGCAAGTGTACAGCTGGGTGTGTCTGTGTTATCCAATTCATCTTCTGCATTTGTACTCCCTGTTCTGATAGTTCCAATTCTGTCTGTTTTTCCCACCTCGTGACTTTTTCTCCTAGGTCTGCCCACTTCACATTCTTGTTCTTAGTTAAACTGACATGTGGTAGTCGATTAGATTTATAAAGTGCTAGGAATTCCTGGGGCAATGAACAGCTAACTACACTGTTCCCTTCTGTGTCCCAGTACAGATTACGCAATACTAATCTGTTAGCATGGTTTCTAAACAGTTCTTGCTCATATTGTTTATCAGGTCCTGGTGTGCTACAGTAACATAGAGTACAATGCAACAAATGCTGTTTATCAGTGTCAAGGGAGGGGGACTTACTGATGGCTACATTCATCAGTTCTTCAGTTACTGCCCCTGGACCAGTCCTAACCAAGTCCTGGCTGTACCAATAAAATGTTTCACCCTCCGGTCGCACTACAAAAGTATCCATTTGTTGCTGTGCTTCCATACCCTGCATGGTTGGAACTACTGCTACACCAAATATCTGCATAAGGTCTCTGCCCAAAAGGTTTACTGGGCATTTTGCAGAAACAACAATTCTGCTCTTCTGGGTCATCCCTGAAACAGGGTCAGTTATTGCTATGTTATGGGAGAGTGGCTCCCGATACAGCTGTCCATTAGCTGCTTTCACTAATATATAATCAAGTGATTCTGAATTTTCTGGTAGTTTGGAAAGATGTATCAGGGTTCGTGATGTCCCTGAGTCACACAGAAATTTAACTTCCCTCCCCTCTACCAGAAGTGTAACTTCTGGTTTTGCGTCTGCTAAGTAGAGCTCTAGGCTCAATAATGTTAAATCCAAAATTTCATTTTCTTCATTATCTATAATTTCTTGTACATCCTTTATTTCTTCTATCACATTCTCTGCTCCCTCTATCACATTCAAATTTGTCTTTCCTTGGTCATTTCTTTCTAGTGATTCCTGACTACCATATAGTCAGTCCTCACCCTCCTTATCTTCCGTGGCTACCTTCTTATTTTGCTTGCAATCCCTTGCCAAATGTCCCTTCTTCCCGCATTTAAAACATTCACCCCTTTTCTTTCTCTCTTCAAACTCCTCTGATCGCTTATCAGATTGTTTGTTTCCCTGGGCATTTTTCTTGACCTTCTTCCCGGACTGTACTACAAAGACTTCCGCTCCGTCTTCTACTGCAAATACTTGGGTTTTCTTTTTCTTTTTGCTATTAAAATGTCTTTCGGCATGTCTCGCATATTCAAGTAATGACTGTAATCCACTTGTACGGTGATCTACCATGTGCTTTGTAATAAAACTACTTATGGGTGCAATACTACCCTTCAAAAATGCATTCTTTAGTTGCTGCTCATATGGGGAATCATGTGTTTGGTCTTCAGGTACCTGCATTCCACAATGGTTATTAAAACACTCTAATAATCTGGCATAATATCTATCAACAGTTTCACCTTCTTGTTGGATGCATTGATTAATGCAAGTCCAGTCAGCCCTAGGCTTCCATTTCTCAGAGATTTGGTCTGTCAGACCTTTCACTCTGTTATCCAGTTCTGTGTTACTATGTGGGAGTGGCTTATGTTCTGCGTCACAGGGATTCCAGTTGCCACTGATCATGTGCCAATCTGGACCTACGATTTGTCTGACTACTTTCTCTGCTTCCTCTCCATTTAAATGGTAACTTAACCTCATGCCCTGTAAGTCTTCTAAGAATTTTCTAAAATCAACTTTTGGATGGGGAATTCCCTCTGTGGCTTTCCGGATGTCTTCCAGTGTCCACATTCTGTATACCAGGATAGTTGGGTCCTGCCCTTCCTGTCCTGCCTGAGGATTTGGTACTTCTATGAGCGGACATATCTCTTCTTCGCTCATAGCCCATGAATTTCCATTTATTTGATATAACTCCATATCCCCTCTTGTTTTACGTGTTCGAGACCTAGTCTCGACAGGATCTCTGACAAACGGTTTTGATTTTGCAGGGACAGTTGGGTATAGCGGAGGTGGATCAGCTTGTCCACTCGCTTCATATTCTGGTAAGGGAAGTGGAGGGGGCAGAGGGGCAGATGCTATTACGAAGTTATTGTCTTCTTTATCTAAAAACATTGTTTTTGAATTTTTATTCTTTTGTTCCCTGCGGTATGCTTCCTCAAGCCACCTGTGTGCCTGGGGAATGTCTAATTGGCGTTGCTTTTTTACCTGACCTTTTGTGTCTGTTTTAAGCTGTTTAACAAGTTTGATAAGTGAAGGTTTTTCTAATTTGCCATCAAATTTGTACTTATTAACCCATTTTGTATAATACCTAAAGTTGTCGGCACCTTGTAATTGCATATATTTCGCGTCTTTGGTTAACGACGGATCTCGGGATCTTTTTGTGCACTTATTTCCCATGTTGTCTTAATTTAGTTAGAAAATGTTACGTAACCCTTCTTATCACGTGGTACCATGATTTCTCTTTTTCACAGTTTATCTAGAATAACTGCCTACCTATCCTGTTTCCCTGATCTATGACAAGACAGCAATCTTTTTTGTCCCTGATTTGTAAAAATCTCCCTGACAAAAACAAATACTGTAACAAGTCCCTGATCTGAAACAGAGAAAAGGTAAATTCCTCCTTACCTGAGCCTCCGTGATTGACCGTCTCACTGATGGAACTGTTGACTCATCCTCCAATCGCAGATCAGAAACAGTGGCTGGCCTCTTTTGAACGACAATTCAGTCGGCGGTCTTTCAGAGCAGAAGAACCGATGTGGCCTCTTCCCCGTACGGTTTCATGCCACCGGGCCCATCTGACCTGAGCTAGAATGAGAGTTTCCAGTCCGAAGGACCAATCTGTCAAAGGAAAAATAAACTTCAAAAAGATCAATACACGGCAGGTTCAGGTTAAGGCACTTTAATCTTGCAGCAAGGAGACAAAAACGTGCTAATACAGAGTTTGTCTAACTAAAATCAGGAAGTAAATCCATCTTTATACATTTTCTAACAAGACATTGCCTACCAAGCTGACGTAACAGATCACAAGTTCTAACATCATTACTTCGTAGCAGCTGTTTGTCCATGATTTTCTGCTTGCACTATCAATTTTATGAAAAACTTCCTAAGAAAAACAACGTGACCTTGATAACCACCGGTTAGATACAACTTCCCACTATGTTATGTTACCATTCAAGGTTAAAATTTGGCTAATTTGAGCACAAAGCAAGTACAGATTCTTTAAGCAGTCTTTGTTTGATGTATCTCTTCTTTTCTGCAGCTGTGCATGTTCTCATAACGCGAACAAGGCTGATTGTTCATATTCAATCATATTATAGAAAACAGTATTGTTCTATTCATTCACTATTCATTCATTTTCCTGACCTAGCAGATAATCACCTGCTTCTCAGTACATTTCCAAAAGGCATAACATGAATTTTGCTGTGCTAGCAAATACTAGGTTAGGGTGCATCTTCAGAAAGCATACTGCAGTTTGAAAAAGCATCTTATAATTTCATACAGAATTAAGCTGTACATAAAATAGAATGAAATGTGTTAACCCTTTTAGCTTCTAATAAGCACTAAACATATACATAAATGCATATTTTTCTGACAAAACCTCACACTGATACTGGGAGAACCAGAGTGGTATAATGTTGGCAATAGCATTGCTCTGTTAATTCTTAAAGTATCAAATATCTAATTTCCAATGGACATAAAAATGTTACCTACTACAAGCTAAATGGGCAATGTCCTGAGTCTTACTGATTATATAAACAGTTATACTGCATGCTGTCTGGAAGAAAATAAAGTGACTATCTGTCACTTGTTTTCCCACCTTTCTAAGCTAGTTTAGTCCAGTTGTCAGGTTAGTGCTGAATTCAGGGCTGTGTTACAAGTTTCTGTGTTTGCCCATACCTTACTTGGATAGAAGGAAGTTTCTCTGTTCACTTTGAGAGAGGGAGCTTTGAGCAGCCTATCTGTCCCTGGAGGAGTGGTTTCAGCCCAGAAATTAGTAGTTTATTGGCCATTTTGGGCTAATTTCTATCTCTTTCATTTCCCTGCTATAAAACCTGCATTTGCGTGTTTTTCACACCAGGCAGCGCCGGTTAGCTAGGGTATAACTATTCCCTGCTCCACAAAGTCTACTCTTCAATTTTTACCTTGGAACTAGACAAACTTTCAACTTAAGCACTCAAATCATTCACTTCTAATCCCAGCACTTGCCCAAAACTCATAGCAAGCACGAATAAACCTTAACACTAGACCCCCCTATACTGTAGAGAAGGACAAGGCTCTCTAGTCAACCTTACCAGCCAATCAGTAAAACAGTTCACTGTACCTATCCAGGCATGTCCATAGGGCAGTTTCAGGTGTACTCTCCAGTCCAACTGGTGAATCTGGGCATTTTGAGGCAAAGTTACAATTGCCTCATGTACACAGACAACCCTCTGCTCCTTCCACCAAACACTAATACATGCGAGAGATGCAATTATACAGCCAAACTGGAGGCTAAGCTCTCTCAACCCAAGACTGGACCAGGCAGTCAAGGGGAGAAGGGAATTACTTGCATCACACCACCAGTCTCACACAGACTTATGAAACCAGCACTGGCAAAAAACACACATAAATACACAAAAACATATTTGGAGGCTCTAAAAAAAAATCTGCAAAAGCAACAGAGACCTCCAAAGCAGACATCCAAGCAACCTCCACCCCCCCAACTCAAACCATGAAACACATACTTCACAAAATCAGTGTGCCACACAATCACAGCCCTTAAGGCAAAAATAACATACCCGACACACTAGTAATAGGTGACTCTATAGTTAGGCACACTGATGTCCCACTCACTAGGCTGAACAAGGAGAAGGTTACTGTTAGTTGCCTGTTGGGAGCCAGGATCCGCCACGTAACACAAGCACTCAGGCACTCAGGTCACTCCAGAACAAGTACAAATATGACTCTGTCATTGTCCATGTTGGTGTGAATGACCTGAGCCGTACCTCCCTGGACTACATGAAAAGAGACATGGAGGAGCTCTCTGATCACGTAGCCCAGGCTGGTATGACCCTGACCCTGAGTAGCATCCTGCCCTCACCAAGAATGATACCACGGTATAGAGAAAAAATTATCAATTTCAACAATTGGCTAAGCTCCTTGTGTCATTCAAAGGGGATCCAGTGTCTGTCAGCCTGGGATGACATGCTCGACAAGTCACGCTGCTTTGCTAGAGATGGCTTGCACCTGTCACCCTTAGGCTTTTGAATACTGACCAAGGATCTTGCCACCCCCATAGTGCTTTTTTAGGCAAGGCTCAAAAGACAAACCCACCACTGTAAATAGCACAAGTAACAAAAAACTGAGGGCAATGCTGCTCAATGCCACAAGTCTAAACCTCAAGATGCATGCACTCAAGGCACTCCTCAGTATGGAAAAAATCAATATATGTGCAGTAAAAGAAACCTGGTTTAAGGCTCAAGAGAGCACCCCAGCACTAGCAGGCTACAACTCATACCATACATTCTGGCCACAAAACCCAGACCGAAATACAAAAGGCAGGGGAGTATCCATATTCATCAAGGATACCCACACCTCCAGGTTAGTGGCACAGCACGATGCTTCAGAGATCATCCACATGCAACTAACAATGGGCAAAACTGCTATTCAAATTATAGCTTGCTACAGATCACCCACCATGTCCCAGGACCCCCACTCCACATTCCTTGAAACACTGGGAAACATAAAGGTCCTACCAAACACCCTGATATTGGGTGATTTCAATTACCCAAACATTAACTGGGAGAACTACTCAAGTACGAACTCCCTTGCCCAACATTTCCTAGAATTTATAATCTCAAACACCCTGGATCAACTGGTCAACACCCTCACCAGAGGTGACAACATATTGGACCTGGTCATCACCAACATGGGCGACCGGTGTTCCACACTGGAGGTCAACCCCTTGCTGGTTAGATATGACCATAAACTAATCACTCTGAATATCCACATTCCATCACCACCCCCGGTCAAAGAAACCACTGTGAAAAACTTTTCATAAGCAAATTTCCCGTTACTTAAGACTGAGGTGGGAAGTTTCAAAGCCCCCATGCTAAAGGATAAAGCTGTCCAAGCCACAAAATCCTTTACTAATGCACTCTACGGGCACCTACAAGAATGCATGGACCATGCTATCCCAAATAAAACCAAGACTCACTCTTCCAAGAAAAGGAAACCAGTCTGGTGGACCCCTGCCATAAACAAGCTATACAATAGAAGGAGGAAACTAGTACAGAAAAGAGTCAAATCCCAAGAAGGGAAGACATCCCTGATCAGTATAAGCAAGAAACTACGTTCCCTCATAAAATCATCCAAGGCTAGCTTCAAAAGAAAAATTGCCATTGACTCCAAAGATAACCACAAGGCATTCTTTAGCTATGTCAAGAATCTAAGTGGCAATTCTCAGATCTGCTCGGAGTTTGTGCAGAATGGCACAAAATACACTAAACTGACTGATATAGCCAACATCATGGCAGACAGTTTCAGTGCAAACTTTACCCCCCCTCTCACCCCCAAAAGGGCCCATAACTATACGAGAAGAATGTAGTGCCCCTGAAATCACAGACACTCAGGTTAAAACAGCCCTCTCCAAAGCCAAAAATACAGCATCAATGGGACCGGATGGTGTCCCAGGCTGTGTCCTACACGAGCTCAAAGATGAACTCACCCCTCACCTAAACATACTGTTTAAACTCAGCCTCTTCAGAGGCTACATGCCCACAGAGTGGCACACAGCAATGGTTATTCCGCTCCACAAAGGTGGAGCCACAACGGACCCCGGGAACTATCACCCTATAAGCCTGACTAGCTTGGTCTGCAAAGCTATGGAGCGCGTCATCATGGATCTCATTAACAGAGACATTGGAAACCTCCAAACACTAGACCCTACCCAGTTCAGCTTTGTTAAGGGCAGATCATGCCTCCTAAACATGGTGGACTTCTTTGAGACAGTTACCAAGGCTATAGATGAGAGAAAGGTTGTCCACACAGCCTACCTAGACCTTGCAAAGGCCTTCGACACCATTCCCCACTCAGGTATTATAGACAAGCTCACCAGCCTGAACATAAACCCCTACGTCACGTGATGGGTTGCTAACTGGCTCATGGACAGAACCAACATGGTAAGAGTTGCAGGAGCTAGATCTGCCTCTAAACCGGTTACAAGTGGCATTCCCCAGGGCTCAGTCCTAGGACCGCTGCTGTTCAGCATATAATTCTCAGATGTACAGGCAAGCACAGGAGGACTATGGCTGACCAAGTTCACAGACAACTGCAAACTAGGGGCTATAATTGACTCTCCGGCTGACACAGACATCCTTCAAAAGGGTCTCACTGAGAAAGATATCTGGTGTCAAAACCATGGCCTCAAGCTAAATCCAAAAAGTGCGTAGTCATCCCCTTTGGAAAAAACAAAGTACCCACAAACTACCACATAGGCGGTAGCCCCCTAAATACGGAAGACTTAATAAGGGATCTGGGGACCCAAGTAGATAGTAACCTCTCCTTTGATAATCACATTGCCAAAGTGGTTAGAAAATCCTTCTATGTGGCCCACCTAATCACAAAAGGGTTTGCATCCAGATCCAAAGAGGTCATTGGGCTCCTCTACACATCACTCATCATACCCATCATAGAGTACAATGCCCCATTTGGGATGTACCTTACAAGACACCTGCAACAACTGGAAAGACCACAGAAGTTCCTCACCAAGAGGATCACTGGCCTCAAGATGATGCCCTATGCAGCTCGACTGAAGAAACTCCAGCTGTACTCGGTTGCATACCGCCTACTCAGAGGTGATCTCTGCCTGACATACAAGGCCATGTCCAACCCAGAATTGATGGACATGCTCCACTAAAGAAAACCATATCCCCTCGAGCCACACGCTCCAGGGATCTAAACCTCACCACAACAATAAATAGTATGTAGTTAAAAACAAACACCGCTGAGCAAAACAATGGAGGATTGCAGTCTCATTTAAATCACAAGTAGCTCCTAAATCCAATAGCCAATGATGTAAATAATCCAAGTGCAGGCGAGGTATGTAAAAAGCAGGTTTATTAATAAAAGAGGTGGCTAGCGCATGAGCTTCTTCAGACCTATACAACTAAACTGTCTGTAAACATCAGTTTAAAAGCCAAATGGCGCCAAAATCCTGTCCATTATTTAAAGGTACATGGCTCATTAAAAATATCATGTAAAAAGTCATATATAAAATTCCTATACACCATCATAAAACAGTACGGCATTTCAAAACAAAGCCATTCATATTCATATCCATTATTGGAATAAATAAATCAAAAGTATGTGTGACAGATGGGGGATTTTAGTAACATAACTATCAAAACATTGACAGAGCATCTATGCATATAAAGGTTCAAAAGACCCTACTGGCCACAAAGTAAAAACTCTTCATAGCCTCGTAAGAGCTTTTGGACAATAACCTGCTTGATTTCAACAGAGGTCGCAGGGAACCGTTCCATTGAGACCTGGGGTGATATCTGCCCTACACTTAATAATCCAATGGATTTCCCTGGTCTCTGTATAATTGTTAATGTCCCTCTCCTGTATGTCCTTGAGATCTGTTCCAAGATCCTGAACTTAAAACGATGCTCTTGACCTTTGTCATTAGTGTGTTTGGATAGTGCATTATGTGTAGTACCTCTCCTTGTGTGGTATACATGCTCACGAATCCTATCCCTCAGTGTCCTATTGGTCTTGCCTACATAGTAGGCTGGACAGACTGTGCAGCAGGCTAGGTAAACTACATCTCTGGACATACAATTGCCCCTCGTCCTGATGTAGTAAATACCCGAACCATATGGATATCGGAAGACAGGGTCGGTTTCTATATATGGACAAAAATTGCATTTGTCGCATGTGGTCATGTAGGGACCCAACAAAGCAGGTGGATCATTATGGACCCTTGGGTAGCAGAGCAAACTCTTTAAGTTCTTTTTATTCGGTAAACGAATCTAGGTCGAGTACCTGTAAGGCTCTTAATAGTTGGGTCAACTGATAAAACGTGCCAATGCTTAGAGAAAATATCTTTAAGTGTACCTACATCCCTGGTGTAAGAAATGTGAAATGCAATTCCATTGTCCATATTTGAACCGCCCTCTTGGCTATCAAGCCATCACTGGCCTCTCAGATATTTCAACAGCACCATCTGAGAAATATGGTTTCGCTCTGTCTATCCTCAGATCTGCAATGCCCGCCATCCCTCTGGAGATATCTAAGTGGTCATAGCCACGTTCCCTCAATTTGCTGCTAAGGTCTCCTAATTCACTTGCCAGATGACTGTCTAGGGGTGTATATCTAGACATCCGCATTGATTGTCCCTTCACTATGTTCTTGTATACATAGCCAGGATGCATGCTCGAGCGATGCAGCAGTGTATTCCTATAGCAGGTCTTGCGATAAACACCCGTGTTGACTATGCCACAGGGTAATTTATCAACAAAGACATCTAAAAAGGAATAGTGGTCTTGACCAATCCATAGTAAACTTCAGAAAGGTGACAGACATGTTGATCTGTGTAAGGACTCTAATTGTATTGTAGAGCCACTCCACACAAGGAAGAGATCATCCACAAAACGCCTATAGAATGGTACTGACTCCTGAAACAAACTATTCTGAAACAAGAAGCTATGTTCCCACTCTGCCATCACCAAGTTGGTAGCTGTTGGCACAGGAAGTGCCCATAGCTACGCCATCCTTCTGCAGAAAAATCTTGTCATGGAAACAAAAGATTGGATTCTAAAATAATAGCCAACAACATAAGAATCAAATCAACATCATACTTCAGAGGGAGGTCGGTTCTCCTCAGATATGCACCTACCATTGCTCTACCTTCCTCATTGGGTATAACCGTAAATAAGGACTGAACGTCCATGGTGACCCATATGAGGTCTTCAATTCCAGAACAAGTGTTGATATATTGGTAGAAATCCAACAAGACTGTCTGGTATCCTTAAGAATGAACCTATTGGCATCAACCAATGGTCTGAGTTGTGCCTCAACAAAAAGTGACAGGGGTTCAGTTGACCACCCTCATCCTGCAACTATGGGTCTAAGAGGTGGATGTAGTGAATCCTTATGGATCTTTGGGAGACCCTGAATGGTAGGTAATAGGGGATGAACCACATTGAAAAATTCATATAGAGAAGTATCAATAACACCATTATCAAAAGACCAAATAATATGGAGCGTATGCTCTCAATGATGCTGTCCACCCTATCATTGGTAATAGGAACATAAAACTTGTCATCAGCCAACATTAGTAGCATATCATTATTATACCTGTCCATGTCAAAACTACAATCCCACCTCCTTTGTCTGCGGGTCGGATAATAATCTCCCTGTTGTTACGTAGGGAGTCCAAGGCCCACGTTGTATAAGGCTGAGGTTATATTTCCTTCTCCTGTTGCCAGATTCTGACCCATTCAACCTATATATCTCATCTTCTACCAGTTTGCTATATGCAAACCAGAGGGTGTATCGGAGGGAGGAATGTACTAGGTGTCCTAAACACAGTGGTATTGGCCTTCATCTCTGTGCTGTTGAAGAAAACCTTCAGGGACAAATTCCTGACAAAAGCTTAAAGTCTCTTAAAGTCTCTTCGTATCTACTATCTGAGGTTGGAATAAAAGTGAGACCCTTGGAGAGGACTTGTGACTCATGTTCAGTCAAAACATGACTGGACAAATTGAACACGAGTCCTAATGCTTCCTCCCACATTTTCTTGATTGTCCGGTTGGATGGACGATCCGCGAAGTTTCCTCTTGTACCTCCCCTTGGCATTCTGGAGCGACTTCTCCTCGTTCGTAGGCACCCTGATGGGAAAAGGGTGTCTGCCATCCCTCTGGAGGGAGAATGGTGAAAAGTGGAATCCAAGGGGGAAATGGGATCCCGTCCATCAGGATCTCTACTCGATGCATAGGAGGAAACTTTCCTCCTAACGACTGGTTCAAGAGGCGGGACAGTTGGTTCAGCCCTGCTGACTAAAGATTCAGCCCTTCTTACTGAATCAGCATTGGCATCCAAGTCGGTGGTAGCTGTCGGCTCCAGCACAGAGTCCGTTCCGATGGGTACAGCGTTGGCAACGGTACCTGCACGACCAGCTTGGTCTGTGGGGATGGCTGGGCCAATGTTGCTGTTGGAGCCAGTGTGATCGTTGTCCAGGCATGAGCCAGGAAGTTCAACCGTGCCTACATCAATTGCATCTCTATTGGGAGCACGGTCCGTGTTCCCTGAGTCACTGGTATTCCCTGTGGTGATGGAGGAAGAGGTACAAGTTCCGGGGGCCTGACGGAATGCACTGTTTGTATTGTTGGTATTGTTGTAATCATTGTGCCTGGGCCAAGTGAAGATGTTGCCCAGACGAAATCCGTTGAGTCCCGCTGCAACTTGGCCCTTTTCTGATTCAGAAGGCGCTCATAAACTGTAACATTGTCCAACAAAACAGATAAGGTATGGTCACGACAGAGACCGGAAACACATTGAGTATCTCATTCTTCGCCTTCCTGACATCTTCTTTAAGTTTCTCCTCTAACGGAGAGAAAAAGCATTCATAAGTTTCAAATATTTGAGGCTTACCTCAATATTAAGCTGTTGCCAATCATACAATAGCTCGGGTAGAGGGTGCCAGTTGTCGGCATCTTCAATACCCTTAGTCCTCTGGGCACCAGCCGGCGCTGTAAGCAAACCTCGAAATGCTGTCTCTGGGTTAGCATGCGCTTTAGTTTGAACAAATCCTGCTCCAACCGCTCCACTGCTCGATTTAGCCCTTCACGATCATAATCCAAGGTACTAGTGGGGCTGAGCCAACATCCTCTTCTACGAATGGCGCCAATGGATTCATTCCAGTGCAAGCAGTCTGCAAAAGCGGTCCAAAGGCGGACATGATGTCATCGGTACTTCCTTGGTGCTAGATGGAGTATACGGCAGCTCAATAGAGGTCGAATCTCCTCCAATCATGCCTCCACTGGTTCAGATAAGCTCTAAGAATCTATAATGAATAAAGAGGACCAGTGGAGTGAATGCTCAACGGAGCAACAAGCTCAAAGATAAATAGTTAAAATCAAACACCGCTGAGCAAAACAATGGAGGATTGCAGTCTCATTTAAATCACAAGTAGCTCCTAAATCCAATAGCCAATGATGTAAATAATCCAAGTGCAGGCGAGGTATGTAAAAAGCAGGTTTATTAATAAAAGAGGTGAGCTGCATGAGCTTCTTCAGACCAATACAACTAAACTGTCTGTAAACATCAGTTTAAAAGCCAAAATGGCCAAAATCCTGTCCATTATTTAAAGGTACATGGCTCATTAAAAATATCATGTAAAAAGTCATATATAAAATTCCTATACACCATCATAAAACAGTACGGCATTTCAAAACAAAGCCATTCATATTCATATCAATTATTGGAATAAATAAACCAAAAGTATGTGTGACAGATGGGGAATTTTAGTAACATAACTATCAAAACATTGACAGAGCATCTATGCATATAAAGGTTCAAAAGACCCTACTGGCCACAAAGTAAAAACTCTTCATAGCCTCTTAACATCTTTTGGACAATAACCTTCTTGATTTCAACAGAGGTCAGGGGAACCCTTCCATTGAGACCTGGGGTGATATCTGCCCTAAACTTAATAATCCAATGGATTTCCCTGGTCTCTGTATAATTGTTAATGTCCCTCTCCTGTATGTCCTTGAGATCTGTTCCAAGATCCTGAACTTAAAACGATGCTCTTGACCTTTGTCATTAGTGTGTTTGGATAGTGCATTATGTGTAGTACCTCTCCTTGTGTGGTATACATGCTCACGAATCCTATCCTCAGTGTCCTATTGGTCTTGCCTACATAGTAGGCTGGACAGACTGTGCAGCAGGCTAGGTAAACTACATCTCTGGACATACAATTGCCCCTCGTCCTGATGTAGTAAATACCCAACCATATGGATATCGGAAGACAGGGTCGGTTTCTATATATGGACAAAATTGCATTTGTCGCATGTGGTCATGTAGGGACCCAACAAGGCAGGTGGATCATTATGGACCCTTGGGTAGCAGAGCAAACTCTTTAAGTTCTTTTTATTCCGTAAACGAATCTAGGTCGAGTACCTGTAAGGCTCTTAATAGTTGGGTCAACTGATAAAACGTGCCAATGCTTAGAGAAAATATCTTTAAGTGTACCTACATCCCTGGTGTAAAAATGGAAATGCAATTCCATTGTCCATATTTGAACCGCCCTCTTGGCTATCCAAGCCATCACTGGCCTCTCCAAGTATATTTCAACAGCACCATCTGAGAAATATGGTTTCGCTCTGTCTATCCTCAGATCTGCAATGCCCGCCATCCCTCTGGAGATATCTAAGTGGTCATAGCCACGTTCCCTAAATTTGCTGCTAAGGTCTCCTAATTCACTTGCCAGATGACTGTCTAGGGGTGTATATCTAGACATCCGCATTGATTGTCCCTTCACTATGTTCTTGTATACATAGCCAGGATGCATGCTCGAACGATGCAGCAGTGTATTCCTATAGCAGGTCTTGCGATAAACACCCGTGTTGACTATCCCACAGGGTAATTTATCAACAAAGACATCTAAAAGGAATAGTGGTCTTCACCAATCCATAGTAAACTTCAGAAAGGTGACAGACATGTTGATCTGTGTAAAAGGACTCTAATTGTATTGTAGAGCCACTCCACACAAGGAAGAGATCATCCACAAAACGCCTATAGAATGGTACTGACTCCTGAAACAAACTATTCTGAAACAAGAAGCTATGTTCCCACTCTGCCATCACCAAGTTGGCGTAGCTATTGGCACAGGAAGTGCCCATAGCTACGCCATCCTTCTGCAGAAAAATCTTGTCATGGAAACAAAAAAGATTGGATTCTAAAATAATAGCCAACAACATAAGAATCAAATCAACATCATACTTCAGAGGGAGGTCGGTTCTCCTCAGATATGCACCTACCATTGCTCTACCTTCCTCATTGGGTATAACCGTAAATAAGGACTGAACGTCCATGGTGACCCATATGAGGTCTTCAATTCCAGAACAAGTGTTGATATATTGGTAGAAATCCAACAAAAACTGTCTGGTATCCTTAAGAATGAACCTATTGGCATCAACCAGTTTCCTCCTATGCATCGAGTAGAGATCCTGATGGACGGGATCCCATTTCCCCCTTGGATTCCACTTTTCACCATTCTCCCCTCCAGAGGGATGGCAGACACCCTTTTCCCATCAGGGTGCCTACGAACGAGGAGAAGTCGTTCCAGAATGCCAAGGGGAGGTACAAGAGGAAACTTTCGCCGGATCGTCCATCCAACCGGACAATCAAGAAAATGTGGGAGGGGAAGCATTAGGACTCGTGTTCAATTTGTCCAGTCATGTCTTGACTGAACATGAGTCACAAGTCCTCTCCAAGGGTCTCACTTTTATTCCAACCTCAGATAGTAGATATGAAGAGACTTTGAGAGACTTTAAGCTTTTTGTCAGAAATTTGTCCCTGAAGGTTTTCTTCAATAGCACAGAGATGAAGGCCAATACCACTGTGTTTAGGACACCTAGTACATTCCTCCTCCGATACACCCTCTGGTTGCATATAGCAAACTGGTAGAAGATGAGATATATAGGTTGAATGGGTCAGAATCTGGCAACAGGAGAAGGAAATATAACCTCAGCCTTATACAACGAGGGCCTTGGACTCCTACGTAACAACAGGGAGATTATTATCCCAATCCAGACAAAGGAGGTGGGATTGTAGTTTTGACATGGACAGGTATAATAATGATATGCTACTAATGTTGGCTGATGACAAGTTTTATGTTCCTATTACCAATGATAGGGTGGACAGCATCATTGAGAGCATACGCCCATATTATTTGGTCTTTTGATAATGGTGTTATTGATACTTCTATATGAATTTTTCAATGTGGTTCATCCCCTATTACCTACCATTCAGGGTCTCCCAAAGATCCATAAGGATTCACTACATTCACCTCTTAGACCCATAGTTGCAGGGAGAGGGTGGTCAACTGAACCCCTGTCACTTTTGTTGAGGCACAACTCAGACCATTGGTTGATGCCAATAGGTTCATTCTTAAGGATACCAGACAGTTTTTGTTGGATTTCTACCAATATATCAACACTTGTTCTGGAATTGAAGACCTCATATGGGTCACCATGGACGTTCAGTCCTTATTTACGGTTATACCCAATGAGGAAGGTAGAGCAATGGTAGGTGCATATCTGAGGAGAACCGACCTCCTCTGAAGTATGATGTTGATTTGATTCTTATGTTGTTGGCTATTATTTTAGAATCCAATCTTTTTGTTTCCATGACAAGATTTTTCAGAAGGATGGCGTAGCTATGGGCACTTCCTGTGCCAATAGCTACGCCAACTTGGTGATGGCAGAGTGGGAACATAGCTTCTTGTTTCAGAATAGTTTGTTTCAGGAGTCAGTACCATTCTATAGGCGTTTTGTGGATGATCTCTTCCTTGTGTGGAGTGGCTCTACAATACAATTAGAGTCCTTTTACACAGATCAACATGTCTGTCACCTTTCTGAAGTTTACTATGGATTGGTCAAGACCACTATTCCTTTTTAGATGTCTTTGTTGATAAATTACCCTGTGGGATAGTCAACACGGTGTTTATCGCAAGACCTGCTATAGGAATACACTGCTGCATCGCTCGAGCATGCATCCTGGCTATGTATACAAGAACATAGTGAAGGGACAATCAATGCGGATGTCTAGATATACACCCCTAGACAGTCATCTGGCAAGTGAATTAGGACACCCTAGCAGCAATTGAGGGAACGTGGCTATGACCACTTAGATATCTCCAGAGGGATGGCGGCATTGCAGATCTGAGGATAGACAGAGCGAAACCATATTTCTCAGATGGTGCTGTTGAAATATACGCTGGAGAGGCCAGTGATGGCTTGATAGCCAAGAGGGCGGTTCAAATATGGACAATGGAATTGCATTTCCCATTTTTACACCAGGGATGTAGGTACACTTAAAGATATTTTCTAAGCATTGGCACGTTTTATCAGTTGACCCAACTATTAAGAGCCTTACAGGTACTGACCTAGATTCGCTTACCGAATAAAAAGAACTTAAAGAGTTTGCTCTGCTACCCAAGGGTCCATAATGATCCACCTGCTTTGTTGGGTCCCTACATGACCACATGCGACAAATGCAATTTTTGTCCATATATAGAAACCGACCCTGTCTTCCGATATCCATATGGTTCGGTATTTACTACATCAGGACGAGGGGCAATTGTATGTCCAGAGATGTAGTTTACCTAGCCTGCTGCACAGTCTGTCCAGCCTACTATGTAGGCAAGACCAATAGGACACTGAGGGATAGGATTCGTGAGCATGTATACCACACAAGGAGAAGTACTACACATAATGCACTATCCAAACACACTAATGACAAAGGTCAAGAGCATCGTTTTAAGTTCAGGATCTTGGAACAGATCTCAAGGACATACAGGAGAGGGGACATTAACAATTATACAGAGACCAGGGAAATCCATTGGATTATTAAGTTTAGGGCAGATATCACCCCAGGTCTCAATGGAAGGGTTCCCCTGCGACCTCTGTTGAAATCAAGAAGGTTATTGTCCAAAAGATGTTAAGAGGCTATGAAGAGTTTTTTACTTTGTGGCCAGTAGGGTCTTTTTGAACCTTTATATGCATAGATGCTCTGTCAATGTTTTGATAGTTATGTTACTAAAATTTTTTCCACCCCCCCCCCCCCCCATCTGTCACACATACTTTTGATTTATTTATTCCAATAATGGATATGAATATGAATGGCTTTGTTTTGAAATGCCGTACTGTTTTATGATGGTGTATAGGAATTTTATATATGACTTTTTACATGATATTTTTAATGAGCCATGTACCTTTAAATAATGGACAGGATTTTGGCCATTTTGGCTTTTTAAACTGATGTTTACAGACAGTTTAGTTGTATAGGTCTGAAGAAGCTCATGTGAAAGCGCCACCTCTTTTATTAATAAACCTGCTTTTTACATACCTCGCCTGCACTTGGATTATTTACATCATTGGCTATTGGATTTAGGAGCTACTTGTGATTTAAATGAGACTGCAATCCTCCATTGTTTTGCTCAGCGGTGTTTGTTTTAACTATTTATCTTTGAGCTTGTTGTTCGTTGAGCATTCACTCCACTGGTCCTCTTTATTCATTATAGATTCTTAGAGCTTATCTGAACCAGTGGAGGCATGATTGGAGGAGATTCGACCTCTATTGAGCTGCCGATACTCCATCTAGCACCAAGGAAGTACCGATGACATCATGTCCGCCTTTGGACCGCTTTTGCAGACTGCTTGCACTGGAATGAATCCATTGGCGCCATTCGTAGAAGAGGATGTTGGCTCAGCCCCACTAGTACCTTGGATTATGATCGTGAAGGGCTAAATCGAGCAGTGGAACGGTTGGAGCAGGATTTGTTCAAACTAAAGCGCATGCAAACCCAGAGACAGCATTTCGAGGTTTGCTTACAGCCGGCTGGTGCCCAGAGGACTAAGGGTATTGAAGATGCCGACAACTGGCACCCTCTACCCGGAGCTATTGTATGATTGGCAACAGCTTAATATTGAGGTAAGCCTCAAATATTTGAAACTTATGAATGCTTTTTTTCTCCCGTTAGAGGAGAAACTTAAAGAAGATGTCAGGAAGGCGAAGAATGAGATACTCAATGTGTTTCCGGTCTCTGTCGAGACCATACCTTATCTGTTTTGTTGGACAATGTTACGGTTTATGAGCGGCACCTTCTGAATCAGAAAAGGGCCAAGTTGCAGCGGACTCAACGGATTTCCATCTGGGCAACATCTTCACTTGGCCCAGGCACAATGATTACAACAATACCAACAATACAAACAGTGCATTCCGTCAGGCCCCGAACTTGTACCTCTTCCTCCATCACCACAGGGAATACCAGTGACTCAGGGAACACGGACCGTGCTCCCAATAGAGATGCAATCGATGTAGGCACGGTTGAACTTCCTGGCTCATGCCTGGACAACGATCACACTGGCTCCAACAGCAACATTGGCCCAGCCATCCCCACAGACCAAGCTGGTCGCAGGTACCGTTGCCAACGCTGTACCCATCGGAATGGACTCTGTGCTGGAGCCGACAGCTACCACCGACTTGGATGCCAATGCTGATTCAGTAAGAAGGGCTGAATCTTTAGTCAGCAGGGCTGAACCAACTGTCCCGCCTCTTGAACCAGTCGTTAGGAGGAAAGTTTCCTCCTATGCATCGAGTAGAGATCCTGATGGACGGGATCCCATTTCCCCCTTGGATTCCACTTTTCACCATTCTCCCCTCCAGAGGGATGGCAGACACCCTTTTCCCATCAGGGTGCCTACAACGAGGAGAAGTCGCTCCAGAATGCCAAGGGAGGTACAAGAGGAAACTTTCCGGATCGTCCATCCAACCGGACAATCAAGAAAATGTGGGAGGGGAAGCATTAGGACTCGTGTTCAATTTGTCCAGTCATGTTTTGACTGAACATGAGTCACAAGTCCTCTCCAAGGGTCTCACTTTTATTCCAACCTCAGATAGTAGATACGAAGAGACTTTAAGAGACTTTAAGCTTTTTGTCAGGAATTTGTCCCTGAAGGTTTTCTTCAACAGCACAGAGATGAAGGCCAATACCACTGTGTTTAGGACACCTAGTACATTCCTCCCTCCGATACACCCTCTGGTTGCGGCATATAGCAAACTGGTAGAAGATGAGATATATAGGTTGAATGGGTCAGAATCTGGCAACAGGAGAAGGAAATATAACCTCAGCCTTATACAACGTAGGGCCTTGGACTCCCTACGTAACAACAGGGAGATTATTATCCGACCCGCAGACAAAGGAGGTGGGATTGTAGTTTTTGACATGGACAGGTATAATAATGATATGCTACTAATGTTGGCTGATGACAAGTTTTATGTTCCTATTACCAATGATAGGGTGGACAGCATCATTGAGAGCATACGCTCCATATTATTTGGTCTTTTTGATAATGGTGTTATTGATACTTCTATATGAATTTTTCAATGTGGTTCATCCCCTATTACCTACCATTCAGGGTCTCCCAAAGATCCATAAGGATTCACTACATCCACCTCTTAGACCCATAGTTGCAGGGAGAGGGTGGTCAACTGAACCCCTGTCACTTTTGTTGAGGCACAACTCAGACCATTGGTTGATGCCAATAGGTTCATTCTTAAGGATACCAGACAGTTTTGTTGGATTTCTACCAATATATCAACACTTGTTCTGGAATTGAAGACCTCATATGGGTCACCATGGACGTTCAGTCCTTATTTAAGGTTATACCCAATGAGGAAGGTAGAGCAATGGTAGGTGCATATCTGAGGAGAACCGACCTCCCTCTGAAGTATGATGTTGATTTGATTCTTATGTTGTTGGCTATTATTTTAGAATCCAATCTTTTTGTTTCCATGACAAGATTTTTCTGAGAGGATGGCGTAGCTATGGGCACTTCCTGTGCCAATAGCTACGCCAACTTGGTGATGGCAGAGTGGGAACATAGCTTCTTGTTTCAGAATAGTTTGTTTCAGGAGTCAGTACCATTCTATAGGCGTTTTGTGGATGATCTCTTCCTTGTGTGGAGTGGCTCTACAATACAATTAGAGTCGTGGTTTACACAGATCAACATGTCTGTCAGCTTTCTGAAGTTTACTATGGATTGGTCAAGACCACTATTCCTTTTAGATGTCTTTGTTGATAAATTACCCTGTGGGATAGTCAACACGGGTGTTTATCGCAAGACCTGCTATAGGAATACACTGCTGCATCGCTCGAGCATGCATCCTGGCTATGTATACAAGAACATAGTGAAGGGACAATCAATGCGGATGTCTAGATATACACCCCTAGACAGTCATCTGGCAAGTGAATTAGGAGACCTTAGCAGCAATTGAGGGAACGTGGCTATGACCACTTAGATATCTCCAGAGGGATGGCGGCATTGCAGATCTGAGGATAGACAGAGCGAAACCATATTTCTCAGATGGTGCTGTTGAAATATACGCTGGAGAGGCCAGTGATGGCTTGGATAGCCAAGAGGGCGGTTCAAATATGGACAATGGAATTGCATTTCCCATTTTTACACCAGGGATGTAGGTACACTTAAAGATATTTTCTCTAAGCATTGGCACGCTTTATCAGTTGACCCAACTATTAAGAGCCTTACAGGTACTCGACCTAGATTCGCTTACGAATAAAAAGAACTTAAAGAGTTTGCTCTGCTACCCAAGGGTCCATAATGATCCACCTGCTTTGTTGGGTCCCTACATGACCACATGCGACAAATGCAATTTTTGTCCATATATAGAAACCGACCCTGTCTTCCGATATCCATATGGTTCGGGTATTTACTACATCAGGACGAGGGCAATTGTATGTCTAGAGATGTAGTTTACCTAGCCTGCTGCACAGTCTGTCCAGCCTACTATGTAGGCAAGACTAATAGGACACTGAGGGATAGGATTCGTGAGCATGTATACCACACAAGGAGAGGTACTACACATAATGCACTATCCAAACACACTAATGACAAAGGTCAAGAGCATCGTTTTAAGTTCAGGATCTTGGAACAGATCTCAAGGACATACAGGAGAGGGACATTAACAATTATACAGAGACCAGGGAAATCCATTGGATTATTAAGTTTAGGGCAGATATCACCCCAGGTCTCAATGGAAGGGTTCCCCTGCGACCTCTGTTGAAATCAAGAAGGTTATTGTCCAAAAGATGTTAAGAGGCTATGAAGAGTTTTTTACTTTGTGGCCAGTAGGGTCTTTTTGAACTTTTATATGCATAGATGCTCTGTCAATGTTTTGATAGTTATGTTACTAAAATCCCCCCCCCCCCCCATCTGTCACACATACTTTTGATTTATTTATTCCAATAATGGATATGAATATGAATGGCTTTGTTTTGAAATGCCGTACTGTTTTATGATGGTGTATAGGAATTTTATATATGACTTTTTACATGATATTTTTAATGAGCCATGTACCTTTAAATAATGGACAGGATTTTGGCCATTTTGGCTTTTTAAACTGATGTTTACAGACAGTTTAGTTGTATAGGTCTGAAGAAGCTCATGAAAGCGCCACCTCTTTTATTAATAAACCTGCTTTTTACATACCTCGCCTGCACTTGGATTATTTACATCATTGGCTATTGGATTTAGGAGCTACTTGTGATTTAAATGAGACTGCAATCCTCCATTGTTTTGCTCAGCGGTGTTTGTTTTTAACTATTTATCTTTGAGCTTGTTGCTCCGTTGAGCATTCACTCCACTGGTCCTCTTTATTCATAATAAATAGTATGTGGTGGAGGGATAGATTCCTGTCCCAGAGACTTCCCATGCTCTTGGACAAGATTCCAATCTACATTAGGCAGAGCTCTTTGCTAACCCTCTTCAAAAGAAACCTTGACGAGTGTATGGGAAACAGAAAGTTTACCCCAGGGATCACTTCAAAGGCTCTGCTGGACAGAGGCACAGAGAACTAATCTAAGGGGGGCGGTGAAAGCCAACACATTCCACCTAGGCTTATAAATGCCTTCAGGCAGATAGCATAGTACCTACCTATGAACCTATGACCATATAACATCTTCTCTCCACTGACTGGTGAGTCCAGATGATAAGTCAAGACAGACAATTAGTAGAAACTAATATAGCAGATTGGTACATGCCTTTAGATATTGATAATGGCCTCTTGCTGAAGTAAGGTATATATGAAAGCTTGACTCTGTGTACCAAGGAAATTAGGCTCCTATTGAAATGTTGACACTCAAAATGTCGAGTGCTAACGTACCAAAAAAAAAAAATGGCAATGCATGAGAACAGTGAATCTTGAACATCGCTCTTCTCATTTAAATTTTTTTTTGTAGGTTGGCAAGCCCCCTGCATCCCTGATATCGGGAACAAGCCCCCAGAACCCCCAAACTTATATGCTTACTTCAAGACTGTCATACCTCTTAGAAAAAAGAATATTCTGAGAAATGGCCATCTTGGACTTAATTTATGTAATTTTTTTTTTTTTGGCCATTCAGTTTCCATGTTTCTGGACTCACTGTAGTGGGTCCCAGAATTTCAAAAGGTTATCAGAAAACCAGGAAGACATCCTGTAGGGCTAAGATAAAATGCTGTTTAATATTTGCTGCATGCTCACTAGTGTTTTGAAGGCTCTGGAATCCCCAAAATGGGGTGTTGTTTTCACCATAAACTCTGCACATATGGCAGAACAATACTAAACTCTGCACATATAGCAGAACATTACTAAACCCTGCACATATAGCACAAGAATACCAAACTCTGCACATATGGCACAACAATACTAAACTCTGCACATATGCAAGAACAATACTAAACCTGCTCATATGGCAGAACAATACTGAACTCTGCACATATAGCACAAGGGTACTAAACTCTGCACATATGGCAGAACAGTACTAAGTGCAAACCACTTATCACACAGGAACCCTTCCAATTAACTGATTATAGACCTTTTCTGATTACTGCAAATTAAATATATTCATCAATAAAGATTGCAGAGGCAACTGATCAATGAAGAAGACATTGTGGATCAGCTATGGGAAGGCATTATTGTGTTTGTCATCCTAAGCAAATATGCATCAGGTGATTTATTTTCTTTTTTTATTTGTATTCTTGGTGCCTCTGTCTGTGTGTTTCATATGTTTAAGGCACACACAGACACACAGACAGACACACACACACACACTGGTAACATTATTCCACTAAAGTGCTGAGAAAAAGGTTAAAATAAAAAAGAGCTTTGTGTTTTACTAAATCTGTTACATAATTCATTCTTACATAATATCTGACATTTCAAAATCAATACCAGTAAAGTTGTATTTTTTACAGACAGCAAAAAGTAAAATAAATAAGCAAAATAAATAATGTTACGAATATTCTTATTAATTCTGTCACCTTGCCATGTGTTCTTTTTGAAAATAATTGTATTTGATTGATAAGCTATTTAAAATAAGTCAGCAGCAGTGCACCACACAGGGAGCTGACAGCTGTAGACTTAGAATATATTACAGAAGGACAAAACATCTGTCACTGTGAAGTAATACTCCACCATGAAGGCTTCTTTTAATTATTCCTACAGAGAAGCTATTCTAAAGATAAATCACACCATACACCCTCATCTACTGCCACAAATAAGCATCTTTGTGCTGCATTTAAAGTTGCAACCTCTAAAACTAATCCAACGGCATCACAATTTCAAGCATAAAATAGACAAAATGGTAAAAAATGAATTGTATTTTAATTTAAAATATGACACAGAAAAAAATGCATTTATTAAGAGTTTAAAATTTCTGTATGTTCCTTTCATAGCAGACTCCTTCTGCAAGGTTAAAGGTACCACTTAATAGTTACGTGAGAGACCGGACCTTTTCATTATAGTATTATGTTATGAATTATCAGATGCTTTACAAGTAACAATGCAAATATAGTAGCAATGTTTAAATTATACTGAAGAATACCATGCAAACATCTTCAAGCACTGCTTTGGAAACTATTATTGTTAGTCCATTAGCAATACTAATGCCTATGCTGGAGTTAAAGTAATAAGATAGTCAAAATGATTTTATTTCCTTAGAGTAGCCTGAAAGCTAACAAAGACTCCATTGGTTCTGAGAGGTAGATGGTGATTTTTTCAGGATAGAGTGTCAGTCACTGTACTGGTTGCTAGAATATAACAATTTAGTCAGGAGCTTGGATGAACAAAAAATGAGGGGGATTTGCCTTTGAAGAAGTGAATGAACTGACGGGCATTTTTCTGGATGAAGCAATACTGAATGAGCAACTGTCAGGGTTGAACAGGTAAGCTTTGGAGCTCAAACCTGTTAGTAGATTTTAATGATAAATAATGCTGAGCATTGGATGGGTGGTATGAAAAAAGGGATAAGATGGTGATACACAAGTTTGAATTTCTTGGCTGTTGAGGAGTTTAGGTTAGTAAAGAAAGATAAGCATTAGAATAGAGTAGGTGGCAAATGCAGTGGCATTTGTAAGTCTTGCTTGTAAGTTATTTTTTTTTTGTTACAATTGAGTGAACTGAGCTTGTAATTGCATTTGCAGACTACAGTACCAATGAAGAGATTATTAGGTAGTGGGTTAAAAATCTGTTGAATTAGGTATTAATTCAAGTCATATTTGATTCTTATCAGTTATTTGAAGGTCTGCAGAATTGGGGGGGGGGGGGCTTGTAGACAAGGGTAGAAGAATGTAAGTTTTTGTTTAATGTTAGGACAGAGTATTTGATCGGGTCCACTTCAGTTAGTCAAATTGTCTGTTCATCAAATATCTATTTGTTGAACCCTTTATGTTGAAGTTATACTTCAGAAAACAGACTTTTCATCCAAACTTTTCCTAGGGTTAACCAATGGTAGGCCATCATCTGGGATTTGCCCTTTTCCCATTATAGTGTGATCTCAGAGTTGGTGTATTTAATTAGGGGGAGCGTACAGGGCACAGTGCCCTACACTGGGGATGTGGGGGATAGGGGGCATAGCCACATGGGTAAGTTTTACATTTTATGATTTTTTGATGTTGCTAGGTTGTTCTACCTTTAGTTATCCCTGGGAAAATTTTTGCTGAAAAGTGCTTTTACTGAAATGTAGCTTTGACAAAAAGGAGTCAATGAATATGTATTCAATGAGCAGGCAGTTCGACTAACTGATATAGACCCATTTGACATGGATCCACAATGAAATACTAAAAGAATGAAAATGAGCAATCCTGGTGGCAAAGAGGGATAAAACCATGACTACGACTAAGGTGATCTGGGTTCGATCAGTGAATGATGGGTTAGCAGGGAAGATAGGCAGTGCTTATTTTGGGTATAGAGGGAAATGGTTTCTTGGTTAGTTTTGCCTAATACTCTGATGGGGTGAGGAGAAGGTCTCAAGCCACCAGAAGTAGAAGCTAGTTTGGGGAGGGCATGCATTGTGACTACTTAAGCCTGTAACAGTGGTTCAGTTGCCTAGCATGTGAGAGAGAACATCTCTATGGACTGGGGGAGCATTAGACAACCTCTTTGGTGATGAAGATGTGTATGTCACTACCATGGGGTGGGGTTAGGGCTGTAACAGACAAAAAGTCTCAGTTGCTGGGATACCAGCAAAAGCACAAGTGTCTCCTGATGTCTGCCTTGATGAAAAGCCCCCATATAGGTTCTCACCCTTGTGGATCTCTAGGATGAACCTATACAACCAGGGAATGAATGAGCCTGTGTATGACTGGGGAGGCTTAATGGTTAGTGAGCAAAAGGGAGAAAAATGACCTAGAAGAAAAGGTGAAGATAGAAACTTTAGTATTTTTTAGAGAGAATGCCCCCTGCAACTCCATGCGGGATTCACTCTCCCCCAAACGTATACATGCTACCTCCCCAGTCACGCAAAAATGAAGGGAGAAATCTTCCAAAACAAAGGAATCACTGTTAGAACTCACCCAGAAAAAAAACACTAGTAGGGTTTTATAAAAGAAAACACTTATTGGCATTCTGTTGTTCAGTATCTTGGGATGTGTCTATAAGGTGCTGCAATAACTAATACTGAATGCATTTTTCAAGCATCTCAGGAGAAAATACTAGAACTTTAGTGGGTCTGTACTGGACTAAGTCTGTTCAAGAATTACCTTTATGGAAAGATGTTATTGTGGAGGACTGCAGTGTGATGAAAATATCCCTTCTGTGGATAATGTATTTATTAGTATGGCAAGAGGATAAGATGGTTTCAGCACATGGTTTGAGGTAGTCATGGTATGCTATCTGTGGATGGGGAGGTTAATTTGAGTTTGCTCAACTAAGGTTCAAGCATGCGGAAAAAGATCTACATCTAGATACTATACTACCTAGATGAATATATAGCTGACCATGTGCAGTGGGCACTACAAGCGATGCTGTAAATCTTTCTACATTAGACTTTTGCAGAAGCTAAAATCCCCAAGGGGTCACTACCTTATTGTTAATATATTGCACATGTGCACTGTGTAAAACTCATGCATTTTACATTGTTACTCTGGATTAGTGATATTTATATTCTGATGTTTGCTGTCTTCTGTATATTTGTAGCAACAATCACATTCTTATATTTGATAACCTGATATTCTGCTTGTTTGTTATACTTTATATTCTTAACAAATGTTTATATTCTGATATCTGTTTCATCCATTTAATTTTCCAAAATGGTTTGGGTTATGGCTGAAAAGTGTGCCTAAGCCAGTTCACTTACCCAGTTAACATATATATATATATATATATATATATATATATATATATAGAGAGAGAGAGAGTTTTTAATGAAGAATTGCTGGTGAACTTGATTGAAACAAAAACCATCAAACAAACTCACTGATGATTACCATTAATCAGCACTAAAATCATCACAAAAAAAGTAATCACAAATGTAAAGCAATAAATCACATTTTCCTGCTTATACAAACACATACACTGATAGATAGATAGATAGATAGATAGATAGATAGATAGATAGATAGATAGATCGATGGATAGATGGATAGATAGATAGATAGATAGATAGATAGATAGATAGATAGATAGATAGATGGATAGATAGATATTAAGATGTGGAATGATATTTATAAATGTAATGTAAGCATACCCTTAACTTTTCCAGACATCCTATCACCTTTGCTCAGCTCCATTGTTTTGATATTCTTCATAGTCTCGTATAACCTGTCATTGTACATTGCTTGTATAGAGTGAATAGCTGTACATTCTAGGCAAAATTCCATAAGACTTGTAACCGGTGTAAGTGATTTTTCCAGTGTAAGGCCTGTCTAGACTTACACCAAGTGCAAGTCGTTGAAATCTGATACTGCCCAATTTGTGTTTATCTACAATAGAATAGGACTTAAGAATAATAATAGGCTAGCAATTGCAGGGACCACAAGATGCTTAGCTATATACACCTTTAAGGACAGAAACTTAAAAGTTCTTGTCACTCTTAAAAAGCACCTAATACTGCTAACCTCCCAAACTGAGCAGGGCCTTGTATGAGACAGAGGTGTAATATATACTGTCTTGTAAATCTTTTTGTGTATTTCCTCAATCTGAGACCAAAATAGGTGCAATGAGATCATTGCCCTACTCTGGTAAACAAATAGAAAGAAAGAAATTCTGTTTAAATGATATTGTTCCTCTGCCCATGTCATTACTGCAGTATCAATCACCACTCTGCTAGAATATCAATAAGGTATCACCACTTTCAGACCAAATTCCCAATAACCATGCAAACAGCCTTTTCTGGATATCCGACACTAAACAAATTTGTAGTACTCTAACCTACATAAAATGATTTTAATAGTCATAAAAACAATGCAAAAAGTCAGACTAAGCCAAAAATGCTCTCTGTGCTATCTAATGTACCATACTTTCCATAACTAATTTTCTGGTACTCTCTCCATGCAAAATGGTCCACCTAACCTACAAAGGGCTAGTAGCTACTTGTTTAAATGTTAACTTCCAAAGAGCTTATTTGACAGAAATCTCTTTTCTGCAAATGTTCAGCTTTACCTAACTTGTAAAAGGGCTAGTTACCTTCTGTTTAACTCACTAAGAGCTTATTACATAATGTATTATACTTCTGTAATTGTTTTAAATTGTTCTGTATGAATCTCTATCATTCCTTTGTAACATGTAATATGTAACTTTGAATTTGTTGGAGCTTTTCTCTCTGGGCCTCCACTGAAAACAGGCTCTTTATGGCCCAGTGGACTTCCCAGCTCATCAGACTTAAATAAATAAATAAAATAAGCAAATACAACAAACAATTAAAAAAGTATTAAACCCTATAGAATGTAAAATCCCTGCAATCCCCCTACATCCTCCTATGGAAATCTATAACACACACTCCGACCTAAATGTGTATTCTTTACACTAATCAAATGCTTACAATGCATTACAATATAAAAAGTAACATTTGAATGATTGGAAACCATTTTGATTTGGTAAGGCTAGTGCACCAATGTTCCCTATTAAAGAGTGGAAGAATGATAGTCCAATACTTTGCATTTGAATCATACAGTTATTTATGTCAGCTCTACAGTGTGATGTCTACTACACTGAATTGCCCAGGTGCAATTTTCAAGTTGTTTGAAGGTTACACATCCTAGCTTGTCTTGCTACTTGAAAATCTTTTTCTCTGATGACTGCAAAAAAATCACACAAGGATAATAAGCTTGCAAAGATTGAGCCTTTCTCCATGGCTGCACCCACTGAGCATTGTATTTTTTTTGTGTGTGAGTTTATTAGATTTTACTCACCTGAATTTATCTGTGTTGATTATAATGAGGTCATAGTGATTGTTTCAGTGCTGCAACCTACTCACTGGGGTTTTCATTCTTGATCAATTCCTGCCTTAAATCACTAGGTAAAACTATTTTACAAAGAATTTCACTTTTGATGATTAGTATATTTCTATCTTCTTTAGAAAAAAAGAGTACTGATTGCTCTGATCGTAACAAAAAAAAAAAAAAAAAAACTGATAGTTGAGCTGATTGTTTTCAAAAATGATCACCCTGTGCCTAACGTCTCATTTTATTAGGAAGGTTTTTGAAAACGTGGACTATGCACATATGCATTTCTATCTTATGTCTCATGGCCATTTAGATCTTTGTTAGTCTAGTTTTAGATCTAGACACAACACTGAGACAAATGTTATCTCAGTGGTTAATGATTTCCAGTGGTGAGGAATCAACTATTGTATTGTAATTGAGTCATTCTCAATCTCTGTTACTTTTGAAACTGTTGAGCATGGACTCCTCTTGGATTGTCTGAAATTTTATTGTGGCTTTACTGTCACTGTTCTTGATTCAAGCAGATTCCAGTGGATGGTTTCAGATAAATTCCTCTAGCCTCTTCCTTCTGGAATGCAGTGTGCTTCAGAGATTCATCCTGGCCCCTTTATTGTTTACTGCATTCATGATGGTGTTGTTAGGGGTCATCATTATGGGTAAAATAATTTATTGCCAATCATATGCTGGTGAAATCAAGCTTTACAGCTCATTTCCTAAAGACTCTGTACCAGATTTCTCTACCTAAAAGAACTATGTTGGCAATATTCTGCAATGGCTTAGGTGGAATCATATTAAACATAATCCAGTAAAAACTAAAATGACATTAATACATGCTAACATCCATCCAGCTCCTCTTTCTCTGCTCTCCTTTTTGATAACTGATGGGGGAAATAACTGCAATTTGTGTCTGATATCCATGACCAGAGGGGAATTCTTGGTGATAACTCAAGCTCATTGACCAATTGTAGCTACTCTCAAGACATCTTATTTCCATCTTAATGACTACATCCTGGATCAAGTATCTTATTCCATTCCTTGGCTTAGTGACAGTTGTTCAGACCATGGTTATATATTGACCAAACTACTGTAATGTTTACTTGGGTTACTGGATTGTGACCTGGCACATTTGCAGTGACTGCAGAACTCTGCTGCCTGTTTACTGACTGGAACTCAGACCATAATCTTTGGTCCTCATAAGAGACTAAAGAATATTGACCATTTAACTCTTTTATTACTGAACTGGTTAGGGTGGCCACGGTGGTGCAGTGGTTAGCATTGCCACCTCACAGCAAGAGGTTCTCTGGTTTGATTCTCGGCTAGGGTGCCTTCTGTGGAGTCTGCATGTCCTCCCTGTGGTTGTGTGGGTTTCCTCCGGGTGCTCTGGTTTCCTCCCACATCCCAAAGACATGCAGTAGATGGATTGGACACTCTAAATTGGCCCTAGGTGTGAGTCTGTGCATGTGTGTGCCTTCTGTGGAAGATTAGGCACCAGGCTGGCAACTCGACACCATAAAACTCCACTGCCAATCATGAGCGAACAGATGATCCGCTGTGGTGAGCCCTAACCGAGAAAAGCCGAAAGAAGAAGAAGAATTACTGAACTGTTGTGCAGGACATACAATATTTATCAATTGCAGCCATCTGTGTATTTAAAAACTTGTTTCTGAACTACTCTGCCTTTCACAGTCCTGCTTATCTAAAAGAGTTACTGAAACATTGTGCCTCAATTAGGCACCTTAGTTCTATAGGTGAGAGGCTATTAACCAATCCATAGATATGCTTAGAAATTTCTGGTGGGCTATCATTTTTCTACCTTGGCCAGGTCCTGTGGAAATAGGCTTTTCGGCAAGCAATTCAGTCTACTCATTCAGGAGGTCTTTTCAGTACCATCTTTTGAGGACAGTATACTCAGATCAAAGTTGGATCACATAATCTCTTTTTAGGCTTCTCAAAACATTTATTTTATATATAGTTTTTATATTTCAGTATAACCCACAATTTATTTTTTTAAACTTGCCACATTTTATTACTCTGTTTCTTAATTTTTCTCAATTTTTTTTTATTTTTCAAATACATTTGAATGAATTCCATAGTATTTATACATATAACTATGTACACTATTTACATTAGCCTGACACTATAACAGATCTTAATGTATACAGTTACTTTATAAATATATTCAATCCATTATCAGAGTGTCTGATCAATTATTGTATAATGCCAATCAATGATAAGGCGTTTCCCCACAGGCTGTTGATTAATGACTTTGGATAAATTCTTAGTTATTTAATTTTAATTTCCAATAATGCTGTGGTCTTCAGTAGGCTGTAGAAGTCTTCCAAAGTTGGTATTGTGTTTATATACCATCTTCTTGTTATACACTTCCTTGAAATTGCAAGTATAGTCTGTACTAGA
Source organism: Protopterus annectens (assembly GCF_019279795.1). NCBI lineage: Eukaryota > Metazoa > Chordata > Ceratodontiformes > Protopteridae > Protopterus > Protopterus annectens. Next base: position 1,580,364,428 of record NC_056732.1, on the reverse strand, counting down.
TACATGTTTGACCTATTCAAATGAGGACCTTCGTTCACATTTAATAATAAAAGAGCTTTAGTTAAATAAAATGATTCATTAAATAAAGCTTGTAGAAAGTTATTAATACCATTGCAAAATGGCTTAATTTTAACACAATCAAAGAAAATGTGGTTCCAATCTGCATTGTGTACTTGCTCACATTATAGAAGAACTAATTTTATTGATTCTATCTGGGGTTAAGAATGCTCTGTGCAAGCATTTCCTATTAAAAACTTTCCAATATTGTGTAAAGGCTGTATACTTTATCGATAATAAGAAATTTGTTCTAATATCTTCAGTTAACTGTATTGTGTGTCCTTTTGTTATATATTTCCAATATGAGGTTTTGTGCTTTTATAGTTTATCAATATTTTGTAAAATTTTGAAATACTGTTTCCCATGTCAAAGTCATTATATATGATTTCATATATGTATTTCGTAAATTTAGGTCTCTCTTTAAATGAAGAATTGTTAATTATTCTACTTAAATCTTGCAAATATGACAGAATACTCCGGAAAGTTAGCCAGTCCTGTTGTGGAATTTTGTATATTGTTTTTATTACTTGCATATCTAAAACTTTTAGTTCTTTGATGCATTGGAGCCAACAAACAAATCCTTTCTGTTTCCAAGAATTAACAATTTCTCTGTATATTTTATATAGAAAGTTATTTGTGACTATAAATGGTGTTAAAAGATCAAACCAGATTTTTAAATCTATATTTGCATTAATACTTTTCCCAAATGAGTCAATGTAATAATTAATCTTGCAAGTTTTAGTGGGTTTAGTTTTGTTATATTGCATACTAATACATATGTGCCATGGAAATTGCTTTTATCTGTTATTTGAAGTTTTTTTTTTGTAAATGAAATGCATTTATTGATATTACAGTTTTTTTCAATTTGCAGAGTAATTTGGACTTATCCAGTCTGATATTGTTTTAGATGTTGATGCTTTTATATATATGTTTCTATATCAGGAAAGTTTAATCCTCCCTGTTTCCATGGTCTGATATGATGTATTAAAGCTATTCTGTTTCTTTTGGGAAACCATAAAAATTTTATTATGCATGAATTTATTTCTTTAAGTCTATTCCTTTCTGGTAACAGTTGTATTGCCAATGCTATATATAGGATCTTGAGCAGTAAAACCATTTTTATTAACTGTAGTCTATCTTCAAATGTTAATATTATTTTGTTCCATTTTTCCACCAAGATTTTAACTGTATTGATGATATTATTGTAGTTTTTGAGACTAATTAATTATTATCCTTGCATAACTCAATTCCTAGATATTTTAAGGTAGACTCTTGTTTCCCTATGATGTGATCCCCCTTAGTCTGCAGTTCTTTTTTTTATTTAAAAATAAAAATGTTTATTTTGATTTATTGAAATAGAGTCCTGAAGTCATGTAAAATTTGTCAATTAATATATCTAATTCTTTTAATGTCTCTTTTGTATTAGATAATGTTAGTAATATGTTATCAGCAAATAGCATTACTTTCAAATTGTATTGTTCATAAACATCTATTCATTTGATTTTTATAATGTTACAAATTGAATCTGCCAATATTTCAATAGCCAAAGCAAATAGAATCGGTGACATGGGACATCCTTGTTTAGTGTCTTTTGTTATATGTATAAATTCAGAGGTAAAAGGATCTAACTTGACATATGCTAACTTATTTGTAGATATATTCTTTAGGAGATGAACAAAGGATGCAGGAAATTAAAACAGTATTAGGATTTTGAATAAATAGTCCCAATTTAGGGAATCAAAGGCTTTCTCTATATCTAAGCCAATTATGAGTGTTTAATTTTTTTATTAACATAATCTGGAAGAGAAAGTATTGTTTTAATATTGTCATGTGTGTCTATGATATATAAATCCAGTTTGATCATTATTTATTGTTTTGGATAGTGGTATTTTCATTCTGTTAGTTAATATTGTCTTAAATATCTTATAGTCATTATTTAATAATGATATAGGTCTATATGAGGTACAGAGGCTTGAGGATTTGTTTTCCTTTAAGATTGGTGTGATAAAGGAACATCTCCAAGTGGGTGGTATTAAAGCTTGTGACTGAATTTCTAATAGAGTTTTCTGGAAGAGGGATAGTATCTTTAAAGGAAAAAGTTTATGTATTTCCATAATTATGCCATCTATACATGGAGCATTATTATTTTTACCCTCTTTTATTGTATCTGTAATTTCTTTGCAGGATATGGGTGCTTGCAGATCTAGTTTTAATTTTTCTGGTATTTTTTATATTAGAACATTTTTCATCTAGATTTAATTGATTGAAATGTATATTTTCTTTTTGGAAATGTTCCATATAGTGCTTTCTAATAGAAATCAAGAATGTCACCTATATCCGAGACATTTTTCCCTTTCTTTTCATGGAAGATACTTTTAATGTTATTATTTATTTATTTATTTATTTTATTTTACATTTGTTTACCGGGCTAGTCCAACTGGATATAAATCCTTTTTCAGCAGAGGCCCGGGGAGAAAAGCTCCACAATGATCAAAACAGACATTGAGTTACATACTAAAATACAATTTTGTAGGAGGAAACAAACACGGAAGGACAAAGTATACATACAATTAAATTGGGTAATTAGAAGAAAAGCAAATAATAGAAAAGATAGGTTAATTAGTACAAAGTTCCGTAGGAGGTAGAAAAGGTAGGATCTGGATATAAAGGAGAAAAAAGAATTAGTTAGTGAGCCAGCCAAGAAGGAAGGCAGGGATCAAAAGATTTAGTCTGGTTTAGTGCAAGGACATAACCAATGAGAGCTAAAGAATAATTTAAGGTTAGTTTTGAATTGGTTGAGAGAGGTAGCTAGTCTTAGGTTATTTGGAAGGGAATTCCATAGTTTTCCTATGGAATTGGCAAAGAGAGCATCGCCCCCTGAGTTATTGGATTTCGTTGTTTGTACCATGACACTATTAGAGGAACGAAGACTATTTAGATTGGAATAGGGGGTTAAAAGTTTGTACAATGAGTTTTTCTGGTTCTTTGATCATTTTAAATGCTTCATTAAGTTGGTTAAACTTAAGAAGATTGGGGAGTTCTAACCAGCCTAGTTTTCTTAGGTTAAGGCAATGGTGAGTACGGTACGGTTCACCAGTTACGAATTTGGCAATGTGGTTATAAGCTACAGAGAGTTTGTTGAGCTCAGTTTTTTGAGGAAGGAAAGTACTGGAGAGGCATAAAGTAGGGTGGAGAGAAGGTGAGTACGTGCGATAGTTAGTTTAGTATGGGGCATAAGAAAGTTCTTAATTCTATACAAGGAACCAAGTTTCTTGTTAACTGTCTTTACAGTTTGGCTGATGTGAATATCAAATTTGAGCTTATGGTCAATTGTGACACCTAGTAATTTGGTGTTGGTGACAGGCTCAATGATGGTCCCATTAGTGGACTGAACGTGGAAGGTCATATTATTAGGGAGTGGAGGGTATAGCCCTAAAGAAGAGGCTAAGGTGGGGAGAATTAGTAGTAGGTTAGTTTTTTTTGGGTTTAGGATAAGTTTCTGTTCAGTAAACCATTTTTCCACTTCAGTAAAGCAGTGTTGGGTGGTTTTCTGGAGGTTACTGAGAGAGAGGTCAGAGCAAATCAACGTAGAGTCGTCTGCATATTGAATGCAGGTGGCTTTAGGGATGACTGTGTGGAGGTCGTTTATGAATACAGAGAAAAGAAGGGGGCCAAGTATGGAACCTTGGGGAACTCCTATTGTATTAGGTAATAAGTGGGATAGTTTACTTTGCCACTGAACAGCCTGTTGTCTACCAGAGAGGTAAGCATTAAACCAGTTTAGGGCTGGTTTATCAAGGTGAAGGTTTTCAAGGGTTTGTAGTAAGAGTTGATGATTGACCATGTCAAAGGCTTTTGACAGATCAAGAAATAGAGCAGAAGTAATTTGTTTGTTGTTATGGTTGCTGTTGATTGTGTCAACAAAGGATAGGAGAGCAGTGGTAGTACTATGATGAGGGCGAATTTTATTAGCTTTTGATTCTATTTTGATTCTTGTGGATACATTATGTAGATATTTGGGAGAAGTGGCCAAGGTATTAATTTTTATTTTTTCTAAAGCTAAGCTAGTTTTATGTGTTAGAATTTCATTGTATTTATTGCTTAATACTTCTACTTTATTTTTCATCTCCAAATGATTTTGATTTTTTTCAGCTTTTACTGACAAAAGTTTGAATTGTAGATCTAATAATTCAGAATCCCATTCTCTGATTTTTTTATACCAAGTTAGGGTTTTACCATATATGTAAGCTTTTAATGAGTCCCATATCATTATTTTATTTATCTCTGCGGTGTAATTAATACCTAAGAAGAACTGTAATTCAGATAATAACCAGGATTTGAACTCTTTCATTTTTGTTATATATGCTGGAATTTTGGAGTTAAAGATAAATGGTTTGTACCCATTTTGAAGTTTTAGTATCAATGAATTGCAGTCTGAAGAGGAGCAGGGAGTGATTGAGAAATGAATGATTTTAGAGTGTAAGTCATGGGCAGCAAATATTTTATCTGTTCTAGTTTGGGTACCAAATCTGTGATCTTGATGGGAAAACAACAAAGATTTATCTTCTTTAAATTTGAAAGTATCTACGGATGAAATGATTCTACCCACTTGTTTAAAGTTTTTATTACAGCAGATGTACACAGCAGTCTTTTATTTGTAGTTTTAGAAATATATCAAATATACAGTTAAAAATCTCCTCCTAATATTAAGCTGCCTGTATAACTATTGGAAATGAAATCCAAGTTTTTTTTAACAGTTCCTGTTCCAATGCCTGGGAACCAGTATAGACTGGCTAGGGTCCATATTCTGCTATTATATTTAACTATTGCTAATGCCATAAGGCCTTCTTTATCTTCATACTTATAAATGATTTCTGGGTTAATCACACTTGTTTTCCATTAACTTACTATCCCTTTTGTCTTTGTCTTATAAGTGGATTGTGTCAATATCATATATTCCTTAGGATTCCATTTGTAATTGTCATTTGTTTTGAAATTAGTTTCTTGAAGGAAGACAATTTGTGTTTTGTTCACTTTTAAATATGTCAGTAGATTTGATCTCTTTCTAGGATTGTTTAAGCCACTGGTATTTAAAGATAATAAAGTTAAATCCATCTTAGGTTATTTAGACTATGTATTTTTTGTTTTATTGCAAATAGTAAACATTTTCCTCTGATAACTATAATGTATATATTTGAGCTTTTAAAGGAAATTATCAGTTTTATACTTTGAGTGTTTACCAGTAAGGTAATGTTTTGGTCAGGCATACCAAAAATGTTTTTGTGAAATAAATTTAAATTAATAAATGTTAACAAAACTAAGATTGGCACTAGCCATGGAATGAAAATCATTCCTAATCTGATGGACAAACCTAAGTCCATCAGATTATCACTCATACCTTGACAATCCACAGCATCTGAGCTCCATAAATTGAATTATCATATGGAGAATATTTGTAATAGGAATAAGCAATATTTATATTACTTTGAACAGATATAGTACTATTGTAGATTAGACAGAATTTTAATATAATATGTCTACTTATTATATAAGCAATTAATATTTACATGAAAGATAAATGACAAGCAATTCAATCATAGTAAAGTTGAATGTATCATATATAAAACCTCAGTAAAAGATTATAGCACACAGTTATTTAACACAGTCACCCTTATTGATGAAGTCTTTAAAAACTTATTACTTAATATAAATAGATGGTAATAATAGATGGTAATAATATTTATACCTAATGTTTATAATACAATGCATTTTACTGGATATATCAGAAGTTATATTTCATTGTTTTCCAGTATTTAAGTAATCACTTTGTTTGTTGCTAACTTACTTAAAGCATCAAGTTTGTTTTATGTGAACATTGATGAAAGTTAGTGCATTTTAATCAGTACATCCCTCTTCCACCCATTTCCTAAGGATTTTCATATCTGTCATTTCTTATTATAAAATGAGCGAGATTATAGGTTAAAGACAACAAATTCACTTGTTGTGATTAATGATTACAAGTTCCCTTTTCATATTCATAATTGCCATTTTATGGCATATACTGAAAGTTTTTAGATTTAAATGGCAACATTATATTTTGTATAATCAGCAAAAGTTAAACTGAGTGATTGTTCTCAATTTCATACTATTTGTTCAGAATGTGATTGTTACATTCTGTGATATTCCTAGTTCACGCTTCTATTGTTTCCATTGAACAACTTTGCCAGTTTGATGTCATGTATAAAACATTAGTTACCTTGGTAACAGCTTAAGTATTATATATGGTCAAGATGGGTTACAAAACCACAATTAAAGTTAATGCAATTATATGACTTGTTATGCACATTTACTTATATGAGAAAATCATCATGCTTCCTCTTGATGTTCAATATAGTGTATGCCATTTATGACAAGTTAAAACAGTAGTGTTATTATACACAAGCCCATGTTATTAAACTGAGTGTCTATTGTCAATTTAATACTATTTGTTCAGAATATAATTGTTACATTCTGTGACATTTCACGTTCAGACTTCTATTGTTTCTCTTGAACAACTTTGCCAGTTGATGTCATGTATAAACATTAGTTACCTTGGTAACTGCTTAAGTATTGTATATGTTCAAGATCGGTTACAACAACTACAATTCAAGTTAAAGGAATTTCATGACTTGTTATGCATATTTACTTGTATAAGAAAATCATCATGCTTCCCCTTTATGTTCAATGTAGTCTGTGTCATTTATGACAAGTTAAGACAGTAGTGTTAATATACACAAGCCCGTGTTATTAAATCCTGTCTTTAATATCTAAATTCAGTAGACTGCTTCATCTTATATGACGATTATATATTTTATGTCTAGATTTACTAAAATCACACGTTACATAACTAGTGTGTGTGTGTGTTTTTTTTTTGGCTGTTGCTTAGCTATTTGAAAGACCACAAGCTGTAATGCTTATTCTTATAATTAGCTCCTTCCAAGCATGTTTATTCAGTCCATAGACTTTAAATTATGAGACCCTTCTAGTTTCTTATTTGTTATATTTCCATCCTTACATATACACACATATCAGTACTTCAAGCATGGGTAACAGTACCCATCCAGTTTTGCCAGAATACCATTCACTAGTTCATGTGGTGTGTTTCCAGGCTGTTATTAAAATATCCAAACCAATATTTGTCCTGTTCCATTTTACCAGCCTGTTCCATGTGTGGCCACTCTGCAAGTGAACCACTCAGCACATTTTCCATTCCCACAGATATTTCCACAAAGGAAATCTGATGACTCTCTAGCACTTCCCGGCAACCCCAAACACCCCTAAAATCAGCTATCCCCATATGCCCAACATGTCCGAGCAAGCTCACCTCGCAGACAACTGCAAAGGGTTCTGCACAAGACCAAGTGTTTTCAGTCTTTCACAATAACTCAGACTTCCACTCTTATGTAAGTCCTTAATGTGTTTGGACCAGAATACATTCTAAACATAAAATTGTGCTTATTATTATTATTTTTTTAAATCAAAAATCAACTTAATGAGCTAAACAAAGTGTTGGGAGGCCATCAATATGTGTACATGTGGTTTAAAACAGCCCTTTTATTTTATATATATATATATATATATATATATATATATATATATATATATATATATATATATATATTTAAACAAAAACATTGCCAAGATGAGGCTTCTCAGAGCCATTAAGCATTATCGCCACTCTGTCTCCGTTACCACAGCAACCTGGGAGCACCTGTTTCTGTTAGTGTGTCTGTGTACTGCATACCAAAGTAAAGCTTCACATCATTGCAACTTCAAGCCTAAATTTTCTCCCTTTCAGTGAGGCAGCAGCCAGGAAAAGAACGGAGAGCAAACAGATCAAAAAAAAAAAAAAACTCCTAACAAGCTGCCACAACAAGAGATAACATTCTTCCAGCCTTCCCACCTCTCACTCAGCAGATGTATAAACAAATTATTCTCTGCCAAAATATCCCAAATCACAGTTTTATCCACACCTTTCCCCTGGATCCAGGCTAAAACACCAAATGTCTCTTCCTAATAAACAAGCATCAGTAAAGCTCGATCCCAAGCCACAACCCACAGCTTCCCAGAGATGAAAATGGCAACATACAACAGCTGCCAGACACAGCTGCATCCACACACACCATGTCAGGCTTAATCAAACATCACTCAAAGCTATGATACCTGCCATAATTGATATTAACTATGCTTAGACAGAATAATAATGACATTTGTACTAGCTGGCAGACATGGCCTTCATCCACGCACACCATATCAGGATTGATCAAACAGCACTCAAAGCTGTGATACCTGCCATAATTGATATTAACTATATTTAGACAGAATAATGATGACATTTGTACTAAGAGCTTGCTACTATTATTCAGCCAGGATATACATGACATTTCTAAATCATACTTTAACTGAAGAAGGCATTAGTCTCCATGACAGCATTTTTTAAAACTATCTACTGTTACTGTTATTATATATATGATGTTAATTTGTTACATTTGAGTCTGAACTCTGATGAATGGTACCTTATTGGATTAGGTAATTAATTATTAAATTATTATAAGTAAAAGTAATGAAAAATGAACAAGATAAATATTCATTGAGTTCATGTAGGGGAATAGAAACTTGTATGTTTATATTATATGTTGCTTTGTTTGGCTTGTATATAATGTAAATAGTAACCCATCTTGACCTACCTTTGTTTGTGAAGAATTACTGGACTCTTTGAACATTCTGAATAAATCATTACTGTTTCTCAGTTGTTTAAGAAACCCTCCTTTTTTTAAATAAAAACAGATGACAAGTGATGTACCATATCAGTTGATACTTTGAGAGGTATAGTTGTAAGAGTTATTTTTTTTTGGGACAGCTATCTTGGAATCAGTTTTTTTTGTTTCTTCAGTCCAAGGATTTGTTTCTTTTATTCTTTTAATAGTAGGGGCCATCCATTCCATTACTTCGAGGATAGACACTATGTTGTTGTTTTTGATGAATATAGTAGCTTCTTCTAAGTTATTAAGGGTTCTCATCTCAATGGCAAAAAGTATTTTTATCTTGGCTGGAAAGGCCAGCTGTGCTTTAATTTTGTTTTGTTTCAACAGTTTTATTATTGGCTAGACTTTTTTCCTTTGTTCTAGCATTCTGGAAGAATAATCATTGTCAAACCTTATCAGGCTTTGATAGTATTTTAAGGGTACTTTTTCTCCAAGCAGATTTTAATATCAGTTCCTTGTCCAGAAATGAAAGAAATTTTATAAGTATGGATCTAGGTGGAGTATTTCTTGAGTTAGAAGCAAGTTTCCTCAGTGCTTTATGCACCCTTTCAATTCCAAATGAAAGTCCCTCTTTCAAGTCTAAAAATTCAGGAATCCAGGTTGTTAAGAATGAAATAATGTCTTCTCCTTCAGTGTTTTCAGGCAGACCAAAGATCCTTATGTTGTTTCTCCTTTCCCTGTTTTCTAAGTCATCTATTTTGTTAAGCAGCCATGTATTCTGTTTAAGCAGAAATTCTTTTTGGAATTCTTCCTCTGAGTCTCCCTAGAATGTCATTTACAGAAGTCTCTATATTTGTTATTTTTGTATGGTGTTGCTGTAATAGTTCCCTAAGAGCATCAGTCTGTTTTTGAGAATTTAATTTGAGGTTTTCTAAATCATTTTTAAAGCCATCCATCTTCAAATATAGTTCTTGTAAGGTAGATGTCATCAATTGCAGTTCTTTTGTTAAAGCAGCATCTGGATGAGAATTCCTTGAGTTGTTCATATTCAGTGACTCAATATATCTCCAAGTTACTTGACAGGAACATTTTTGTACATCTCCACCAAAATTGATATTTATGTAGTTTAGTAGTTTATCTATAGTTTCTGACATTTTAAACTTGAAAATAATAACATTTTCCTATATTATTATACTCGTTTATGGAGTTCTCAGTTGGCCATCTAGGCACTGCCCTCTTTCTTAATTTTTCTTGACTGCTTAGAACATGCTTAAAATTTGTAAACATTTAACTACTTTAAATAAATAAACTGTAAAAAACTGCAGCACATAGCATTGTTTTGGAAGAAGGATATTCTTAGCAATACATTTGTTAGCCTTGAAACAGTTTTACCTGCTGGGAAAAGTTACTGCTTAAAGTCTTGATATGAAAGTTAGCATCAAAACAAATGCATAAGTAAGGCAAGAACATCTTATAGGATTGTACAATTTCAGTCACAGAAGGAGTGGTGGGCAACATTTTTTAGTTTATTATGAGTGCTAAAGATTATGGTGTTAGTTTCTGATTTACAAGGGAGTATCTTAATCATATAGCTCTATAGTAAGACAAAGAGTTCTTCCACTCACCAGGCATAGGAAAGATAAGGTAACAGTGACCCAGGGTAAGGCATATGGCTTTGGCACTCAAGTACTTTTACCCAAGATGCACATTCAACATGGTCATTGCTCATGAGGATTTGAATTAATTACTGTGTACATCCCTGAATTTATATGAAGAGGATCATGATTGAGCTCTCTGAATATACATCCAAGACCAGTATGCAGCTAGCCTTGATCAGTATTTTACCTATTCTGAGAATGATCACCCAATGCAAACAAAAGATTATTGAATTTAGCAATTGTGTAAGAATTGATATGATTGGAATGAATGTCTGTATCTGTTAATTATGTATCACCCAATATCACACCAATATGGAAAGGTGCAAGGCTGAAAAGTATGAGTAACACAAATCAAAAAATAGCCAGCACACTTGGTCAATGAGCCCAAATAAATGCAAATTTAATTAAACCAACCAAAAATAGACCAATGTCAACATTTGAGCCTTCATCAGTGTTATACAAAAATACAAAAAGATTACCTTAAAAAGCAATGAAAATTCAATGATTAGTTATCTATAAATGCTCAAAAAGCCCAGGTGGGAACATCCCCACTCCAGCTTAATGATCCACATGTTCTCTTTTTTATTTAATAAAGCATGCCAACCACTTTTATCCCTTCTATCCAAAGTTATTTTATCAGTAATTACAGAATTAAACTTAACTGAAGCGTGTAAGGTTGAGTATTTGTACAAAGCATTTGAACTGTGTCTGTACCTTATATCACTAAGATGTTCAGAAATTCTTATTTTAAAGGGGTGAGAGGCTTTTCCAGTATAGAATGCTGAGCAAGTGCAGGTGGCTAAATAGATCGCCCAATCAGTATTGCAACTACCAAAAATATTAATATTAAAACAACAGAAGTGTTTTTGGAAGTGAATATTTTACTTTGGTATACGTATCTACAAAAACTGTAATTGCCACAAGGGTAACAACCTAATAAGATATGACCATCAATGGTAGTTTGATGTATATTAGAGCTGGATGTTGTCAACTTTTTGCAATGACTAAAACAGCCACCCAATGTTTTACCTTTCCTAAATGTAAATAAACATCTTGATGGTAACAAATTGCTTAAACATTCATCTGTTAATAAGATACCCCAGTGTTTTTGTACCAGATCTATAGAAATTGTGTATTACTACCATAATTAGTGACTACCCTCAGCTGTTGCATATGATTCTGTCTGGTCCTGTATTGTATCAACTGGGATTGATCAATGATGTTCACCATATTTGAAGTATTAACTAATTGGTTATGATTAAAACCCCTATTATTAAACCTCTTAAGATCTTGATTCTGAATTGATAGTTCATGTTCAGAAGAACAAATCCTATTTAACCTCAAAAACTGAGATTTGGGAATGTTTCTTGTGATATAACAAGGATGGAAACTATTTGCATATGAAAATGTGTTACTATGTGGATGTTTCCTATATATTGTACTAGCCAAAGTGCCATCCTCCTGAACAGATATCATCACATCCAAAAAAAATCTTGGTTTGATGAAAATGTTATATAAAATTGATCCCTCATTTATTTTCATTAAGATATTCCACAAACTCTTGCAAATATTCCAGCTCCAATCGCCATACAAGCCAACAGTCATCCAAATATTTACACCAAATATCTAGTGAATCCAAGAAAATATTATGATTATTATCATAAATTATTTGTTCTTCAATGTAGTCCATAAACAAATCAGCATAAATAGGGGCAAAAGAAGCTTTTATAGCTGTACCTTTGAGTTGCAAATAACATTCATCCTTGAAGTAAAAAACATTCTTGGTTAATACATTTTCAAACATACCTAAAATGTATTAAAACCATGACTGCATATATCAGCATGATTTAACCAATACTCCAAGGCTAATAACCCCACCCAATGGGGAATGTTGGTATATATGGCCATAACATCTAATGTACATAGATTCCAACCTTTTTCCAGTTGTGTAGCCTGTATGATGTCAAGAAAATCTGTTGTATCTTAGATCAGTGCTCTAACTAAACCAAACAATGTTTTTAAATATTGAGATAAAAAGGATGATAGTGGCATGGTTAATGATCCTCTCCCCAAGACAATAGGTCATCCAGGGGGTTGCTTTGTGGATTCTTGGTAGTAGACAAAAATATTGTTTAGAGGGATTTGGAAGTATCAAATGGTAAATTGTTTCTTTAGAAGTGATCCATTCCTTAAAATGCCAACTCCAAAAATCTGTGTATTTCAGATTTAAATTTAGGGGTGGGATTCAAAAACATCTGTTGGTAAAAATCACTAATTGTTTGTTATTGTTCAAAGTGTTTAAAGCATGGTATTGTGTCTTTGTTAAATTATTGTTCCTGATTTTCTTATGAGAATTATAAAAGAAATGTAAATCATGTATTATTTGCTGTTGAAAAACCTGCACATACTTGTTTGCAGGAGGTGAAAAAGTAGATGGTCTAAACTTAAACTCAACCTTATCCTGTTCAGTATTAGGTTTATCATAAAAAGATTAAATTCAATATTCTACAAAAATAAATTATATCATTAATAAAAGCTTCTTCAGGAACCAAGTAACTGGGGATAAATTCCAAACCTTTATTTAACAATTCATTTCCAGTCTGAGGCAATTGTGTTGAGGAAATATTGAATTTAATGTGAATTAATACCATGAAAAACAGGGAATGTCAATGGGGGCAGCGTTTGCCACCATGTATGCCAACATATGTATGGGTTTGTTTGAAGTGGAATGCTTATATAATTTAGAATTTTTTCAACATGTTATGAAATATTATAGATTAATTGATGATCTGATTTTTATGTGATTATACCTAAATATTATTTTTTTGTCTCCCACAATATATTTGGAAAATCTTCCTTCTGTGTCATGAATACTGGCATGTATAGGTATTTTATTTTTTATATTAAATAAAAGCCTAGATTTTTTTCTGAAAAGTCTTTAGTATGTTAAAAACAGCCTTAAGAGAAATTTTATTATCATTTAGAGTCAAAAGAATATCATTGACTAACAGTAATATTTTAGAATTTAAATTATTATTTATCTGTATACCTTTGATATCTAATCTCGATTTAATGTAGTTTGCAAATGGTTCCATAATTAAAGAGCAAAGGCAACAATGAGCAACCATGCTTAGTTCTCTTAGAAATCAAAATTGACTCTGAAATATACAGACCTATTTTTATATAAGCAAAAGAGTTTTCATAAAGAAGTTTTTAATGGTGTTTATTCTGATGAAATCCATTTTCTGGATGAAAGCAGTAATAAAATTGAGGTTATGCTAATTTTGTGCATTGAATTTTCTTTTAGTGCCTGTTTAGTGTTTTTTTTTTGAAGATTTATAAGCTGTAAGAAACTATTTGAAAAATCATATACCTGTAGGACTAGGAAAAGGTATTTCCAATTAACTGAGTCAAAAGTACTATTAATGTCTAAGCTTATTAATGTTAAGTTATCTTTAGTATTATTTGCATAATCAGTTATGGTTAGTACTCTTTTAGTGTTATCATAGGTATTCCTATTTATCATGAAACCGGTTTGATCATTATTAACCATATATGGAAGAAATTGTTGAATTCTAGTAGCATGTATAGCCATAAATATTTAATATTCAGTGTTTTATAATGAAATTGGTCTATAAGAACACTCTGCTAGGTCTTTATCAACTTTTACAATTGGAGAAATAAGTGTGTACTCCCATGATGGTGGAACTTTTGTTAATATTTAACTGCTAAAAAAAACTTTAAGCAAAATATTTAAAGCTTCTTTAGGCATAAGCTTATACATTTCTGATATTATGCCATCACTACCTGGAACTTTGTTAGGTTTTAGCTTATTATTTGATTTTTAAGTGTAGACAGTAATATAGGTATGTCAAGTAATTTCATTTGGTCTTCAGTTAACTTATTTTTAGTGTATTTTCTAATAAAAGTTGTAATCACTTCTTGTGGCTCCATTGTTGGATTAAATTGGTTAATTTTATTGAGGTGAGTTCTAAATACTCTTAAGATATCTTATATTTCACTACCTTTTTCTTACCATCAGAAGAATACAATTCTTTAATATGATGAGATTTAATAAGCATTTTTGTTCTTGGGAGAAATTTGTGCATGGATTGTGGGGTTATAGAATAATTAATTAATGTAACCTTTTCAAAATATATCATAGTTTTATGATTTAGAATTTCTAAGTATTTACTTTGTAATTTATTGACTTCTTTTGTCAGGTTGTCATGTCCTTCTTGATTGTCCAGCTTTAGCTTATCAAATTTTTCTTGTAGATCTATCAATTCCTTATCCCATTGCTTTTTCTTTAAAGCATACTAATTCATAATTTTACCATTTAAATATGCTTTCAGAGCATCCCAAACATAAATCTCACATATGTCCTCTGTATAGTTAAATTGAATAAACATTTGAATTTCTTTATTAAAGAATTATTTAAAATCCTTTAAATTAGATATGTAAGCTGGTGTCCTTTTAATGGGAATATTTTTATTAGTATTTAAAATAAGTTCAAATGTTATAGCATTATGATCGGAAAGTGGACATGAGATTATTTTTACTTTACTCTACTAGTTAAATCATTAGAAACAGACTCTGTCAATTCTTGATTGAGACCCATGTCTATGTGAAAAGCGAGTAAAAAAGTGAGTCTGGGTGTAATAATTCATTAATATCCTTGATCTGAAATAAATCTATGAAATGTATTAATGCCTTTGCTGAAGCTGGTATTCTTCACTTTCCAGTGTTATTAGAATCATCATCTTTTAAAATACAATTAAAGTCTCCCAATGCTAACCCAATATCAAGTTTTTGAAGTGCAACCATATTAAGTCTGAAACTTGCCTATTTTGGTAACCATCTGCTATCATTCCATTATTTCCATGATATTTTTTCCATTTTTATGTTTTTTTTTTTACAAAAGAAAACTAGTACCTCATTATCTGGGTCTATTTCTGTCTGCTCGTCTTAATTGCTTACTCTATTGCATTTCCACATGACATCATCTGCATCACTATCTTTTTTCTGCAGTTGAAATAATGCCTTTCTTCTCCAAAAAAGTAATACTTGATACATTGAGTTTATTTTTTTCAAATGTACCTATTTGTTAACTAAGTAGATGAGGTAGACCTCTTTGATCCACAACCCAAATGATAGGCATTTTAACAACAAAGCAGAAAGCAGTAAGCAGTAAGCATCATGGTGTAGAAAACAATTAATATGGAATGTAATAATAACTGATAGCACTGTCATTTTTTTCAAAGCTAAAGGGCTTCATACCAAAGAGCAATGTATTTTTATAAGCTGCAGATGGGCTTTACATTGTTCATAGCACTAGTGCGAAAATGTTTCCTCTATTTCTTGGTAGCTTACAGCCCATGACAGAAGGTCTTATAAAAAAGGGAATATATTGTGCTTAAGTATGCAGAGATGAATCTGTTAGCTGTGGAAAGAAGAAGTCATCTGGATCAACAGAGTATATTCTTTTTTCTGGTAAAGCACCATTGGGTGAGGTAAGTACAACTGAGCATGGGGATTACTAGTGCTTGGCTTTGTCTCAGTTTAACATGCAGCCATATACCATAGATACATTTTAGAAAGTCATGCTACCTGTGTGGTACAAGGGCAGTAAGACAGGAAATTCTTTTCCACAGCATCTAAAAGGCAAAAACATGGTGAAAGAAGACACATGCAAGCAGTCAGAGCATAAGCTGGGCAATTTAGATCTCATTTGCCTAAGGCCATTTTGGACTCTGAATAGAGAAATGGACTATTTTTGTAAAACAGAAAGATGAACTGAAGATATTGTATGTTCTATATTGTGACAACTGATTCACTTTTTATAGTGTATTATTTTACTTTCAATGCAGAAGGCTGGTATGGTATTATCTATCTATCTATTTATATATACATGTATATATGTAAGTATGCATATTTAATCTTTCTCTCTCTCTATATATATATATATATATATATATATATATATATATGTAATCTAAATGTCTACATGTGTGCGTGTGCATCTGTGTGTGCAGCTAATCTATATATGTGTGCGTGTGCGTGTGCGTGTGTGTGTGTGTGTGTGTGTGTGTGTGTGTGTGTGTGTGTGTGTGTGTCTATATCTAATCTATCCATCTGTCCATTTATCTGTCAGTGCATCTATCTATCTATATGGAAATCTATTAAAGGCACTGAAGACAATAAACTTGGTCATAGGCTAAATGAAAACTTGGTAGTGAAACACGTTTTTGAGAGGAAACACAAGATCATTTATTTATTTATTTATTTATTTTTGGCCAGCACGCAAGAAACTGATAACCATGCCAGCAAGAACCAGAATGTGAACCAATTTTTTTCTGTTGTGAGGTCAAGGCAAATTTTGACAAGAAACAAAATCATTTTTTGGCAAAAGTAAGGAGGGAGATGGATGGTGGATAGCAGTAATCCAGCTGATAGTTTTGTTCATAAAAATACTTGTGGTATGATGTGTGTGTTGAACACATTTGTGAAACAGACTTGGGATGAGATGACATGAGCAGTTTCCTTGAAGAAGATAACAACTCATTGTCATTTTATTTATGGAGGATCCCTTAGGAACACTGAAAGGTATTCAGAAACTACAGAAAGAAAGAATTGATGTAGTTCTGAATCAGATCTCTTATGGGGGAAGATAAATGGTTGACATAGTCAGACTTCAGGCCAGCAGATTAATTTGTAAGACTCTTATCATTAACTTATGCAAATCAAAGACATGCCATTGGTAGAATGGAGCCAAAGGAGTGTTGCACCCTGCAAAATATAGTTACCTGTTTTTTTGGCTAGGCTGCATAGTTTTGGTAAAAATAAATCTTAATATAATCAATGGCTGGAATATGTCATATGTTTATAGAGACAGTCATGTAGTTTGAGGGGGTATAACAAGTGGCTTAGTTGCAGAAGGAGGATGTGGATTTATCAGCAGATGGTTTATTCAGTCAATAAATATCCAAACAATCATATCAAAATCCAGTTGGTGATTATTTCTGTTTTATGTATGTTTTGTGGGTTTAGGTTTCAGTATTCTTGATCCCTGGTGTTTTGTATATATTTTATGGCAGTGTAAGTGAGCTGGGAGTTTCATACCACATTGTCTTTAATTTTATATGCAGGTGAAGTTTGGCATATGGATGAATTGTTTTAGCAGCAGAGTGCAGCAGGAACAACTTTTACTTCCAGAGTTATTTACAATATCTTCAAGAGTATTCAGCTTTGGAATTAGAATATTTAAGTAAGGGTGGATGTGGGGGACTTAGCTCTTGTTTTGTTCTTTTTGAATTTCATTTTTATCTTCAGCTGATATTCATGTTTCACTTACAGTGGCCTTGTATTTAGTGTAGCCAGTACACTGATATGAATCTACATAAACCTTCAATTGGTGAAAAAAACGGTTGCTGAACTGAGTGCAAAGGAGATCCCTTCCAAGAAAATATACTCTATCTGAGGTGCTGTCACAATACAGTAAGTTGTATTAAGGCAGATAATGGGGGTGGCATTTATCATGCCACTCAAAAAATATTTCATTATTTGCAGATCTTGTAGTTTTGCTGAACTGTGATTTGACCACTTACACTGTAGTTAAAGTCTGATGAAAGCATCAGGTGGGAAGTGATAGCCAAGCTGTTTCTTATAGCCCCTGTCACCAAAATGCATAAACGTTCCCACTTCTTAGCAAACTACTCTATACTGGTTTATTTTTCTACAGGCATTGCACATGTCAACCAGATATTTATCTCAAAAAAAGAGCCAAAGGAGACCATGAGTACCTACTTGCTAGTAAAGTTCAGTAAATATCTAATACTTACATGGTTGTCAAAAAGAGCAAACATATTCATAAAACAGTAATACAACATACTCTGTACTGACATGGTGCTTTACTAGACTGTTTTTTTCTAGAAATAATATTTTGATGTAGCTCTTCTGTTCATCTTCCTGTCTAGGACTTTATTTTAGATAAAATGTATCATCTAACCCATCAGGTTCATTCAATTGTCATCATATATACTGTATGTATCTCTCTCTCTCTCTATATATATATATATATATATATATACTCAACTAAAATTGTCTTTGTTCACTAGTAATGTATAAAGCTAACCAGTCTTGTCTTCAAAATGAACTAGAAGTTAGTTTTCCAAGTAGACAGCTTTCACCTTATTCCTTCTCCCCAAAATGCAAGTAAACAGATGTTTACCTGCCAAACTCTGCTTCCATTACATGTGAAATACTAAGAGTTCCCAGTAGGAGCAGTTTCATGTGAATATGTCACCATTTGGATTATTGTTTGTGCTAAATATTTTAGGTAAAAATATATATTGTGGTAATTAGCGCATTTAGAATGGCATGTTGTTGCATCACCACATATACTAATAACTTGATAGTTGATTACAAAAAAAAAAGACAGAATACAAGGCTTCCTGTGAATAATTAATGCCATTTTCCAATTTTTTTAAAATGTCTCCAAAATACTAATTACTCAACATTTATTTATTTATTTGAAACATGTTAACCTAGGAGACTCACTGATCCTATGGCTCATATCCATCTAAGATTCAAGGTAGGGTTAAAATATATAAGTACCAGAATAACAGTTTATACACAAAAACACAATTACACATGTAATGAATTAAGAGCATAGGTCATGACTGGTCCATAATACCTTTTGATACACATAGTTCAAGATAAATGATGTATTGTGTGTCTTCTGAAAGCTCAGATTCTTTTCATGATAGTAATCAATTCCATTATGGTTAGAGCAACATTGTCATATTTTTTTTCTCAAGGACAGACATTAGTTTTGGTCTATTGCTGAACCATTTAGCAAACTATCAGATTCAGTAAAATCAATATTCATTGATCAGGGAAAGCTAGATATGATGTGTCTGCTCTGAAAAGATCAACAGTGCTATATGCAGTTTATTAGGTTTCATAGAGGCATGAGAACCAGGTCACTGTGTGTGTGTGTGTGTGTGTGTGTGTGTGTGTGTGTGTGTGTGTGTGTGTGTGTGTGTGTGTGTGTGTGTGTGCGCGCCTTTGTGTGTGTGTGCCTTTGTGTGTGCGTGCCTTTTGTGTGTGTGTGCGTGCCTTTTGTGTGTGTGTGTGTTTGTGTATTTCTCCTACTCTTAGTCTTTGCATGTCTGCGCACATTTCTGGAACTACATTACTGCACATCTGAATAGTATTTAGTGCCCCTTCAAAGGAATAGATATATACATTAGGAGAGCACATAAAATGACTTTGGTTATACACTTTACATAACTGACCTGACAATGCATTGTGTTTGATGAAATCAAAAAGACAATAGGATTTGAACATAGGAAATGTATCTGTTTAATGCCCCTCTGCTGTCCAGTGTAAGGGTTTGGATAAGACACCTGTCTACAAACAAATACATCATGGCTCTCAGAACTATACATGGTAGAAGTTTCATGTGAATAAATCATAGTTATCTTTAGTTTGATCTTATCTCAGGGATGGAATTGATCTCTTTGAAGGATGTATTTGCTGAAGTTGGCATATCTGCATCACTGTTGACTGTGTGGTTCTCATCTATCTGCTCCATAGTTCTGTTCTAAAGCCACCATCTTACTGGTATGTGGCATTATCCAGCAACTAAACTGTGAGGACTCATCACCCAGTTGCTGCTGTTAGTTAACCTGAATGGATCTACTACTGTAACAACAGGCATGCTTCACTGGGATAATATCTGATTTATGACATAATGAAAATGGCTTGGTGTAGTGCACATATGAGGCATATCATGGATACCTCTTCTATCCCTGAAGCAATATGGTATACAAAAGAAACATATATATGTGCCTCCATTCTAACTAGTAACATTGTATGACAACATACTCCACAGAGTGCAATGTGGTAGCAGCCAAACTTTCAGCTGTAACCTAGCTTGATGTCAGTAGAATATACATGGTTACAGTGAGCTATTTTGCACTTTGCAGCATATGGGATTATTTTAATGTACTACTGTAGCAGTATCAGTGGCTTAATAGGTAAAACAATTGCCAGTCATTTTATTAAAGTTAAGAGGGCTGAGTGTTCTATTTTCACACCAGTGACTTGGGTTTATTTTCTAATACTGACACAGTAATGCATTATTTGTGGGTGTGCCACTCAATTAGGTACCACCCTTCAGATGAAATGATGTCCAGTCTGTCTGTCTGAGTTAGCCATAGATCAAGTGAAGTAAAAGATCCTATGGCATTGTATGGGTTCTTTATTGCACCCTCATATTCACATATATTTATTATTATAAAATTAATTTCATATATACGAAGTCCATTTTCATAAATAAATTACAAGTTTTCCTAAATTAACACACCAATTTGTTTACCATAAGAAAAACATGACTTTTTCAGTATTTCCCAGTGTACTGACTACATTTCTTCAAATCTTTGTGAATCCCATCTCAGGTCTCCCCAAAAAATAAGTCAGGCCTATTGAATCTAACCAATGTGAAAAAAGTAATAATTATTAAGTAGTAATAACATATGTGATTTACTGTGTTGAATACCATGGATGTGTGGTATTATTGCTGTTATTCCAATTACCACAGAACCAGCCTGCCCTTGTATGGTATAGAGCAGGTCATTTGATTAAATTCATATATATGAACCATTAATGAGCCTATTGACCTAACTGATTTCACTGTTCTGTAACTGATTAATGCAGGCTTCTCAACATATTCTGTCTGTGGACCTGTGGGCTAAACTGGTATTTTTGTCCTGTAACTGATCGGTGTAGGTTTCTCAGCATATGTTACCTGTCTCACATACACTGTAAAGTTTCCCTTCTCACCATCATCAGTCATTATCATACACAGCAGGAAATATTGTCTACTGTGTACACTTACTTTACAGTTACAGCTCTTTTCATCCTGTTTCTGTTATTCTTTTGTTTGCCTTTTGATAACAAGAAGCTTGTTCACTTTCTAATATTGCTAAATTACTCCTGGCTGCTTCCATGCCACTGAGAGACTGGCGACTTGGACTTAAGTTTGTTTCAGCTGAATACACCTTTAAGTCATGCATCATGGATTAGTGTTCAATATGTTAAAAATGTAGCCATCTGTTCAGATTTTAATTAGGACTGCACTGTGTATGTATGTTTTCACCCAAAGGAGCCTTGTTGTGCTGAAACAGCTTTATTCAACCTGCATTCCTTCTGTACATATATTGTTCTACCATATTGCACCCTAATTATATTCAGTAGACCTCTTTTTCTGATGCCCATCCTGTATAAACATGCTGAAATGTAAAATACAGCACATAATTAGTGCAAAACTTTCTAATGGAAATGCCCTTTCAGGAGCAACAAATAGCAGAAGAGACTTACATATTTATTTATTTATTGTGTTTGGTGAGTTGCACATGCTTAGTTTAACTGAGCATGTTAAGATTTCTTAATTACAAATTCTTAAGCTACTTAACATGTTATTATTGTAAACTACTTGAGATAGTTAACAGTTCATTGTTATATATTTTAATAGTTAAGTGATATATAATTCTTCTTCTTTGAATTACATATTTGTGCTATGGGATTAATTTATTCCCTAAACCCAACTGACTATTATCAGCTATAACAAAGTCCTCAGCATAAGAGCTGTTCAGAGTGCAGTTGACAGATTCTCAAATTAAAATTATAGATATTTAAAATAAGAAACATGAAGGAAAAGCAACTTGAAACAGTTTTATGCATTTGTATGAGTATATTTGCAAAGGCATCTACTAAATTCTGAAATAAGTATAATTTTTTGTACTTTCCTATATATTCCTTCACTATAAGGCAAAATACATTCAAGACACATTACAGGTTGCCTCCAGGCTCTCAGAATATGGGCTATATCTATTTTGTTGCTGGATTTTATCATTTAACAGTTAATTACCCACATATAATATTCTAATGAACATTCATTTGTTTGATGAATAGGGCTTAATAAACCTGGTTTGCAGAGAGTTTTCACTTCATTTGGAGCAGACATGAATTGTTCATTTTCAATTTTAATGTTAGAACTCTTGAGTATGCAAAACCTATTTGTTTTATTGTTCTATAAAAATGCAGTAGCGTTTTAATCATCTTTGTGAACTCAGCCTTTTGCCTTGATTTCTTTATGTAGCTACAAATTCTTGATAAATGCAGCAACCTTTAAAATGTGCAACAAATTGATTCTAATCTGACATGGTTCACTTAATTTTTATTTCTCCTCTGCAGACATCATATTTATTTGTCCTTAAAAGTGTTCTGCTTCCTAGTTTTCTTTTCTAAAATATAAAAGTGTTATCACTTATTGTATTTTTACAAACTAATTAAGTACTGCTGTTGCCATGCATCTGTGGTCATCTATAGATACCCTAAAATGATGTACTTAGAAAGCTGTGATCTGGGATAATATTCATTTCAAATGATGGTTCAGGATGATGAGACATTAGTCTGTTGTCCCAGCTGCTTGAGCTGTTGGTAGATCAAATGGATCTAAAAGATCCCATGTCACCTGCTGAAAAGAGTAGGGGATGTTCTCAAATGCCTCAGTCTCCCCTGAAAAAATGCCACCAGCCTAGTGGGACTAATCCAGTCAACAAAAGATAGACAGACAGACAGACAAATAAATAAATTATGCTTACATTTCAGTGTTTTTTCTTGTCTGGTTATATTGGATAAGACAGTCTGGCTGTTTTAGTCCACATCTTGAATTGTATGTTACATATTTTTTTTTAAATTATCCTTCATTTTTCAGAAATGTAGTGGTAAAATGCAGTGGCAAACAATGATGAAACACTTTCTGCAGTCTTACCACAGAGAAGCACTCTACATTTTGTTGATATCTTATGTGAGATGCAAGCAAATGAACTACAGTAAAGTGGAACAGCACACAGACAAAATGAGAAAATCAGAATTTAAACTCAGATCTGACATGCCATCCACTAAACACCATTGTTTTTTTTTTGGGTAATTAATTGCCCAAATGATTATTTTCAAGTTCATATTTGTGGCAGAATATATTGGTATTGCATTCAATATCCTGCTGATATTATGATAGTTTGAATGGGAAGAGGAGCAGTTGTTGAGATATTAAAATATATATTTCCAAATAAATTAGTTATCATTGGAATTGATGAGTATATCACATGGTTATTTTATTTTGCATCAGATAATGAACACTTGACTAGAACAGCTAAGGATCCAAAATGGCAGATTCAGGCTGGTAGTGAACACTTGGAAAGCAAATATCATGATGAAAAAAAGGTTATGAAAGGCGGTAAACCATGTACTAGAACCCTGGCCACAACTGGGATTGTTGGTAAAGAGGAACTGGCAGGAAAGAACATTGAATGGGTAAGTGAACTGTTCATCTCTTTTTTTTGGTGTGAAGTTGATGGCTACACCAGTGTCATAATAAGGTCAGTTGGAGGTCATAAAAAGCTATTAGCAATGACTGTATCAAGCATTGGAAAGATCATAGTAACATGACCAGTGTGTATGGCGACATCTGCCTCATTCAGCATTCAGTTCAGTCCATGTGTATTCTGCCCACAGAGGGGAGAAACTAAGAGCAGGGCATATATATTAAATACACCACCACACATGACAAAGGGTACAGACCCTACACAAAGAAAATACCCCAGATGATATTCTTTAATAGGGAACTGAATAGGAGCTGAGGATCAACTAAGGAAAAATATCTTTTCTACACAAAATTATTCTATTCACTTACATAGGTAACATTTTGCAAATTAATGCAGACATTCAAGGCAAAAATTATTCTGTTAGAGTAGTAGTTTATTGTTCATTCAATCAGTAGAATTTGACATTTTTGTAAATGGTTGACATTTAATTCTGGAAAGAATTCAGACTTGTCAGTGCTATTCAGTTTCAATAACTTGCCACTGCAGAAGACACAGTCATAATTCATGAAACATGCAGTTATAAAGTCATATGAAATGGTGCAAGTATAATAACTACAGTCTAAAAAAAAGCAATTGAATACATTGTCTCATGCCACAATAAAGCATGACAGAAATTTAAAACTAGGATCGTACTTCAGAATAGTGTAGTACTCTTACCTGTGTATGACTGAATGTGCCACTTCTTTAGCTGTTGTCTAGTAATCATAGGCTCAGTAAAGATGTCGATTTCACAGGTGAGACTCAGTTGCAGTAACAGCTTCAGCTGCATGTTATAATGAAAACAAGTAAAAAAGACAAACATTTGGAGTTAGATATAACTTTCTTACTATACACAACACTAAATTACATAGTTTTTGAGATAAAATATATGCAGTTTTTCTATTTTATTTTACTGATTAGGATATCCCTCTGCATTGTTTCCTCATATCTGAAAATCCCTGCCATGACATCATGAAAGACAGAACCCACAATGCCTCGCTACCCAAATTAATGTATAAGCTACTGTAATTCTGTAATTTCATGCCAGATGTATCAGTAGTAGTTTTGTACTTCCTAGAAAGACAAGCTGTCAACTAGTTCCTGCAGCTGGAGCATCTCACATTAAAAACTAACAGGTGACTGTAAAATAGTGAAACCACGATATAAATAAGGAGCTCTTCCTCTATATACTCTCTGTATGCAGATCACTGCAAATCACTGCTTAGTACCTACTATGACATCAAGCTGAGGATGTGGTTAGATCAAAAAGCTTACTTGACTATAAGGTGACATTATTGTTCAGTCCAATGCAATTCAAGTAGCCCATCATATGCATTGTACATGTTGTGGGATTATATACATACTTTTTAAATGTTCCACTTTAAAATCTATGTTTCCATTTCAGTGAATATTTGTTTTTTTTTTTAATTTTATTTATTATTCATTTAACAGTATGGGTAGACTCATACAAACAACTTTTTTCAGCCTTGCCCCCATAACAAAGGCAGTGTAGCGAGATAAAAGTATTTTGTACTCATGATATGTAACAAGGGGATTCTGGCAATACAGTTTTACTACAGTGTTACTGCAGCATACTCATTAGCCTTACTGAGTTTTGAAATCTCTTGTATATAGGCACAATTATTTCAAATAAGAGCATGTTTTTCTTAAACAAATACTCAAAAAATTTGCAGCATACCTGCTAATTTTAAAGCAGTATTGACTTGTATATGCAAATGATTATTACAAAGTACAACAGATCATTCATTAGACCAGAAGTTAAGACACTAGCTGGTTACAAGTTAAATAGGATTTATTAAATAGTCTTTTAGATTTGACTACTATCAGGTTATAATTCAATAGAAACAAAGTATGTCCATTTTGCAATGAAAATTTGCAGCCTGAGTTTTTTTTTCTGTGAAAGTTCAGAATCTTGGAGAGTTGCCATAAATCATCTGAGAGTGCTTGTTAGATAACGGGACCAGATGTGCTAATGTATGATACAATAAGTGCCATAATTACCTTTGGTGCTAGGAAGATAGTAGGGTGTGGCGTACAGCACCACATCATCTGCTTAGATTAATGACACAGTTTTGACACTGTAGTACATCATGGGGGGTTGCACTCTTGAGGTATTGTCCTTGTGATGACATATTTGATTGAAGTCAAATCTACCTAAGTAGGTGGTAGCTCAGGTGGATTCAAAGATCATATGGTACTTACTTAAGAGCAGCAATTGTGCAGTTTATTACAACACACAAACTAAATCACAAACAATGAGACTGGAAATAGTCTCTGCTAGGTTAGCAACCAAAGCGTGAATGGACTCGGAACAAGGAATAGAAAAACACAATTTATTGAAGTACTCTGTACAACGTGGTAATGCTTTTAACAGCTGAAAGTAATTTCCCTAAACCAAAAATCATATCTTTCAAAGTACCCTTATGGTTGGCAGAGTTGTCTTTATATATATGTTTTTGATTGTTATTAATTTTAAAATCATATTCACCAGTAAAAAATTGATCTAAATTACCAAGTTCATGAGTAATTGCATTAACATTAACAGTGACAGTCCTGCCCCTTGGGCTGGAAGAATTAGCAACAGTACCTTTAACCAAATCCGTTTTAGGTTTGGTATATGTTCTAACAGGTTGCATACATTTTGGACGAGCTCCTAAACGGTCAAAATCCTCATCAACCTGAAAAAGCGAAAAATATACGGATATAAATATAAACGGATTTGGTTAAAGGTACTGTTGCTAATTCTTCCAGCCCAAGGGGCAGGACTGTCAATGTTAATGTTAATGCAATTACTCATGAACTTGGTAATTCAGATCAATTTTTTACTGGTGAATATGATTTTAAAATGAATAACAATCAAAAACATATATACAAAGACAACTCTGCCAACCATAAGGGTACTTTGAAAGACATGATTTTTGGTTTAGGGAAATTACTTTCAGCTGTTAAAAGCATTACCACATTGTACAGAGTACTTCAATAAATTGTGTTTTTCTATTCCTTGTTCCAAGTCCATTCACGCTTTGGTTGCTAACCTAGCAGAGACTATTTCCAGTCTCATTGTTGTGATTACATTGTTGTATGGAGCTTTGGATTTATTTCAGTTCTTTTGCTATGGACAACACAAGTGTGGTGATCGAGACTTCATTGGACAAGGACATGCTGAGCACCTTGAAGGCGGATATGAACATTTTACGTGAAAACGTTACCCGCCTGACAGATGTAGTCGGGCAGCTACAGAAAACGCTGTGGGACATGAAAAACGCCACTTCCGATGCTATAACAAGCCGCTCGCCGGGTGCTTCACACGTTTCTACACAAGTGGATATCCAGAATGGTCAGGGTGAACCTAATAAGGATTTCAGTGAGGTGACCAGATCGAGACTGTTGGGGAATAGTGTCCGCGACACTAGCCAAGTGTTTGACAAGGAATATACATCTGACAAGGAGTTTACTTTCGATTTTTCGCTTTTTCAGGTTGATGAGGATTTTGACCGTTTAGGAGCTCGTCCAAAACGTATGCAACCTGTTAGAACATATACCAAACCTAAAACGGATTTGGTTAAAGGTACTGTTGCTAATTCTTCCAGCCCAAGGGGCAGGACTGTCAATGTTAATGTTAATGCAATTACTCATGAACTTGGTAATTTAGATCAATTTTTTACTGGTGAATATGATTTTAAAATTAATAACAATCAAAAACATATATATAAAGACAACTCTGCCAACCATAAGGGTACTTTGAAAGATATGATTTTTGGTTTAGGGAAATTACTTTCAGCTGTTAAAAGCATTACCACGTTGTACAGAGTACTTCAATAAATTGTGTTTTTCTATTCCTTGTTCCGAGTCCATTCACGCTTTGGTTGCTAACCTAGCAGAGACTATTTCCAGTCTCATTGTTGTGATTATGTTGTTGTACGGAGCTTTGGATTTATTTCAGTTCTTTTGCTATGGACAACACAAGTATGGTGATCGAGACTTCATTGGACAAGGACATGCTGAGCACCTTGAAGGCGGATATGAACATTTTACGTGAAAACATTACCCGCCTGACAGATGTAGTCGGGCAGCTACAGAAAACGCTGTGGGACATGAAAAATGCCACTTCCGATGCTATAACAAGCTGCTCACTGGGTGTTTCACACGTTTCTACACAAGTGGATATCCAGAATGGTCAGGGTGAACCTAATAAGGATTTCAGTGAGGTGACCAGATCGAGACTGTTGGGGAATAGTGTCCGCGACACTAGCCAAGTGTTTGACAAGGAATATACATCTGACAAGGAGTTTACTTTCGATTTTTCGCTTTTTCAGGTTGATGAGGATTTTGACCATTTAGGAGCTCGTCCAAAATGTATGCAACCTGTTAGAACATATACCAAACCTAAAACGGATTTGGTTAAAGGTACTGTTGCTAATTCTTCCAGCCCAAGGGGCAGGACTGTCAATGTTAATGTTAATGCAATTACTCATGAACTTGGTAATTTAGATCAATTTTTTACTGGTGAATATGATTTTAAAATTAATAACAATCAAAAACATATATATAAAGACAACTCTGCCAACCATAAGGGTACTTTGAAAGATATGATTTTTGGTTTAGGGAAATTACTTTCAGCTGTTAAAAGCATTACCACGTTGTACAGAGTACTTCAATAAATTGTGTTTTTCTATTCCTTGTTCCGAGTCCATTCACGCTTTGGTTGCTAACCTAGCAGAGACTATTTCCAGTCTCATTGTTGTGATTACGTTGTTGAACACACAAACTAAAGCTGAGCAGTCCATTAGTGATCACAAACCAAAATAAAAATATAAATTTCCATTTTTTTCCAAAAATTACATTTATCTTGACACATCTCTGTGGTTTCCTATTTTTGTTATACATTGCAAAGAAGTCTCTAGCATTTCAAGTATTTCATTGTACAAACTTTTAAAATATGTTTGGTAGCTCAGGTAGATGCAAAAGTTCCCATGGCACTTAATAAAAACAGGAGGGGTTTGTGTAGGGTTTTACAAAACACACAGACTTCGAATTGGAAATCCATTTGAGATTACAAGCAAGTATTAAAATCTACTTTTCCATATATTCCAAAAATTACACACATCTTGGATACATTACTGCAACATCACTCTCAAAAACAGAGACCTGGCTTCCTTGAAGAAAAGCTGCCAACAAATCAAACTCAGATCTCCAAGCAGAAAACAGAATTAAATGTACACTGCCAATAAGTACACTGAAACAGTAAACTTTAATTAAAAAAAAAAAAGCATGAGTGCTATTGTCTTTGCTGTAGAGTTCTGCAGATAAATATAGTACTACTTTCCATTTTATACTTGAAATTCAATAATTTGATATTAATTAACTTATTTGCATAGGAAAAAATTAAAATACATTTCTTTATTGCAGTACTCAAAAATATATTACTTACATACAATAAACTAAAATATTAATACTGCTTTTTAAAAAATGGCTATTTTTTTCTTTTTAGCACAACTTTTTAATTGATGCCTTCATTGAAACCCAGTGAGTGGTACATTAGCACATAATTTAGTCTGCCATACCAACTCCTTATAATCAAACTCACCCCCTCTGTTTCTCACATAAAAACTTGCCTCTACAATATCTGCTACATCAAATATATATATATATATATATATATATATATATATATATATATATATATATATATTATTAATTAATATATGTCATTGTATGCCTATACAAACATTATTTTTATTCTTCATTTTGATTTCATACTGTTCAAACATTCTTTGTTTGAGAACCTAGTATTCCTACCTGTATAAAAAAGTCCATATGAAATACAAGTTGCCCCATAAACTACATAATTGGTACTATCATTAAGTTAAGTCTAAACCTCATATATTAGTGATATTAAACACTTTTTGGATAGAATTACATTGTTGAAAGTGAGAAAAGATAATTTATTGGTTACAGCTGATGTAAAATCTTTATATACTGTTATTTCGCATAACATAAGTATAGAATGGATGATTTATATGTTAGCAAGAGGGAATAACTATTCCTAGGTGAATGTTTAGATCAAGTTCTCACCAACAGTTTTTTTCAGATTTCATAATATTATTTTTTATCTGCAAAAAGGTATAGTGATGAGAGCTGGTATGGCCCTCATTTATGGCATATTGGGAGGAAAATGTTTTGTAAAGGTTCCCATTATATTCAGCTATTTATGGGTTTAGTAATCATATATTTTTTGTATGGATGGGGCCAGTTGTCAATTAGAAGAATTTAAGCAGTATATGACAGAGCACTCCTTTTTCTTAGATTTTACACATAATTAAAAAAAGAAGCTATATTTTTTTTACATGTGAAGATTAAAAAGAACAATAATAATACGGGTAATTTGGGTACAGTTATTAGTTATAAAATTGTTTTTCAGCAACACTGTGTTGCATTATGATAGTATGTATCCAGCATACATCAAACAGAATGTGGTAAAGAACCAAGAGCAGGAAGAAATTGATGAATTATTTACTGCTTTGCATAAAAGGTTTTTGGAGAAAGTGCCCAAAAAATATGGCGATATAGATAAAAACAGGATAGAAAGGGAGAAACCCACTTTAATTCAGGTTAAGAACTGGAAAACAGCTACACCAATGGTTTATTCTATAGATAGTAGAAACATAAAAGAAATGATACATCATAATTGTGATATTTTTTGATCTAGTCAAGAGATGTAGAAATTAGTGGGTGACAAACCAGTTTCTATAAATAAGAGAGCTAGGAATTTGAAAGACATTTTTCAAACTTATAGAAGTAATAAAAAGAGGGAAATCAATAGGGTGGGTACATATAAATGTTTAAACCATAATATGTTTCATTTTCTTTCAGGCTTCCCATTTTTTTAATGTGAGGCGACTAATATGAGTTTTAGTACCCCCATATTACCTGTAATAGTGATTATGTAACTTATGGGGCAACTTGTATATTTCATGTGGCCATTTCTATATAGGTAGGACTACTAAGGTTCTCAAACAAAGAATGTATGAACATCAGTATGAAATCAAAATGAATAAAAATAATGCTTGTGAAGCTGAGGCTGTCTATTACTCTGTTTAAGAGCAATCTAGACCAGTGGATGGGGAACAGGACATTTACACTGGAAATGGCACCCATGTCCCTTATGGATAGAGGTAGCTTATAAATGCCTGGCTTTCAATGCCCTATTTGGATACAGGGCATCATTATTCTTTCAGGAAAACTTGGCTAGATTTAGAAAGGCCCCTCCAGGTCATTAGCCTAGTAACACTGTATGAATCTTTGTATAGGCATACAATGACATGTATTAATTTAAGAAAATCATATTTGATGTAACAGATGTAGTACAGGAAGGTGTTTATGATGAGGACATAAGACCAGAAACTCAGTGCCAAAAAATGCATTATAATACCATTTGGAAAACTGTTCACTCAAGTTAATTACTGCATAGATAAAACACACTTAAGAGTCGATCCAGTAGTAAGGAATCTGAGAAAATACATAGGCAGCAATCTGGAATTTGACCAACATGCAGCTAAGATCATAAGAAAATCATTTTATGTTGCCCAACTTATACATAAGGGTATTGCATCCAGGTCCAGGGAACTTATCGTATTGCTCTACCTGGCCCTTATCAAACCTATCATTGAATACAATGCCACCTTTGGCATGTACCTAACCAGACACTTGCAACAGTTGGAATACCCACAAAGGTTTCTCACCAGGAGAATTTAGGACATGAATACTCTGTCATACATGATTTCCTAAAGGCTCTGTCTCTGTACTCAAGTCTCCTGAAGGCTCTGTCTCTGTATTCAGTCTCCTAAAGGCTGCTGAGGGAAGATATTTGCATGGCTTATAGGGCTTCCTCATACCTAGCCCTGATGGAGCTGTTGCTCATGCACAAAATAAACTGTACCTGAAACACTCTATCCAGGAATCTGGAACTTTGCTTGTGATATAAACAGAATGTATTGGAGAGAGAGAGACAGAGAGAGAGAGAGAGAGAGAGAGAGAGAGAGACGTGTCCCAAAGGATCCCTGCACTATGGAGTAGGCTCTCCATCTATGTAAAACACAGTTCTTTCCTGACTGTATTCAGACCAAACCTTGACAATTGGATGGGAAATTGTAAATTTACCTCCAGTCTGTCTCCCATGTCCTTATAAACCGAGGCCATCGATAAGAAAAGTATTATCATAACTAACTCCCTCCCTACAAATCCTTAGTTACCTCCCCTACTAACATGCCTCCTTCATACAGATAGGGGATAATACTCATGACCCAAATGCTTTGGGGTGCACAGATAGGCTAATAATGGCCCTAGTGTTTGTTAGCCTAGTAACAAACTTATGAACCTAGGAACCTATGAAGAGCAAAGTCAAGAAATGCAGTATAATTTGAAATAATACACAGAAAAGCAGCAGGCAATAGAAATCCATAATGTTTGCTCATTCACAGCATATAGTATTTATTTATTTTACATTTATTTTACATTTGTTGACCGGGCTAGTCTAACTGGATATATGTCTATTTTCAGTAGAGGCCCGGGGAGAAAAGCTCCAAGACAAATACAGAAGAATAATGTTTAAGGTTACAATAAAGTTAACATAGAAGAATACTAAAATACATTTTACAACACAATGGTTAAAAACGATTTACAAAATATATAACACGATATTCACATAAAGTCTATCATAGCAGTTTCTGGTTAACAGTTCTGCTTACATATGCAATAAAGAACATAAACTCAATTAGGGAGAGTAGAGGGAATAGCAGATGAGATAGGTTAGTCAGGGTTGCTGCAAGGGCATAACCAGTTTGTTCTGAGGAGTATTTTCAGTTTTTGAAAAAACAACAAAATCACACAACTCCCAAATAAAGGGCAATAAAATAAGAACAAAAAAAACACGAAAACTGCTTCCAGGAACCAGCAACCACACCAAGCTTAGGAAAGTGTATTTATTACACACTGACTAAGCGCTTTCACCAAGTGTTTGGCTTCTTCAGAGTCAGTGTCTACAAAACTACATAACCATTTTATACATAAAACTCAATGACATCACAAACCCTTTCAATTAATTAATGCACACACCCATCCAATCAATTAACAATTTGTTACCCAGATTACTACAACTGAACTTATTTCAAACATACATATGCACTTTAAAATTCACTTTTTATATAAAAATCACACATAAATACTTTTATCAAATACATATACTAAATCACATAAAAAACTTATACCACAGTTGTATATAAACATTAATACACCAAAATAACCTAAATAAAAACCTAAATAATACTAGCCCTATGTCTCAAGACTGGCTTCATTGAGATATAATCACAGGAATTGAAACAGGTACCGAAGGGGCTTCGTATTTGGAAGCTACCTATGGGCGTTGATGTTGATTCTTTGGCTTATAAAGAGCTAATAGTTCTGTTTGACAAGACCGGAATGGACATGTTAAGTATTATTGTTAAAAACAATTGCACTAAGCTAACATCGCTTCAAGACGAAATATCTAAGCTTCATATTAGTATTACTACAGATTTATTGTTTTTTCAGTATGAGGCCAATTTCAATAAAGTAATTAGAAATTTAGACAATTTTGTGGACAAAAATATGGCGCTAAAGAACAAGAAGCTTGCAAGGGACACTGCGGACTATCAATGTGATTGTGCTTACCCACCTGGTAATTCAAGGGTAAGAGGAGGTGTATATCACAAAAATAAAACTAATCTTAATTTTGACACAAACGGTTTTCCTCCTCTTGTCGAGGACGAGGAAACACATGAGGGTGACAACAATGACTTGTATGAACAAGGGTTTGAAGGGGCTGATTTTTTGGACCCACCCCTAGGACCTCGCAGGTCCGAGAGACTTTTAAACAGAGTACAAAAGAATGTATATGGGGGCAAACAACAATGGGGCCCGAGAAGGGATTTGGACAAGAGAGTTTATTGAACAGTACCAACGTTCCTTGTTCTTTTTTGGACATTGTATCTTACAGGACTGATGACAGTGTTGTTTCTGAGTTGACTTTTATTGTTTCCAATGAGTTGTGTGTTGATGGGGGAGTGCCGTTTGTGGGGCAGTGGGTGGAATTGTGAATGAAAAAGTAATTGAAAATGTAATTGAAACTGTAATTGAAAATGTAAATGAACAAGATAATGATGTTTATGGTTTGAATAGGGTGAGTGAAGAACTAGTTCCTTTTATGAATGAGGTGTCTGATATATCAGTAGACACTGAGCAAGCTGTTCTGATAGAGGTGATAAAAAATAATGAGTCTGACATATCAGTAGGCACTGAGCAAGCTACTTTGATTAATGTGACAAAAAACAATGAGTCTGAAGTGGAATTTTCCAAAATGGAGCTAGGTTTGACTTGTCAGATTTTAAGGAAGTTTAATTTTTTTATTTACAATTATACTGACAAGGAAGTCAGTGATGTGTATTTTGATTTATTTACAAAGGGTATTAACTTTGTGCCAAGTTTTAGATTAGATGTGGCTCAGTTACTGATTAACTTAAAATTGTTCATTAGGAAGTTAAATTTAGAGATGTACTTTTATGGTAATAAGCATTTGCAAATCAAAAATGAGGAAATAGGGACCAAGGTACTATTAAAAAGGAAAAGTACCTTTATTCCACCGTCATTTAGTGAATTTGCTGCTCTTGAAAAATTATTGGATTTTGAATTCAGGAGGATATGTAGCAGTAGGCATAGGGAGATTGATAATTTAACAGAACATGAAAGGCTTTTGTTGAGAGAATTAAAAAGTTCTGGTGATATCAGGAGCATGAAACCTGATAAAGGTGGCGGAATGGTGTTAATGAGTAAGATAGACTATATTGCAGCTATGATGTCTATATTGGAAGATGAAAAAACATATAAAAGGGTATCCAGAAACGAAATTAATATTGCATATAAAAGGATTGATTTGTTTCTGTTGGATGCCCTTTTTCAAGGTACAATAAACGAGGTTGAATATGACTACATGATGGTTAAGACCCCTGCTTTACCTTGCATTTTTGGGATCCCCAAGGTACACAAAGGTACGGTCAACTTGCAATTCAGGCCAATTGTGGCCGCCAAGGGTTCGAAAACTGAACCCTTGGCTTCCTTTGTTAATGCTATGTGTAAAGAAGTGCTTGGGGGGGTACCTCATGTGTTAAGAGACTCGTGGCATTGCCTTGAGAGACTAAGAGAGGTGAACGAAGATAATGATTTATTTGGTTTTATAACCATTGATGTAATAAACTTGTTCTCTGCCATTCCCCACCTTGAAGGATTAGAAATGTTTCGAGAGAGTTTAAATGCTTGCAACAACATTGATAAGAGCAGGATTGATTTAATTTGTGATTTGATGGAAATAGTTCTTTTGAACAATTTTCTTAAGTTTGAAGGGGAAATGTTTCAGCAAAGCTCAGGTGTAGCAATGGGCACTAAATGCGCCCCAATTTTTGTGAATTTGGTTCTTTTAACATGGGAAAGAACCTTTGTTTTTCCATCCAAATTTATGGAGAATGTTATTTTATACAACAGGTTTTTAGATGATTTACTCATTATTTGGAAAGGTGACGAGAATGGGGCAGTTGAGCTCGTTGAATTTTTGAATAGTACAACTAGTTTCTTGAAATTTACATTTGAGTGGAACAGAGATAGTATTAATTTTCTGGATATTACAATATTCAAGAGTGCGGAAGGTTTATCCAGCACTATTTATAGAAAAGAAAGTTATTCCAACTCATTATTGCACTTTAAGAGCTGTCATCCGTACCACCAGAAGAAGGGTGTTGCTAAGGGGCAGATGGTGTGGATTTCTAGACTTGTAAGTGATGATAGTTTGTTCAAACAGGAAATGATCAAATTAATAGTTATGCTTACTGATAGAGGATACCCGTTAAGGTTGTTATTGAATTTAAAAAGAGAGATTTATAGAAAAAGAATTTCATTATATTCACCAATTTTGAATAAAGTTAGTATGGTAGATTTGAGGGTGAATAGTAGTGAAGTACCTAATGCAATAATTTCAGTAGGATCAAGTTTTATTTTAAAATTCAATGAGAAGGCCACAGACATCATTGTAGTTTTACGTAAGATGTGGGAATACTGTTTAAATGTTAGTACCAAGGAGATTGTTGATATTACTCCCAAGATAGTTTTTAGTAAAGGCGATAATTTGAAAGGCATTTTAGAAAGAGAGGTTAGAAATAGGATATCTAAGATGTCAAAATGTGGTTGTTGTAGAGGCTGCAGGTATATTGCGGAGGGCACATATGTTTGTGTAAAAGGGTATGGGCATACTTTGCCTTGCCCGGGTTCTTGTAATTGTAACACAAAGAATTTAGTGTATGTGGCCTCATGTATAACCTGCGATGCATTTTATGTGGGTATGACTACCCGTAGACTACGTGAAAGGATAGTAGAACATGTTAGAGCTGTGAAAAACAAGGACCCACACAATGCATTATACCTACACAGTGCCAGTTGTAGGGGGTATAAAAAAAATTTGTATTTTTTATTATAGATAGGGATTTTGCTGAACAAGGAGGTGATGTTAGCAATAGAGTAGCACTTTTAGAAACAACATGGCAGTTGAGATTAAATGCCACAAGGCAACCGGGCATTAATGATTATATCTCAATGAAGCCAGTCTTGAGACATAGGGCTAGTATTATTTAGGTTTTTATTTAGGTTATTTTTGTGTATTAATGTTTATATACAACTGTGGTATAAGTTTTTTATGTGATTTAGTATATGTATTTGATAAAAGTATTTATGTGTGATTTTTATATAAAAAGTGAATTTTAAAGTGCATATGTATGTTTGAAATAACTTCAGTTGTAGTAATCTGGGTAACAAATTGTTAATTGATTGGATGGGTGTGTGCATTAATTAATTGAAAGGGTTTGTGATGTCATTGAGTTTTATGTATAAAATGGTTATGTAGTTTTGTAGACACTGACTCTGAAGAAGCCAAACACTTGGTGAAAGCGCTTAGTCAGTGTGTAATAAATACACTTTCCTAAGCTTGGTGTGGTTGCTGGTTCCTGGAAGCAGTTTTCGTGGTTTTTTATTCTTATTTTCAGTTTTTGTTTGAAGAGGGGTAGGGAAGGAAGGGAAGTCAGTTCAGTAGGTAGAAGGTTCCAGTTTTTCCCAGTAGTGTTAGAGAACAGGGAATCACCTGCCATGTTGTTCGACTTACTTATGCTAACTAACAGTTTATTTGATGACCGTAAGTTAGTAAGATTTTTATAGGGGGTTATGAGGTTTGAGAGTATTGGAGTATTGTTAGGGTGTTTGAGGATCTTATGTGCAATGGTAAATTGGCTAAACTGAAGCCGATTTTGTAGTTCAAGCCATCCTAGTTGTTTTAGATTCTCAAAGTGATGGGTTCTGAAGGGATTACCAGTGGCAAATCTGGCAATGTTGTTATAGGAGGTAGCTGGTTTGAGAAGATTACTTTTTGACAGATTAGTATAGATTGGTGAGGCATAAAGAAGTGTTGAGATTAGATGTGAGTGGGCAATAGTAGATCTTGCTATAGGAGTGAGGAAGGATTTGACTCTATATAGGGAGCCCATTTTTCTGTTAACTGTTTTTATAGTGTTATTAATATGGGAGTCAAAGTTAAGGTTGTTGTCTATAATTCCTAGGAGCTTGGTGGTAGCACCAGGGGATATGAGGGTACCATTATTAGAAGTAACAGAGAAATCTACAGGTGTAGACTTACGGGTAGGGGTAAAGAGCAGGAGCTTAGTTCTTTTTTAGGATTCAGGAGGAGGAGGCAGCATTTTAAGAACTATGACTCTACTATATTAAACATTTTCTGAGTTAGGGATTGTAGTTCAGATGAAGATCTAGCTGTGCAGATTATTGTTGAATCATCTGCATATTGTATACAGGTTGCATGAGGAGTAGCTTTGCAGAGATCATTAATAAAAATAGAGAATAACAGAGGACCTAGAATGGAGCCCTGGGGGGCACCTAGTGTAACTGGCAGGTGGGATGATAGATTATTTTCCCACATAATAGCTTGCTGCCTGTCGCTCAGGTAAGAGCTGAACAATTGTACAGCTAGAGTGTCAAGAGAAAGTGATTTGAGAATATTTATAAACAATGTGTGGTTTACCATATCGAAAGCTTTTGAAAGATCAATAAATAGAGATGAAGAGAGAGCATTGTTATTGAGATTTCTGTTAATGGTGTCAGTGGAGGATAAGAGGGCTGTAGTGGTACTATGGTATCATCTAAAGCCATGTTGGCTTTGTGCTAGTACGTTGTGTTGAAGTAAGTGGTCTAGAAGCTGATGATGAATGCATTTTTCCATTATTTTTGCTAAGGGGGATAGTAAGGCTATAGGTTGATAGTTAGAATATTCATTGGAGTTGTCTCCTTTATGTAGGGGGATAATGTGTAAGATTTTCCAGATGATTGGGATGGTTCCCTCATTAATGGTTCTGTTTATTAGGATGGATAGAGGATAAGCTACTGCTTTAGCTGCTTTTTGCAGATATTGAGCTGGAATCTGGTCAGCAGAAGGAGTACAAGGCTTAAGTTTTAGAATGAGTTTGTAGATGAAATTAGTAGAGGTGTGTTGTAATAGGAAAGTAGGAAGAGAGCTGGAAATGGGGTTAGGAAGGCTGGCGCCGTCAGGGGTTAGCTGGCTGGCTAGAGATTGGATGGCTTCAGTAAAGAGGGTATTAAAGGCATTAGCAGTTTGGTTGGGAGTCTCATGATTAGAACCACTTGGGGTTGGTGTACTGCAGTGACCTGGGTGTAACAGTGTATTGATACTTGCCCAGAATCTTTGGAGATTGTTTAGGTGTGTTTGCTGCATTTTACAGTAAAAGTTTTGTTTTTGTCACATTTCTCATTTGTCTAAATGTTTGTTGATCTGATATGTTTTTGGTAGTTCTCCACCTAGTCCAGGCTTTATTTCTGACTAGTATTTTTTGCCTGGTGTCTTTAGAGAGCCATGGAGCTGTTCTTGACTTAGTTCTGATAGTGCGCTTTGGTGCATGTTGGTCAAGGATGTTTAAGAATTTAGAGTTAAAGTGTTTGACAGACTCTTCAAGTGGGAGGGTTTTTAGGGGAGACCAATCACAAGAGCTAAGTTCAGTCTGGAATAGCCATTGGTTAAAATGTTTGTTTGACTGTATAATTCTATATGAAGCTTGGTGAGAGATTTCAATATTTTGCTGATTATGTAGGTCAAAGAGTGGTCACTGACATCATCAGGGAAGATACCTACTTTATAAGGTTGGTGGTAGTTATTAATAAGGATCCAATATAGTAGCTCAGTACAATGCAAACTTCCCTTTTATCACAACAGAAAAAATACTAAAACTGTTATAAAGTTTAAAAATACTGCAAGGAAACATACACCTCAATATTAGCTATAAAACAGTTAAATTAGGAACTTCCCTGTTATTGGAGGGATCACATCTGAGTAACTTCCAGTGAATAAGTCTCGGCTAGGCAAAGTCGGGCAAGTATGCACAACTGCACTCAAAGTCAAAGCTGAATAATGAAACAGCATTTAAAACAATACAGAAGCAAGCACCAGCCAACAGAAACTCAAAATGTTAGGTCACTTCCAGCAAGTAATAGTGCAGAACCCTGCAAGAGAGAAGTGCAGGGGGATCTTGTCCTCATACAAAAAATATTGTTTTGTAACCTTTCTTCATAATTCAGTCATTTTAGATTTGATAAATAAAAATACCTCATTATTCACTCCCTCAACTTGCAGTTTGCTCGTGTGTGTGTGTGTGTGTGTGTGTGTGTGTGTGTGTGTGTGTGTGTGTGTGTGTGTGTGTGTGTGTGTGTGTGTATATATATATATATATATATATATATATATATATAGCTGTACTTTAAAAAGTTGACCTACCAAAACGTCAACTCCAATAACAATGAGACCACAACAGCGAATATTTACAATACCAAATTCCTGGAATGGTGAATTTCGCCTCTGTGAAATGAATCACCTGTCCACCACTGAGGAACCTTTACCTGTCCTCCGCTATAGTGCGATCTCAGAGTTGTTTTACTTAAGTGGTGGTTTATAGGGGGGGTTGAAGCCCCCCAGTCCGATGGGTTTTATGTATTATTAAATTAAACCTACCTTATTATAAAAAAATAAAATTATACATAAACAAAACTCACCAGAGTGGGAGACTTCACCCCCCCACCTTAATATAACAACTCTGAGATCACAATATAGTGGAGGACAGGGCAACAGTCAGTGGTGGCCAAGTGGTTCATTTCCCGGAGGCGAAATTTGCCATTGCAGGAGTTCAGTGTTGAGAATATTCACTGTTGTGGTCTCGATGTTATTGGAGTCGACGTTTTGTTAAGTCGACTTTTTAAAGTAGAACCATATATATATATATATATATATATATATATATATATATATATATATATATATATATATATATCCTATACACCTATATATATATGTGTATATATATGTGTGTGTGTGTGTGTGTGTGTGTGTCTGTGTGTCTGTGTGTATGTGTGTATATATATGTATATATATATATATATATATATATATATATATATATATATACACACACACACACACACACACACACGCACACGCACACACTCATATATGCATCATACCTCTCAACCTCTTAAACCTAGACAAAGCCAGAAAGAATGGGGGAACAAAGGCCCAAAAATAGGGACAGAATTTAAATATTGTTCCTATACACTTAGAAAGTTGCTAGAATAAAAGGTTTGGCAGTATTACATATTTTCTAAAGGATATAAAGTCTGAAACTCAAATGTTTGTCTTTATTTATTATTATTTAGTGACATCTATATTCTTTAATTTACCAGAAAGCCACAAATTTTATGAGGAACAGACCAAAAATATGAAGCAAAAATCTGGACATTCTGAAAACTCTGTACAGTTGAGAGGTACTCTCTCTCTCTCTCTCTATATATATATATATATATATATATATATATTTATGTAAGGCTAATATTGTGAAACGTAGGCAGTAGACACAACTCTTTAGAAAACTGCCTTTTTATTGTCAAAATATAAAGCATCAGCCTAACTTCACAAATGGAAGCAAAACAAAACAGTTACATTCAAAAACAAAAACAGCTGCATTTCTTAATGCAAATCAATATCACACAAAACTCAGGTGGTACTGCTAAACATAAATCAAGACTGATAATCCAAAACAATACTTCTGCTGCTGGCAACTTTGCAGCAGAAAGGCAGAAAGTCACTTACAAGCAGCCCTACTCCAAGACAGTCCATGATGCTTCTTTTATCAGGTCGCCCACTGATATAACAGTTTTTCTTTGCTTATGCTCAGGCCTCGGTTCATCTTACATTTACATAGGTATAATCCACATCAGCATGGAAACTTTCCCCAGGCAGTTCACTGACTCTGGTTCTTAGATCCTCACCTTATATAAGTGGAGCATAATACCTGGCGCCAGTGCAGTCCTTTTATCAGTCAATTCCCTTTAAAGGGACCGTGCAGTCTCACATGTTAGATAACACTGAGATACTTTCAAAATACAAACAGGTAGATGTTCCAACATTAACAGCTGGGGCATTTATATTATTATCATATATAAATCAATAGAGATTATGCCTGGCGACTGCTTTATTTTAGCCTTATACCGGGGGAGCCACTACTGTATATTACAACATTAATGTGTGTATATCTATTTATCAATTTATCTGTATGTGTGTGTGTGTGTGTGTGTGTGTGTGTGTGTGTGTGTGTGTGTGTGTGTGTGTGTGTGTGTGTGTGTGTGTAAAGACAGAGAGAGTGAGTTAGAGTAGCATAGTATGAGGACTTTCACTAGCTGGAAGAGTATAATGTGACCCA
The DNA here is from genome assembly GCF_019279795.1 of Protopterus annectens. Classification (NCBI taxonomy): domain Eukaryota; kingdom Metazoa; phylum Chordata; order Ceratodontiformes; family Protopteridae; genus Protopterus; species Protopterus annectens. The sequence continues at coordinate 1,580,322,618 of NC_056732.1, read as the reverse complement.
AAACTATGTCGTTTTGACTACAAATGCATATATAGTGATGGAGATAATGTTTGTGACAAAAAAATGTGTAAAACAGAGCACAGATTTCTTTAAATGTAGTCAATGTTTTATTCACTTGTAACTGTTTCTTTAATACTAGAGAGGAACCTACCTTTATGAGTGTTAACAGGCTTGTTGACTTTGCATTTAGAGATTTTATATTAAGTCTATCGAACAGGAGCTACCAAGAGGAGTACAGAAGAGAATGGAGCTGCCACCTCCCAGACACATGAGAACTATCAAGAAGATATGGGGCCTCGAATAAGAGGTTTAGTGTGGAACATATCCAGTTACAGTTTAACAGATGCTGAAGAATCTCTCCTGACTAGAGGTTTGACTTTTAGTCCTTCAGCTAATGCTGATATTACTGGCTCATTAATTGAATTATGCTTATTTACACGTAACCTTACATTAAAACTAATGTTCAGTAATGATGATAGATGTATTGAAACCACATTTTTTAGGAAACCAAGTGTGTATTTACCAGCTTTACCTCCTGCAGTTAATGTGTTTTGTTGGCATGTGAAAATAGCTTGTATGAAGTTTTTCAGCATAAAAGAAATGTTATGAGCAGTAATTTAATGAGATCTGAGCAACAAGCCCTGCATGATCTACAGAACAATCCACGTATAGTTATCCATCCTGTGGACAAGGGTGGACTGGTTGAGATACTGGACTTGGGCTACTGTTATGAGAGGGTTACAAGCATGTTAATGGATGTGAATGTTTATGAGGTGGTAAATTTAGAAGTGCACAGGATATGAAACAACGTATTGATAACTGCCTGTATGAATGTTTGTGTGTGGGAGCAATCACTAAGGATATTTATGAACTTTTCATAGTGGATAAACCCTTGATATCACAAATGCATGGATTGCCTAAAATACACACGAATCCTACCCAACCCACCTTCAAGCAAATAGCAGCAGCAATGGGTAGTTGACCAAACCCATTTTGATATTTTTAGATAAACAGCTGAGACTACTCCTGAATGATTGTGAGGTGGTGCTGACAGACACTGAACACTTTGAGAGATTTATACAAAGTAACCTCAGGCCCCAATCAGAAATTGATAGAGATTTCGGCCACCTTGGATGTTATCTCGTTGTTCACCTGTATACCCAACCAGAAGGGGATTAGGATGGTAAAAGCCAGTCTGACCAGGTGTAGCAAATTTGAGGCAGCAAGGGTTGATTTGCTGTGCCTCTTGTTAGAAGTGATCCTAGAAAATAACATCTTCATTTTTAGAGACAAATGCTATTGGCAGAAAACAGTGGTTGCAATGGGCACTAGTTGTGCCAATTCATATGCCAACTTGCTAATGATGGAATGTGAGTACCAACATGTTACCAGGGACCACAACCTTCACATAAGTATATATCGATGGTTTGTTGATGAATGGTTTATTGGCTGAAAGGGTGATGGAGAGCCTCGAGTTATTCTTCCAGTATTTGAACACCTTTAGTGAGTTCCTTAAGTTTACTATGAATAAATCCAAGGTCAAGATTGACATTTTGGATGTAACTGTGATAAGGAAAGGGACTGGGCTGTCTACCATGATGGATAGGAAGGAGTATTATCAACCTGCATACTTACATAGGGAGAGTTTGCATCCTCAACATATTTTTAGCAACATTGTCAAAGGGCAGGCTATGAGGACATCATGTTTATCTTTTGAGAATGTGGAATTTGAGGAAGGTTTGTACACTCTGAAGAATGAATTTATAGAAAGGGGCTACAGCCAGGTGGTGATTGACCAGGCTTATCAAGTAGAGAGAAAAGGGAGGGCCAGGCCTTATTTTTCCAAGTACCATCATGGGAGAAAAGGAAATACTGTGAGCTCCCAGGGTATACCAGTGATCTTGTCCTATACATCTGACATTAATATGGTGAGGGATGCCATCCGGAGTAATTGGCATATCTTACACACAGGTGAAAGGATGAGTGGGCTGGTTGGAGAAAGACCAAGATACATTTATAAGAATAGGAGAAAACTGAAACAACAGCTATGTTATCCAAGAATGTACACTACCCCCTGTGAAAGTGCATTTGGTACTCGCAAATATAAGGCTTGTACCTTCTGTGATTTTATTGATGAATCTAGATTTTTTTAAGGACCCTGAATCAGGCCATTTATGGCAACTTAGAGCAGCCACTGATTGTAATACTAAGAATGTTGTATATGTTGCTTACTGTAAGTTATGTTTTACATTTTGTGTGGGGGAAAACTAACCAGCACCTTAATGAGAGGGTCAGGGTTCATTTGTATTGCAAAAGGAAGGGCCATACACACTATGCAGGCTGGTAATCAATGTATATTTTTATTTCAAGTTTTACATGTGTTTTTTGAAAATTCTAAGTTGGGTGATCTGGTCAGTAAGACTGAAAGTGTGGAGCTTGAATGGATTTTGAAGCTAGGGGCGCACAGGGGTCTTGGGCTAAATGATCATATACCCCTGAAAAAAAGGTCTGATGAAGCAGTGTGGATCACTGCAAAAGCGCTCACTTACTCATTAATAAACCAGTGTGTTATTTTGCATTTGAGTGTCACTCTCTGCCTGAACATCTACTTTATGTTTCACTGTTGATTCCTGGGGATTATTGTGGATTACTCGCTGTTTTGGGTTTGTTTCATTTATAAAAAAAAAATGTTTGAATCAATCTGAGGCAGAGAATCCGTACCTTTTGATTAAGGGAGTATAATGTCCAGAGCAGTGGCTGCAAGAATCCAAAGGGAACGTGTGCACAACCTTGTAGAAGATGGAACATTCTACTGCCCGATGGAATACAGTGAGAGATAAAATGTAAGATAGTGGCTGTGTATTCAAGTTAAAACAACATGAGTTTATTTTTATCTGTAAGAGCCTGCCTTATCTGCGCTTGTATATAATAAACTGTACTAGTTTTATAAAGTCACAGCTGCATTCATTTTTCCACTGTATATATCATTTTAATTCATCTTTGGTGTCAGATATCACAGTGAAACACTGTTATTTATGCAGTCTTCCTGAGGAAAGTACATTTTCTGGTGCCTTCCATATGTGCATTTAAATAAAGCAGAAGGACAAATTGCATACATCTCACAAAGAAATTTATTCCATGGCAGGGGAGCAAAACTGTTGAATGCTTCATTTTTTAGTCATAGCAGACCTTGAGTATAATACAGTTGCAGCAGTTCTGAATGGTTGAGCTTCTATTTTGCAAACAAGGTCATGTTTTGTAGTGCTTATCAGAAATGTACATGCATAGTGTAAAATAGTAGTCTTGCATGGTTTAATTTAATTGAAGAAATCAGATTACCATAAAGTCTCTGTGCAAAGATAGTATGCATATTATGTGTAAAATTAAGTTATATGACTATCACTTCATGTGCTAGTTTTTCTTTGCAGTAGTCAGTTGGCTCAACTACCCCATCTGTCCTAAGGAGTTTTATCCCCTCATATAATCTATTTTTGATAGCAAGAAGAGTTGACTAACAGTAAAATTATCATGGATAAAACCAGTAAAGTATGCAGTATTTGTGATCACTGGGCACTGAGTGGTAATGCCACTACTCACTTGATTATACAAGATGATTACAACTACAGTATCTCTGTTTCATTTGTTTATTCTACCAGCACCCAGCTTCTATGAAATGAGTAGCCACCAGCCCGATAACTAGCTGAATCCTCTCAAAATGATTACACCATATGCAGAGTATAAACTGATATTTGCATTCTCACTGTTAGAAAATTTGCATAAAAACTAACCACAAATCTAAAAGAAAAAAAATGTGGACCTCTTCTTTATATCTTCCCATTCCCTAGTATAAGCTAGATAAAAAGCTACTTGCAGCTTGCACGTGTAACTAGCATACAGCAATTCAAGTTAGTATTAAATATACAACTTAGACGTTGTCCTGTTCGATTCTCAGCTAAAGCGTCTTCTGTGTGGAGACATGCATGAATGGGTGTACCTTCGTTGAAGGTTGTGCGTCAGGGCTGGCAACTCGGCACGTAAAAATCTACTGCCAATCATTAGCGGACCGGAGTTCTGCTGTGGCGACCCCTAACTGGGAAAAGCCGAAAGACACAACATTAAATATACAACTTAAACTACTTGTTATCCTTTTCAAACTCTAAGCAGTCAGAAAGTAATCCACTCTGGTTAGCCTTTGTAATTTTGACAAAACAGTTTGGTACATTGCTATAGCCAGCAGTGGCAGATTGTGTACCTTGGGCCGTGGACTATTTTAAATCTGTGGGCTGCACTATACACTCATTTTTAGGACTATGCATCAACGTCCAATTTTTTTATTCACCGTTCTAATCATTTTAAATACATGTACTTTTTGTTTTAAATAATATGTAGAGTTGAAGGGTCTATGTCATAACATCGAAGTGTCAAAACTTCGAATGTTGTAAGATCAAACCGGAAACCTCGAAAACTGACAATATCGAAGCAGTGGAACATCAAATTCTTTCCCAGGGAAAGAATTTGGTGGGCTGTTTCCAAGGCTTTGCTATTTTCTCCACTGCGGTGCAATCTCGGAGTTGGTATATTTAAGTAGGGGGTGTGGGGGCAAAGCCCCCCACATTACAAATAGTTTGAAGTGTTTGTGTGTTTCGTGTTTTGTACTGGAACAGCGATTTTTTTCCCAGGGAAAAAAACTGTTCTTGGTCTTTGGGATTTTCAGCTTTTGTGGTTTTGGGTTCGATGTTATAATATTCAAAGTTTTGACACTTCGATGTTATAATATAGACCCGAGTTTAATATTGCAAAATGTTTTTGTTTGCTTTAAATCTGAAGAGTCTTGAACATTTTATAGCAAGAAGTGAAACAAACTTTTCTAGCCAATAATAACAGAATTGCAGTTTATTTTTTTCCTGTTGCTGCTTTGACTGTTCTTTTCTGCACTTTGATATCCTAATGCTTCTGTATTTCATAACATCAGATCTGCTGAATCTAGGCTGTTTGGCATAAATTGAGCAGTAAAACAAACCATCCTACATTAAGAAGGTCCTCCTGCACCCTTGTGGAAGAAATGTGCAGCCCAGCACCCATCTGAGTTGGGGATTATTGGAATAAGGCTCAGTTTTGGGCTCTCCCATTGACTAGTTTGTGTTAAAACTGTTTAACTTTGCCTGTATTTAAGCACTGCATCTGCGCAGTTTTGTGCTCAGTTTGGTGGAGTTGCTCTGAGTTTGGTGACTTAGCCAGAGACCTGGAATGAATATGAACTAAATCCAAGGCATCCACTGTGATCAACAAAAAATAAGCCTATTTTAAGCTTTCATTGCACTTTTCTGAACTATATTTTGCCAAATTGCTGTTTTATTTTTTGCTGTTATTGCTGCATTGACTATTTTTTTCTGCACTTTGATATCCTGGTACTTCTGTAGTTCATAGCATAGGCTAGATTCAGATCTGCTGAATCTAGGCTGTTTGGATATATTGAGGACTAAAACCAGCCATTCAACATTAAGAAGGCCCTCCTGCACCCTTGTGGCAGAAGTGTGCAGCACAGGACCTATCTGAGTTGGGGATTGTTGGAATAAGGCTCAGTTTTGGGCTCTCTCTTTGGCTAGTTTGTGTTAAAAATATTTAACTTCACTTGTATTTAAGCACCACGTTTGAGCATAGCTGTGCACTGTGCAATGAGGTTTAGCTCTGCCATGTATAGACACAAATGCTTAGAAACAACTATTTTCCCTTGATAACTGCTAGACAATCCTCCTTAGAACCCTCCTTTAGCTCCACTGCCTCTACCCAGAAAGCAACTCAGTTATGCATTCTGAGGCATTGAAGCAGTCCTCCACCCTTAGCCTTCCACAGAATAGCTGCCCACATTAGTCTCAAAAGCAAATCCTGGTCCATCTAGCCCCTCTCCACTAGTCACTACAATACATTCCTGCCATAATGGATAGACAGTTTCTCACCATTTCTCTAGCCAAACAGATTGACATGGGCATTCTGAAACAATGTAGAAATTGCTTCATGTATACTGATAACCACTTGATCCTAAAGCAAACAAATACAGTATGTGAGAGATGTAACTGTACCATGAAATTAGAATTAGCCCTCTCACATAACAACAAATAGGACATAGAACAGATTGTCAGCAAACACACCTTCCCTCTCACACATGAGAAGGTCATGACACAATACTTCAGAACCAAATGTTCATGGTGAAACATCTCTAAACCAGATGTTCTGGTTGTAGGCGACTCAATAATGAAACACACAGATGTCCTCCTCAGCAGGTTGAACATTTAGAAGATCACAATCAGCTGCCCTTCAGGTGCCAGCATCCATCAAATCACACATGGACTCAAGTTACTCAGCAACAATTACTGTTATAACTTTGTCATAGTACATGTTAGTGTGAATGACTTGAGATGTACCTTGCTGGACTGTATGAAGAGAGACATGACCAATCTCTCAGATTATGTGTCCCAGTCAGTTATGGCCCTAGTTCTAAGCAGCATTCTACCTTCACCAAGGATAATGCCACAATACCGACAAAAAATGATTGATTTGAATAACTGACTTACCTTCACTCCAGGGGGGTCCAGTATCTGTCTGCCTTGCCTGGAAAGACATGGTCGACAGTCCATGTTGCTTTGAGGGCCTTCATCTGTCTCCTTAACATTTTTGAATATGGCAAAGATGCTTGACTCCTCCGTAGTGTCTTTTTTAGGCAATGTCCAAACAACAAAACGTCCGATGTAAAGAACTCCACTAAAGACAAACTCAAGGTCATGCTGCTTAATATTAAGAGCTTAAACAGTAAACTGAACTCCCTGGAAGCACGCCTCACCTTGGAAGATGTCAACATTTGTGCAGTCACAGAGACTCAGTTCAAGGCCACTGAGAGCATCCAGGCCGTATAAGGCTACAATGTCTTTCACACTTTCAGACCCCAAAACAAACATTAAAGAACCAAAGGTGGAGATGTACCTATTTTCATTAAATCCAAATACAACCCAAGACTGATGAAACAATACAACTTTCTTGAGCTACTCCAGGTCCAATTAATTATAGGGAAAAACCCTTCCATATCATAGCTAGCTACAGGTCCCCCACCATGAACCAGGAGAATCACACCTCACATACAGCCAAACACCTTGGTCATGGGAGATTTCAACTATCCTTCTATCGATTGGGTGACTTACAGGAGCACAAACACAATCACTATGAGGTTGCTGGACTTTGTTAATTGAAATGCCCTGGAACAGCTGGTCCACACCCCCACACAGGGCTCAAATGTCCTACACCTAGAGCTCAGCAATGTGGGGGGCCACTACACTACACCCAGTGTGTTTCCCTCCCTGGTAAGGTCAGACCATAAATCTGTCTCATTTGAAGTAAAGATCAAACCTGACACCCCCACGGGAATAAAAAAAAATGAAAAATTTCTCCAAAGCAAACTATTGCCTACTAAGTGATGGTATAAAACGTTTTAAAGCCCCTGACAACATAGACAATAATGTCTCCTATGCAGAGGAATACACGATTGCCCTATATAGCCATTTAAACAAAAGCATTGACTCAACTGTACCTAACAGGAACAAAACCAGATATTTCTGAAAAAAATAAGCCACCTGTGGTGGACTGTAAATATAAATAAATTATAGAACAAAAGAAAGAAACTGATAACTAAGAACAGAAGGAAGCTAACTCAACAGAGGAAGAATACCCTCCATAGATTGAACAAGCAAATCAGATATCTTTTTAAGTTCTCTAATGCTAGCTATGAGTCTAAATTAGCATCCCTAGCTAAAGACAATCATAAGGCATTCTTTAGCTACATCTGAAACCTAAGAGGGAATGTCCTGCTGTGTGCCAAACTCACCAATTAAAACTTAACACAAGAAAATGCCTCATTATCCCCTTTGGCAAAGAAATAGCCCCTACTAATTATGATATAGATAGCCCCCCTCTAAGCTCAGACTCAGTGGTGTGAGACTTGGAAACACAGGTTGACAGAAATCTAAACTTTGATCATCATGTGTCCATAGTGGCAAGAAAAGCATTCTACATTGAGCATCTCATAAATAAGGACATCACATCCAAGACCTGGGGGGATATAGCTTAACTGTACTTGAACCACTTAAAAAAACACCAAAGCAGTAAAACTAGGAAAAGAAAATCAGTGTAAGGCAAAAAGGCTTCAAGCAGTATTAATGAATAATCTGGTGTTTAATGAAACACCAGCATTTAATGAACCAACAAGTAAAGCCTAAAATAAAAGTTTAAGATAAGCACTTTTGTCCTGGTTTTCTCCAAGACTTCATCAGATAAAATATAACATAGAAATATGCTTTTTTAAAAAGACTTCCTTAGAGACACATGAACCAGTAAGGCAAGTTTCTTAAGGTGAAACAAACCTAAGCTCATTAAACAAGTATTTAAATATTTGTATTACCTTTCACAGCATCACAAAATTAAAGGGCTATTAATTTTAGTGTGTACCCTTAGAAAACATTTTTTTCCTAACTATTAGATGCTTGACAAATATGTATATAATTGTTTTACAAACAAGTAAAAATAAGTATATATTTAAAAAGGATACAAAACATATACATTATATCTATATCTATCTATATATATATATATATATATATATATATATATATATATATATATATATATATATATATGAATCTGCTTGATATGGCCGAAATTTCAAAATGTCGACTTTCATATGGCCGAGACCATATGATCGACATTTGAAATCTTGACCATACAAAACGCAAACACAAACTTACCTTAATGCTGCTAGCAGGGGGGGGCTCCACCCCCCACACCCCCCGTAACTTAAATATACCAACTCCGAGATCACACTACAGTGTGGAATTGGAAATCTTCAATTTCCACACTGTAGCATGATGTCGGTTCCCCATGGTCAACATTTCAAATGTCGATCATATGGTCTCAGCCATATGAATGTCGACATTTTGAAATGTCGACCATTAGAAGGGGACCCATATATATATAAATGAATGGTTTCAATCTACTACCCCATAACATCCCGTCTTGTTGAAGGAACAGTTTAAAAAATTATAAATAAACTATATATAAATAATTCAAATAAACAAATAAATAAATACTACATCTTATAGCTAGTAATAATTCCAATTAATCCGACTTTTTAAAATTCATCTTTTCAGGGCTTTCCTTTTCAATAAACATGCACTGTACTCGACCATTATCAAACCACTAATTGAGTACAATCCTCCCTTCTGCATGTACCTCACCAGACACCTGCAGCAATTGGAGACACCATAGAGAGTTCTTACCAAGAGAATCCAGGGCCGCCAAAACATGACATACTTGGAAAGACTGAAAGCCCTGTCACTGTACTCTGTATCATACAGGTTACTGACAGACAACATGCACCTAGCCTGCAGGTTTTGGATCCTGCTCTAATGGAATTGCTGCACATCCGCAAATCAAATGAGACAAGAATACCTCACTCCATGGATCAAGACCTAGCCTGTGACATTAACAGAACATGTTGGACAGACACCACTCCTCTGGAATACAAAATGCAAAGAAATCCTGAATATGTCATCACGGCAGGAGATATAGGTAAAATAAACTATAGAACCGTGAATGTGATGAGAACTTTAATCATAAACTTAAACAATTAAAACAACAACAGGCCTAAAAATGATGAGCACTTTCGGCGGAACTCGCCTTCATCAGATCTAGATATACAGAGATTCCTGTTGGTTAAAATAAAAATGAACAACCAGTCATAATACTAGTGACAAACACACCATTAATAACAGCTAATAACAGCTAGGCAGGAATAAATTCAGGAAATAACATATTACTTAATATAAATGTCCAATCTCATGGTTACAAGAATGTTGTCAACCAATCACTGTGGACTTATTAAAAAAGATCTAACTGAATCACAAAATGGTAAATGAAATGAGGACTGAAGCAAACAATTCTGTTAGAGAGCAGCGTAACATATGCTTCATATCATATCTTGGATCATTTGTTATAAAAATAAACACCAGTTTGATGGTAATCAAAACGTATAAATAGTTAATAAGCTAAGTCATTTATAAATTGACTAAGCTGTAGGTTCGGTCTTTGAAGCAACAAAAATAGTACAAGTAGTAACGTCTGCCCATTTTCACGGCAGCAGACTTAGAGCAATACTCAAAACAGTAAAAACACCTTGGTTATACCTGCCCATTTGCATGGCAGCAGGTATGTGAAGATGAAAAATGCATGACTAAAGTAGGACACATGGTGTCATGGCATCTACCCGTTTTCACAGCAGCAGACTTAGTGCGATGCTCAGACAGTAGAAGCACCTTGGTTGCATCTGCCCATTTGCATGGCAGCAGGCACGTGGATATGAAAGAAATATAATGAAAGCAGGGCAGATAGTGTTTGCAAACTTATCTGCCCACTTGCAAATCAGTGGGCCGAAATGACATGACAGCCAAAGGCTTCTTTCCCTATTTGGAAAGCCAATTAATGCGACCAATATTTATGTGTAAATCCACCTGCATTACACAGCTATGGAATAACAAAATATAGCACACCTTTAAAAATAAAATTAGAGTAAACTACAGAACAATGGTTTTGGCCAATGAAAAATTGAATATGCATCTAAGTAACTAATCATTGTCTGGCAAAAAGGCAGTTAATATCTAGGATAAGGGGTTTTGTTAGAATAGAGAGATAGTCATATATAAATATGACAAGCATTTGCAATCAAGTTCGCCCGCATTTCGCAGCTACAAATATATGGGATATAACATTTCTTTTGAAAAGATTAAGTCATTAGCAGTTAGGGTATAACAATGTATTAAAAAGCCTATTGCGAAGTCCATCCAATGGAAGTTTTAGATATTTTAGGATGGCCAGTCATTGACTAACCAACTGGTAGTCAACAGATACCAAAAGAACAAATCATATATCAAGGTAAATATTCAATGTTTGTGTGTGCTTACATTGTAACCAATCATATTCTAAGAATAAATAACATAGCCAATAACTTAGAGGTCCAATATGACATCAGTTACTTTACACTGCTATTAAATGCAATCACTTATCTGGGCAAAAAAAAAAAAGAAATTTAAAACAAACATCTAAATAATAAAAAGGATCTAATCACATGTCACATCTAATGCATTAAAGTTGCCCTTGTAATAAAAAATACTGTGTTGCTTGGACCATTAAAATGAATACCCCAATGGTTGTCTGTTTATACCAGAAAGCGAATCTGTTAGAAAGCAGCATAACATAAACTTCTTAACATATCTTGGATCACTTGTTAATCATGGGTACCAATCTAATAGTAAACAAGACATAAGTACTTTATGAGCTAATCCATATATAAATTGACTATCCTATAAATTCACTCTATTGGAAAGGCAAAATAATACAGATAAGGTTAGGGATACCGTCCGCCCATTTTCACGGCAGCAGACTTAGAGCGATACACAAACAATAAAAAATAGTAAAAGCCTTAGTTACACCTGCCCATTTGCATGGCAGCAGGTACATGAGAATGAAGGAAGCATAACAAGAGAGGAGCAGATGGTGCTTGCAAACATATCCGCCCACATGTGAAGCAGTGGACAGAGGTGATATAGCAACCGAACGTTTTAGTCTATTTAGAAAAGCCAATTATAAAAATGCACCCAAAATTTGCAAGTAAGTCCACCTGCATTACACAGCTATGGAAAAAAAAACACTACTTTGGAAGTAAATGACTCATTTTAAATAAAGGAAATACAGGTCAATAGCTTTAGCCAATAAACAATAAATACAGATCTAAGTGGACAATCATTGACTAGTGAAGAGGCAATCAACATCTGTAGTAAGGGCTTTTGTTTCAGTATAAAGAAAATGGACATATAAAAATGTGACCAACATTTACAATCAAATTCAACCACATTTTACGGCTAAAAATATGTGAGATATGAGATTTCTTTTAAAGATTAGCTCATTAATAGCTGAAGTATAAAAACACAACATTGTATTAGAAAGTCTATGGTGATGTCCAACCAATAGAAGTTGTAGATAATTCAGAAAGGCCAATCATTGACTAGCCAGTGGGTGGTCAGCAAATATCCAAAAGGACAAATCAATATATAGCAAAATGAGTATTCATTCTTTATGCATGCATATGTTTTAACCAATCATAGTCTGAGATTAAATGGCAAAACCAATGACATAGAGGTCCAGTATGAAATCAACTTAGTTTACGCTGCTGTTGAATGCAGTAGACTGTCTAGACAAAGACAGACTATAAGACAAATATCTGAGTAATAGTCTAATCACATGTCAGATATAACGCATTAAAATTGCCCTTGAGACAGAAAACTACAATATTACTTGGACCATTAAGATAAATACTACATGCCTGTCCATTTGTATCAAGAAAAAAAAATTAAAAAATATACTAATCCATCAATTGTTATGGGTTCATACACGCCATTTAAAATTGAAAAGGAACCAATAGTTACAGACATATTGTAAGTCCAACAGATATTCCCTGGAGAAAAATAGCTATGGTTCATGGTTATAAGTCTGTAATATAATGCACTACAACAGTTATGTCTCTTCCTCAATTTACTCAATAACTTATTTGGGTGATAGAACACTATTAGAATCATGATAATTCAACCATATTAGGCTGCTGCTGGGTGTGAAATTCAATTGTAGGATAAAATGCTGAATCTTTAAACATACTTATTACAAAACAGTGCTTGTTGGCCAATAAAAATAAAATGTTGTGGGAAAACAACCAATCACCATAAAATTGTAAAAACAATACAAGTCCAGTTTTTGATAAGTGCTCATATAATGGAGGCATTCAGTCAATAGGGTAGACCTCGTAAGCTAAAAACCATATTTAAAAACAAGGAAATAGTTACTTAAGTCTCATATCAATAGCTGGACATAAACAGGAGTGAATTACTTAATTACCATGAGACGTCTGTTTTGGAGAGCTGGTTAAGAGTGGAATCATATTATTCAAACCAGCAAACAAAGAAACAGTTACATAAGTCCTCATATCAGTAGCTGGACATAAACAGGAATAAATAACTTATTTACCACGAGACTCCTGTTTTTGAACACTGGATTGAGTGGAATCATATTATTTAAACCAGGAGACCGAGTGCTCCTCATGTTTGTGATCCATTTCATCTCACATAGTTCAGTGCAACGTGAATAGTCCCCTCCTCTAGGTATGGGGTGGATGACTTCAATTGCTTTAAAGAGAAACTCGTGAGTTGGATGTAAATTCACATGGCATGCAAGGCTATTGTGTGGATCAAGTTTAGAAATATCCCTTATGTGGCATAGGATTCTATTTTTGAATTACTGGTCAGTCTTCCCTATATAGAATGAAGGTCAGTCACAGCACGTCGCAAGATATACTAAATGTTGTATCATGCAGGTGGCTGTTACCTTAAAATTAAAAGACTTGTTCATGTTGGGGTGTATAAATGTGTTGTTCGGGTCTATATACTGGCATGCAGCCCCCTAACATATCACACTGCTGCCACAATGGACGCCACAGCTGTGCAATACAACCATTGCATTTGCTGAGATGAATAGCAGTCATTTCTGTATAACTTTCCTTGGTGGATCAGCAGCATTTACTCCCACTTGGATGGCTATTTAATGTTGTAAGTGCCACATAGGTACAGACTATACCATTCTATATACCATTCTCCCTAGCAGTTTCTCCCTCTGTCTGTATGAAGAATGAATGTTCTGTAGAATAAAGAGTAATATATTAATACCTACTACCTAATGCTTGCTGAGGAAGGCAACAACTGAAACCCTATGGGAAAAACTGGACAATTTGTCCTCAGCCCCTACAGCAAATCACCCTTGTGGGCCAACAAGCATATAACTTAGTAACAGCTTTCTTCCACCCTTTCACCTTTATTAAATCATTTGCTTTTATACAAGGATCAGGTAGATTTTGTTTTCTTTCCCTGTTGTCAGTTGTTAAGCGGTTATATGACATCCTGCTCCCATTATTAAGGGCTACTTAACCCTGCCTAACTACCTATGATTTATATCCTCCCCTCCCTATAACACAATTTATCTCTCTGTCTTTTTAACCTTACTTTATTAGTTATACAGTTGTTAACCAGATAAACACATTGGTACAAGGACCCTTTTCAGGTACAACCCAGGACAATAGGCAAAATAAAATAGTATTTACAAAGAATTGAAATGATAACAACAGAGTACATAAATACATTTTTGATTACAATCTTCATAGAAGTCATTCAATAATTGATAATGACAACAGATCAGGTAAAATGTTGTTAAACTCTTCATAAAATTCATTCAATAATTGATAATGACAATAGATTACGTAAAACTTTGTTGATTAAAATCTTCATGGGTTGCATAGGATATATAGTCTTAATACTGACAATAATAACAAATATCAGGAGAGAAACATTCTTATCAGCAAGATGCAGTAGTGTTACTACTTAAGAATAATAGATTAGAGTCACAGGAATAGGTGCTGTCATAAAGGTATGCGAAAGGCTTTGTGGATTGGGAGTGTTGAAGGAAAAAGAAGAGAAGTAGGAATAAGGAAGTAAGGTAATGGAGAAGTAGACATCAGCCTAGGAAATGAAAGGGAAAATGAGTTAAGGGGAAGTGAAACCTTCCTAGCTGTTCCCCCAACAAAAGCATTTTGTTCCCATTTTCTAAGCACTTAACATAAGCCAGCTAAATTTCTCTTAAGAAAAAAAAAAACAAAAAAAAAAGCAAATCTCATGCTTTGAGTATACATTAAAGATAGACAGTCAATGCTGGAAAATCATTTAATAAAAACACCCCAGATAGCTCCCAATAGAGATAGCACTGCTCATTAAGTTAAGCACATTTAATTACACAGTGAACCAGCCAGCTCATAGAAACTGTAAAAAGTTACATGCTGGTCATGTTTGGAAGCATCTTTTTCTTTTAATTAATTTAATTTCCCATTATACTTCATATGATAAAGTTGCAAAAAATGAAAATAACAGTATGCTGTTTGATGTTTAGTTTCACTGTATACTCCTTTCTTCTCTATAACTATACCCACAATATGATGTCATGGTAGGTACTAACCAATAATTAGCATACAACTGCAAAACATTATGAGTAAACAAAACAACTTACCTCTTTATAGGAATGTATTTTTATTTACATTGTGGTGTAGTACTACATCATCATGCATTATTTTTAATGTCAGGTGTTCATTTCCAAGGACTAATTAACAATATGTCTTTCTAGGAAGTAAGAAACTAGTACTGATGCATTCATCTTGGGAATATAGTAGTCTATATATTCATTTTGGTAAGAAAGCATTGTGGGTTCAGTCCTTCATGATGTCATGACAGAGATTTTTATCTCTGAGTAAAGTATTCAGGGGACTATCCTCACCTGCAAAATAATATACAAAAACACATTTTCATATCAAAATGTTATAATTTGGTGTTGCATATGGGAAAAAGGTTATATCCAATTCCAAAGATTTGTTACTTGCACTTGCTATAGAACATGACCAATACACTTTAAAGGAATCAGTCATCTTGCATGGCCTTCAGGCCTAAACACTATTAAATGAAAGAACTCATGAAGTTATGGAAGTTCCACCTGTATTTGGGACTAGGTACAGCAGGCAGTAAAAGTTTCATATACAGCTGGAGCTGTATTTTAGATTTCAAGATTTAAGGGAAAAGGCTGGGACCATGTGTGCATGATTTGGTGTAGTGTGAGCCATTTCCCAAAGAAATGGATTTAATTCATTGGTGGATTAGTCACCATGCAAGCCTGTCCCTCATGTTGGACAGGGAGAATGCAGATATGATAACCATGCCACCCTACAGGTAGAGCTCCTGCAATGGAAAGCTTCATTGCCAAGCTTGACATGCAGGTAGAACTGCTGAGTCAGAAAGCATCAGCTGAATACATCTGCCCTGCCAAATCCTCAGCTAAGTATGGGATGTAATAACAACAGGTAATGAGAATCTAAAACATAGAATGGTACAGAATTTGAGTACCCTTTCCTGGTATAGAAATTCAATTCTATACCCTGAGGTAATGAAGAACACACAGTTTGCCCCTTGAGACATCACCAGAAATTACCACCAGTGATAGAAGGAGAAATACTGAAATGTAAGTATCAGAACAGCTGTTAAAACAGATTTCTTTATTTCAGAATTATTTCTGGATAAGCTACACCCGAAAACATTTGTTGTATTCTGTGAGACATTTGTAAAGCAGCTGAATGTTCTAAATGTAGATAGGAGGCACAATATTATAGAACATTGTTTCCCAGGAGAAGCAGTTAGAAACATAAATAATATGTCTCTGTAGTTTACACTTGCTTTATCACAAGATTTGTAATGAGTGCAGCATTGGGTGTGTAAAGAATATTACTGCAAACATGACATGACATCATGGGAAAACAGTACAGTGTATGAGAATATGCTGAAATGCAACAGTCTTAGCAGTTCCTCAATGATGATTGCATTATTCTTCTTTTAGTTTAAGAATATGAATTATGACTGGGAATAATATTCCCAAAGGTGCAGTGTGTGCTGGCCGACTCATTACATAGGTTCATAGGTTCATAGGTTCATACTAAGCTAATGAACACCAGGGTCTTTACAAACCTAGCCATGCAATCCAACCCTGCTTTGTCCCAGAATTCCTTGGACACCTATATGGTGGGGTACATTAGTAAAGAGATAGCTAAGGGTTATGGGGGGTATATTAGTTGGGGATTAATTACATTACTGTCAGCCTCTGTCCATCAGAAACATGGGGGCCAAACCAGGGGTGAATTTGTGATTTCCCATCCAATGATCAAGGTTTCTTTTGGATAGGGTCAGTAATGAACTTTGTTTCATGTAGATGGAGAGCTTATTCCATAGAGCAGGGATCCTTTGAGACATATTGGTTCCTCCAGCAAGTTCTATTTATGTCAAAGAAAGTTCAGATCTTTGGATTTAGTGTATCTGGTTACTGTTTCCCTTGCAGATTTGCAAGAGATCCATCAGAGATGGATCTGAGAATGCCTTATATGCTAGGCATAGATTGCCTCTCAGTAACCTGTAGAAGACTGAGTACAGAGATAGGACCTTAAAGGGATCTATGTAGGGAAGGGTATTCATATCCTGGATTCTCCTGGTGAGAAACCTTTGAGGGAATTACAACTGTTGCAATTACCTGATTAGGTACATGCCAAAAGATGCATTGTACTCAATGATGGATCTGATAAGGGATGAGCAGAGTGGTACATGTACATAAGTTAGTGTCTGTTGTTGACCATGTTAGAAATTATTTAGTTTTGCATTATGAGTAATATCAGCTTGCTGCCATTCGATACTGAAAAATAAATATCTTGCCTTGATCTACTTTTATGTCATAGTTCAAGACATTTTATCTGCCTGTAAAATTTATAACAAATATGGTAGATGAAAGAGGGAGAAAATGCAGTGGCAAGACAGAAGGAAAAGGATGACTAGCCAAGAATAGATCTAGTAATATCTCCCAAGGAATTTTTTGAGATCTGGGAGGTAAGAGGCAGCAGATGTTAACTCATGAAAATATGCATCAAATCAAACAAGAACCAAAGTCAGTATTTTGATTTCAGATGCATGGGTTGTCTGTTTATTTTTCTCTGAAATCATTGAGAAAATTCTTATATGGTGTTTCCCACAAATTAAAGAGCTAATAAACTAATGTTTTTTAGACTTAGGGAGAGTTAGTGGCAAGTTGCATGGCTTAGTCTAGCAAACGATTTAATGATCTCTGCTAATGTGCATAGTAGGAACAAGGAGGAAAGAAATGCACAACGTAATTTTGAGTGTTGAATGGACTGGAGTTTAAAAGGCAAAAATAGAACAATGAATTTAAATTCTCATGATTCTCAGAAACTGTCATGTCCTACATATAGAACCTTTTTGCCATTGCGGCTATTATAGCAAGGAATTTTCAGAGTTTATCCTTTCTGCAGTACAGTTTTACCATGAACTTGTTAAAAGTCTTAAAGCAGCAGCACATATGAGTTTATAATATGGACTTTGTTATTCTGAGTTGCACAAGTAAGACAGATGAAAATATATTGTAATTAAAGAATCAAAGGAAAGCCAAAAACTGGCTGTATATTCCCAGATAAATCAAAGAGTGAACTATATGCAGGATTTTGTTAATTGCTACAAGACATATGCTGTGCAGTTTAATAAAAAAACAACACTTTGTTTATTTTGTGTGGACTGTTTTTAATGATAAGCACAAAATGCATTCCACTTATTTCAAGATTATATGCCATAAACCCTAAAACCCCTTAGACATTTATACTATCTGTTCTACATAGAAAAAAAAACTTTTGCAGAATATATACACAGAGACATTTCATTCCACTATACCAGACGTCTGAAGATCATGATGTCTACACAAAGAAAAGACTGTCCCCCGAATTCTCAAAAGCTTGCATGGAGTGCAAGATGAGTGCAGGAGCCCACGCAGGGAATATGTCTGCCATGCGATCCAGGAACAGCCAGCAGGGGTGTGCACGAGAGCTCCAGCACTAATCCTGTCGGACTAAGCCCTGGTATGCAAATCACCTCATTTGCAGGAGAAATCCATGCAAATCAGGTGAATTTGCAATTCAGGAAGCTGGCAACAGTTCATGCAAGACTAGTGCAATCTTCAGAAATGTACTCGGTTAGTAACCGAGTACATTTCTGCAAAATCAAAAATGGAGCTATGACAGCTCCAAATAAAGGTTGCATATCACTGAGCAAGCATGCCAATGGCCAAGTAGAAGGCCATTGGCATTGCAAAAAATAAAAAAAAAAAATGAAAAAAACAAATTATAATTTTTTTCATCGATCTCAGCTGTTTAAGCATAGGGCAGGGGTGCGCAAACAGGATCGGGGGGAAAATAAGAAAATAAACTTAAAATTGGCTTTCTAACTAAAATCAGTATTCTGCCATGCAAGTCAATAGCAGGCAGAAGACAACCTGGCCAGTGTGTAGTGGTTGCTAATGGTGGAGGCTCAGTGTGGTACATGCAACTATGCATTAGCAGGCAATCCTATGCAAATAAGGGAAAGGATAGTGAATCCCAGTTTTCCCCAGCATGTGAGACAGGTCCCATCAGTGTAAGAGTATGAATAGCTGGGTGCAAGACTAGGATATAGGTGACATCATGGGGGTGTGTGTCAGGCATACTGTAAGCGGACTGGTGTCTAGTGGCTTGGGATTGCTCCTAGCTTAGCACAGCTAAGCTAGGGGTGTGTCTAAACCAGCCTAGCACACTTTACAAAGTGTAAGCAGGTGTGTGCACTGTGCAACTAGATTTACACGAAGAAAATTTAATTTAAACCAGGAAATAGCAGCTCTGTGCACATTTGAGCACCCCCAGGCTTAAACAGGAAGGCAATGGGAGGAGAAAACAGCAGTAGGAAGGTAACCAAGGAGAACTAGCATAGCTGACAGGTGAAATGTATCAGAATCAGCCAATCACACAAGCAGCAGACCAGCCCAGCACACCACACTAAACAATGCAAACACCTTTCCCCCTTGTTTTTCCCAATAGCTCTGCACCACCAGTGTATACAAACGGGAAATTTTAAGAAAAGAAAGCAAGAGAAAAAAATGTTAGGGACTGTGCAAGAGGCTGAGGGTGGTGAGGATGCGAATG
The DNA here is from genome assembly GCF_019279795.1 of Protopterus annectens. Lineage (NCBI taxonomy): Eukaryota > Metazoa > Chordata > Ceratodontiformes > Protopteridae > Protopterus > Protopterus annectens. The sequence goes on along the minus strand of NC_056732.1, from coordinate 1,580,302,886 downwards.
CTGCTGAGCAACCCACAGTGAGGAGACAGAGAAGAGTGTACAGACCCAGGGTAACCTACCAAGGGCTACATGAGCTGTAGATAGTGGAGTGCTATAGGGTGGACAGGGACCTCCTACAGCAGATTGTTGAGCTGTGCCGGTCATGCCTCACACACAGAAATAACAGAGGGGAACCCATCCCAGTGGATACCAAGATATGTGTAGGCCAACGAATACTAGCTACAGGTACCTTCCAAAGGCCATCTGGGGATATGATGGGGATATCACAGGCATCAGCACCCAGGGTACTCCACCAGCTCCTGGATGCCATGTCAGTACATGTCGGTGAGCACATATTTTTTCCATTACCCATGAGGCATTGGCCAGCAATATGCATCTCTTCCATCAAATAACAGAATACCCTGAGGTAGTGGGTGCAATAGACTGCACGCACATATGCATCAAAGCACCACCCAGTGAGTGGGGTACGGTCTACATCAACCGCAAGGGCTTCCCCTCCATCAACTGCCAGGTTGTGTGCGATGCCCAGGGCATAATAATGAATGTGTGTGCTGGCTGCCCTGGAAGCTACCATGTTGTCCACATCTGGCATCTGTCTCAGCTGTACCAGAGATTTGTCAATGGAGACATCCCACATGGTCACCTAGTGGGGGATGCTGGATACGCACTGGAGCCATGGCTAATGACACCCATCAGAAATGCACACAGACCCGAACAAGAACTCCATAATGAGGCACATGCACAAACATGAATCATAATAGAGCGTGTGTTTGGGGTGCTCAAGTCATGGTTCCAGTGTCTGGGCACATCTGGTGGAGCCTTGCAGTACTCACCAACTACATGTACCCAAATTTGACTTGCATGTGCCATGCTACACAATCTTATCCTGCGGAAACAGCTGCAGCAGGAACAGCATGGGGCAGGACCACATAGCCCCCCATCATTCCCAAGGCTTGCACAGGCTCAGAGTGACTCGGAGGAGGAACAACCTGAGCCTGCCCCAGTAGGCAGAAGGAGGCATGTTCAGTATGCCCTGACCTTGACAAAGAGGCAATGCATAGCACATGCACTGACACAGTAGGGACCCAGGGAATGTCACCTCTCTCCGACTCGCACATACAGTAAAAGGGATGCCAAACATGACACTACCTGTGCTCAACCATGTATAGGGAGTGTACTCTGTGCATCCAACATAGGCAGCCCTGCAGCACCACCCTCAATACTGGGACACCCACAAAGTAAGTGACTCACACATGCCAGTTGGGGTGGTCACATACCCAACAACAGTTACAGCCAGCAGGATAGGTGTAGACAAACACAAACAAATACTGTACTATGGCCTCTGAATGAGCCCTATGTGTAACCGCCCCCCACAGGCCTACACAGACAGACTACAGCAGGCCAGGCAGTTGGATGTAAGATGTGAAGGCTAGGAAGTCAGAAACTAATATGTAGGCAGTGAAAGCTAGGATATGTAGTACACTGGTATGCCTCTAGCCAGCACAATAGGTAAGACTACAGACTGAAAAGGAGTACCCGACATACCAGTACAGTCCTAGCAAATGTGTAAAAGTGTCAGGTGTGCCCCGTCATCCTACGTATACTTATAGTAACAGTCAGGTGTGCACCCCCCACTCCTGTGTAGAAATGTAGAAACAGTCAGGTGTCCCCCCCCTGCTATGCAGAAATGTAGCAACAGTGCATGCTAAATGACCAATGAATACCCTGCAGATACAGCATGCTACCTGTCAGTGTACAACACAAAGGTCAGCACCGCAGTACATACTAACTGGACTTGATCCACACATGCAATACAGATGGCCATACTGGGCATGCTCACACACTTAGAGGAATGAAGGCAATATCAGTCAACAACATACTGAAAGGACATACTGGGCATGTTCACACACTTAAATACATGAAGGCCATGTCTGCAATCACCAGTGGACCAGACAAATCTGACAGTCGCAGTTCTTAGTGCAGACACATGTCAGTATGCACCACTCCTGCCTTGTGCATACAGTAGATAGGAATACAGACATATATGTAAGCACAACACACTATAATAAGCCAAAGGTAGACAGACATACATGTGTGGAAGAGGGCGACCGTGACAAGGACCCATCCGGGCCTGTCCCACCCAGCACACAGCCAAAGGGTTCCAAGCACATGAGGTGCAGATATCACTCATTGCAGATACTAGCCATCAGCATCTGTCAGCATGACAGACTATGTGGTGCTCGTGCCAGCTGTGCAACATGACTGTACAAGGAAGTAGCCATCTAGTAGCTGTATACACGTACCTGTGACATATAACCCCATGTGTGCCTGCATGTGGCATGTCAGCCCCAACATGAATGGGCTATGGCCCATGCACACACTGCCCTCCCCATAGTAGTATTATGACAAGCCTGCTGAGGTCATCCAATGTGAAATACACCTTTGTGAGAGCTGTAGCTCAAGAATCTCCATGACGCATCCCATAACTGCCTACTGCTGTAGTGATAAACTAATTAGATAGTAGTTCTCATCCCAGACTTGGCAACTGTGTGAGTGTGTGTTTGTGTATGTGTCTGTCTGTCTCTGACTGTGTAGAGAACAATGCTTTTTAGGATACTCACACTCCGTACAATTCATATACTCAACTTTGGCAAGGCTGATGATGTCACTCACCTAGAAATAAACATCTGGGAAAGTCATAGCCCAGTAATCTCCTTAGCGCATCCTGTAACTGCATACTGCTGTAATGTGATAAATTAGTTAGGTAGGTGTTCTAACCCCAGACCTGGCAATTGTGTGTGAATCTGTGTGTGTGTGTGTGTGTGTGTGTGTCTGACTGAGTAGAGAGCAACGCTTTTTAGGCTACTCACAATTCATATACTCAAAATTGGCAAGGCTGCTGATGTCACTCACCTAGACATACACCTCTGGGAAGAGTGTAGCCCAGTAATCTCCGTAGCGCTTCCTGTAACTGTGTACTGCTGTAGTGTGATTTAGAAATGTGGTAGGTTCCATCTCTACCCGTGGCAGTTCTGGATGTTTTGAGTGTGTTTCAATGTCTGTGTATGGAGCAATGCATTATTATCTACTCACTCTCAGTACATTTTAAATGCCCTACTGTGGCAATCCTGCTGATGTAATTCATTGTGAAATACAACTTTGGGGAGACAGTTCATCAGTAATTCCTGTGGTGTGACCTATAACTGTTCCATACTGTAGTGTGATATAGGCCTTGGTCAGGGGTTCTGTACCCACACATGTCAGTTGTGGATATTTTTTGTTTGTCTCACTGTCTTTGTAGGGAGCAATGCATTTTAGGCTAGTCACTCGCAGTACAGTTGAAATGCCCTACTTTGGTAACCCTGCTGATGTCATTCATTGTGAAATACACCTTGGGGAAGAAGTACTCCAGTAATGTCTGTGGCGCGTACTATAACTGCGTAGTGCTGTAGTATAATAAACTAGTTAGGTATGGGTTCTACTCCCAGACATGACAGGTGTGTGTGTGTGTAACTTGTATCCTGTGTAGAGTTGGGTGTGAGTGTGTGACACCTGTGGGCAATGTGGAGGGGGTTTTGCTCAGTTCTTTTATGGTTGCCCTACTATATATATCACCATGTCAACCATACAGGGATAACAGATGTAAATTAGCTGAGAGGCTGGGGTGCAAAGCCATACCCAGACATGTGACATTAAGGCCAGCCAATAACAGTTAGCAACACCACTATTACCCAGAGCGCACACACAACCCATGTGTCATATGCACATACATGCCTAGGCAACAGCCAATATGTGGGTAGTACACTGCATATTGACCACTGATAGTAACTATGCAGTGATAGCAGTGGGCTACAGAGGGCATGTCACCCTGCCCATCTGTCCAATATGCACATACATGCAGACAGTGCACCTCCACCATGTTCCCAAATGGACACCTGCACCACCCGTGGTGCCTTCACATGTGATAACATGCCCTGTATGGACAGATGACACTGACATCAGGGAATGCTGTTAGCATGCTATCAATGTAGGTGCAGGGTAAACCTACTGCCCATTACCAGTTCCTGCCACAAGTGGGCAGGACTGGCACATCCGATGATAATCTGTGTTCACAACATGGGCCAGACACCCCAGGTACAGTTCCACATGTCACTGTACAAGCATGTGGGAGGTGTGCACATCCCAGACACCATCCATGTCATGGAGTAAGGAACATATACATGCCAAGTGATACACAGCATTGGCAACACACAATAGTCACGCAGGTGACTAAATGGGGGATGCAATACCCACCTGTGTGGGCAAATGCAGACACTACAGACCTGAGACACAATGCAGACCATTGTCATGTGGCCTGTGCCAAGGTATATCCATCCCCTACCCTTGTACAGCCTGCTGGCACAGTTGACCACCACACACACCCGTGCAGACATGCACCCATGCATGTCAGAACTGGCACCCTGTGAGTTTGAGTGTGTGTGTTGTATGGTGCGTATGACCACATCCACACTCACTACAACCCCCCAGGGCATACTGAAGTATGCTGTCTGATGTCTGACACATCATCATAGTCTATGCCCATACAACCTCCGTATGACCCGTGTGGTGCATGTGACACCTGCACATCGATGTGTTGTGGCAATCCTACTAGTGATGAGTTGCACTCCTGGCCCTGCCAAGTGTGTCAATGTGTGTGTGTCCCTGTGTGAGTGTGCCTGTGTTGACGCTGGCAGCTGTTCATGCAGACAGGCACATGTACATCACCTACCATATATCTACTGTGTCCCTGTTGCAGATGTCACTCACCATCACATATATGATCTGAGTGCTCCACAGCAGGTAACCCATGTGGTGCATCCAATAACTGCATCAAATTGTGATAGCACTATATAGTTGTCGGGGTTTGATACCCTGTGCTGGTAGTTGTGTGACACAAACATGCTTCTATTTTACTCTCACACCCCTCCCTGACATGCATTTGCCTCTGTCTGCCTCCCCCACTCCCTCTCTGCTGGATTTGGAGACCCACACTTGCTTTGCTTAGGCAACAGCATGTGTATTTTAAGTAATGCTCATGATCAGCTAATGGCCTCTGCACGAATTGCAGCCCCCCCCCCCAGCTGATTGCATGTGGAACAGCTGTGGTAACATTCCCATAGCAAATTGCATGGAAACACACTCCAATACCTAGGAACAACATGGTGGTGTTGGCCTTTTTCAGTCACTGTGAGCAGGAACTCGATCTGTCGTTTGGCAAACAGCATCTCAGATGGATTGGGGATTTAACTCTAACAACACACACTGTGGAAAAAGGGCAACAAACAGAAAGGGGATGTGCCTGACCTGACTACAGACTGTAAGCGCTGCTATACTGTATGTGGAGTAATGTTGGTTTAACAGTATTTGTCTGGATATGCCTGTCGTACATGTTGCAATACTTGCCATGTCAGTTCCATGTATATGAAGGATCCCTATCGGCAAGGTCATCTGCAGACTGGGCAGTGTTGTGCCTTTGGTTTCATGTGTTAGCCATGGTGCAACTATCTGTGGAATGCAGAAGGTAGTGTGAGTAATGCAGTCTGTAGATGCTGAAGGCTGTGACAGTTACTGACTTCATATCCCTCATAGGACATATGTTGCAACAAACCCTGTTGCAATGGTATATTTTTGAGGTTATCACAGCAACATGTCTATACTGGCCCTGTGTATGTGCTGTCAGACACACCTCTGTCAACCATTGTACATATGTCGTGCATATAGTGGTGCATATGTGCTGTACACTATAAATAGTGTCATCATATCTGATAACAAGCCAGTGATATTTCAGATTGCTACACATGTTATGTACAGTAGGGTTTATATTTCATGACATCACCTAGACATTCTGTGGATGACTGTACAGTACTGAGGTCTGTGTAGTGATGGTGAATGTCAGCAGTGTGTGTATTGTTAATATGTACTTTAGCCTGTGTACAGACTGTGGTAGATGTCATTGTTCTAGCTCCCCTTCCATCTGATGTTACATGCTGCCCCACTGTATGGTACCGTTTTGCCATACATGTTTGTAGGGCCATACACACACATGTCCCATACGGCAGACAGCCATCAGACCAAACTGAGTAGCAGCCCAGTATATATTAGGGACATTCTGTGAGTGGCACATATGAGGATGGTGTAGAACCAATAGTCCATATACTGTAATATTATGCTAGCTTACCATATGTGGCTGTGGCTGTGTTCACATTGGTTGTGATTATGCAATGTCACACAGGTGTATCTCACCCTGTGCTGTGACATGGTCATTGAGCCTGCTATATATGCAGGTACATGTGCATTCGCCCATACAAGATGTAGGCCAGTATTGAGCCAGTCTGCCTGTTGCCTGCTCAGTGCATTGTTACATGCCTAGCAGCTTAATGTACTTACCCAGTGAGATGTCATGTGCAGATACTTGCCAAATGTACTGCTGCCAGGCATCCCTTAAACATCATGTACAACAGACAGAGCAGTGGGATGTTGTACAAATGTATGCCAATATCTAATGGGTAGTATGTGTCCATGGCACCCCTGTACCAGCAGTTATTATGTGTCAGGCCAGACAGAAGTGTGTGAATCCAAAACCGATGGTGGCAAATGTATACCAGTCGTTATGTGTTATACCCATCTACATGGCTGTCTACATCCATATTGTCAGGTCTGGTACACATGTTGTGCACTAAGGGATTATGTGTGTACCTCTGGACTGTACAGGGTGTGTCCGGAATTCCACATATATTGGCCAATATCTCTGCATGCCCTTATGCACTCCAGAGGCCAGTGTATGCAACAGTGGTATATGGGCCTGTAGTATTGAGTCTTGGTGGGGAGCACCATAAATGACCTAGGCTGTTACAAAATGTGGGGGTATCAGGGGTGAGCTGCCACAAGGTATCTGGATGTACAGTACCATATACATCAGCTATATTGACATTACTCACACTACTTGGGCTACTGCAAGCCTACTGCCCCCCGCCATACAGACTGTTCTGTTTGTCAGTGTGCTCATGATGGTGCCAGATATGCCTTGTTATGTATCAGTTACAACCCATTTTACCACAAAATGTCTTTACCTCCTAGTGAGTTGGTACAGAGTGTGGATAGAGGCTGCTGAAAGACACCCATGCAGTACATACTGTTGATTGTTTGGTATCCTGTGGCACAGTCTGTCTCCACTATTGTACAATTTGAAGGGCGTGGCCTGGACAGTAACAGTTGTGAACCTTTCCAGACTACTGTATTAGTGTAACTGTTTCACAGTTGCAGTACTCTGTTTATATGGTTATCAGTATCTGAATAGCTATATGACATGGCATATAGAACTGTTATAGTACACAGTTAACAGATTCCCATTTCTGCAAGCCTGTGTGTGGTGTCTTTCCTATGACCTTTCTATGGGTATATTTTGCAGGCAATGATTGACATTTGTATGGGTGGCCCATACAGTGTCCAGTTGTTCAGGTGTTAACTGTAGGCATAGTGGCTGTTCCATATTGTGTGCATCTCCTACATATGTAGCTTACTGTTCATATTTCTGCATGTGTATGTGTAGTCACATTTATATATATATATATATATATATATATATATATATATATATATATATATATTTACATATCTGTATCTGCATATCTGTGTCTGTGTATCTGTATCCTGGGGATGTTGATGGCTTCCATATATTACATGTCCAATGGGAGGCAGACTGTACTTGGTAGTGTATTGCAGGGTGCATGTGATTGGGTGTGGGGGGATGCCTATTTCTACAACACGTATAGTGTGTGGGGCCTGTCAACCCCATCAACGGTGCATGTGGACATATGTGTATTTGTTAATCTGCCATCGCTATCTACAGATGTATGGCCACATATACCTATATAGATATGTCCGTATATACCTACATAGATATATATCTGCGTACACATATGTAACGTGCTGTTTATATGTAGACATATAGGGGTAGACACATACATGTGTCGAATTAGCCATATGCATGTATATGTGTGCATATATAGTCATATATATGTATATAGAATTAGAAGAACAAAATGTGCATATATATATATATATATATATATATATATATATATATATATATATATATACATATACATATATAGATATGTTGTATCAGTTCAGATTTTCATATGGTTACAAACACAAACATCTAGGTGTTGGCATACATTTTCTGTACTGTTGCATGACAGGACTGGATGATATGTTTCTGACATCATTGACTTTCTGTGTATCTGTTATGGCTTAATGGTACATAACTTTGTCTAGAGTGTGCATGGTGCTGGGTTCGTGCCTAGCAGAGGTTGTTTATTTTGTTTCTAGGCAGTACAAGGGCCGATGCATACAGAGTGATTAAGGCACTTTAAAGCAGTTGTAAGCAGGTTTGCATGGGTTTATGTGGAGCTAAGAATTGCCTACACAGGTTAAGCAATTAAGAAGCTAACTGAGTGTATGAAAACGTAACTGGAGGATAGCACTGCTTACCTCTGTGCAAACCCGCTTACAACTGCTTTAACGTGCCTTAATCTCTCTGTATCCATCGGCCCTTGTACTGCCTAGCAACAAAAAGGACAACCTCTGCTAGGCTGGAAACCAGGACCATGCACACCACAGCAAAAGTGATTTACCTATAAGCCATCTCAGATATACATAGCTCTGCTGTCTACACATACATATCATCCAGCCCAGTCATTCAACAGTACAGAGAATGTATTCCAACATGTAGATGTATGTGTGTGTGAAAATATATTAATGTCTAAACAGATACAACATATTGATATATGTAGATATATATATATATATATATATATATATATATATATATATATATATGTCCATATATACATATATAACTATATATGAACATGTACACATGCAAATACCTACATCTATAGATATATATGCCTACATTCAAATGTGTACATATATACAGCAATATATATATCTATATCAATATATATATATATATATATATATATATATATATATATATATATATATCGATATAGGTATGTATGGACATACATCTACATACATCTATAGATAAAGTGGAAACATAACAGAAACATATATGTCCACATGCACCATTAATGGGGTTGACAGGCACGTACAACATATGTCATGCATGAATAGGTATTCCCCCCACAACCAAACACGTCTGCCCTGCAATACACTACCAACTGTTGCAGATCCTATAACCATGACCTTACACGACAAGCGCACAAGATGTTAACAGTACTCCATCCCACCTGTATGATGTCAGACTGGTATCAGTAAAATATCATGCAGTACAGTCAGGCTCATAATGACTCGCATTTTGCAGTCATCTGTTACCTTTGTTAAACAGAGTCCAATACTGTTGGCCTGTACTTCAGAGATGTAAATGCCATACAACAGTGGTCCGAGGACTGAACCCTGAATATTCCACTTGTCACCTGTCTGGAGCTGGATTTGGAGTCAGTTACATATACAGTTTGGGTTCTGTCAGTAAGCCATGTGGCAAACCATTGCGTGGCATAGGGATGTATGGCAAGATTAGTACGTTAATCCATGTTTCCATACTGGGGGATGGAGTTGAAGTGCTTTGCAAGGTCCACATAGGCTTTGTGGACAACCTTACCCTCTGCAACAGCTATGCAGACTGACTCAAAGCAGTCAATCAGGTTCAGGAGGGAAGACTGGTCCTCCATGAGCCCAGTCTGTGTGGGGTCCAGTGTTTGTAGGCTGCCAATGTCTGCATTTAAAGATTCCATGATAATGCATTCGATGGCCATGCTGATCAGGCTTGTCAGACTGATGTGACGGTAGTTCCCGAGATCCAAGGTGGGGCCCCCTCGTGTAGTGGGATAACTGTAGCTGTGCACCACTCAGTGGGCACCAGGCCTGATGTGAGGCTATGATTACACATGACAGTTAGGTGAGTTGCCATTTCATTTTGTAGTTCATGTAGTACACAGCCCATGATGTCATCTGGTCCCATGGATGCCATATTCTTAGCTGTAGATAGTGTGGTTTCTACCTGTGTGGCTGTGATTACTGGGCATTGGAACTCATTTTGTCTTGACATGGGCCCTTTTGGGGGTGACAGGGGGTTGAATGTAACACTAAATCAATCTGACAAGATATTGGCAAATTCTGTGGGAGCAGTCTATGTAATGCCATGCTGTTGTACCCAGAGCACTTCTGAGAATTGCCAGTTAGATTCTGGACATAGCTATAGAATGCTGTGTGGTTGTCTGTGGAAACTTTGGCAATTATAGTTACATAACCAGCTTTGGAGGATTCCATGTGGGATCTCAACTTCCTACTGGGGCTGGTAAGGGAGTTGTTTGCATCCTTGGAATATCCGTTTCCCTTCAACAGTGTGTACCTTCTGTTGTATACTCTGTTCATGGCAGGAGACCTCCAGACTGGCCTGCTTATTTGGGAGGAGAGCATCATAGCTCTATGTGGGATGTCAGGAAACATGCACAAGCGGATGTGCTCATACAATGCCTTAGTGCAGGATTCATCAGTTGAACTGTCAGCTCCTGTCTCCATGGGTGTCACAAACATTTTCACCTCTGCCTTGAGTAGCATGACGTTGGCTGTGGAGAGGTCTTTTATGGACAACTGTATATACATTCCTTTCACTTGTTCAGTTTGATTAGCCTGTGGTGTGATTACTTTGGTGAAACCTCAGTCTCATGTATTTCTCTGATGGCTTAGGGGTTAGCTACTATGACTGTAGTGTATAGGGTCTTGGGTTCATGTCCTGAAAAGGCAGGTTCATTTTGTTCTGGCGAGAACAGCGGTTAATGCATACAGACTACTTAGAGTAATTTAGGTTAGTCACAATCAATACAATTCAAATGCCCTACTTTGGCAATCCTGCTGATTTCAATCACTGTGAAGTACACCTTTGGGGAACTAGTACTCCAGCAATCTTTGTGGTGTGCGCTGTAACAGCGTAATGCTGTAGTATGATACAGAACTCTGGTAGGGGTTCTATTCTCACACATGGGAGTTGTGGATGCTTTTGTGTCTGTTCCTATGCCTGTTTAGGGACCAATGCATGTTTGGCTAGTCACACTCACTACAACTCATTCACCCTACTTTGGCACTCCTGCTGATGTCACTCACTGTGAAATAAACCTGTGGGGAAAGAGTACTCCAGTAATATCCATGGTGTGTTCTATAATTGCGCAGTGCTGTAGTGTAATAATTAGTTAGGTGGGAGGTTTAAACCCAGATGTGACAGGTGTGTGTGTGTGCTTTAATGTGTCGATGTTTGTCATATGTATCCTATGTGGAGGTGGTTGTGAGTGTGTAACAACTGGACTCAGTGTTGAGTGGGTTTTGCAAATCTCTTATATGCTGCCCCTAGTATATATCACAATATCCACTGTGCAGGGATGACAGATGTGATATCAGTACATAGTCAGTCAGGGGTTTGATACCCTGGACTGGTAGGTGTGTGACACAAACATGCTTACCTTTTACTCTCCCAACCCACCCTGGATTATCTTTGCCTCTGTCTGCCTCTCTCACACCCTCTCTGGTGGATGTGGAGACTTACACCTGCTTGCCATAGGCAGTGGCATGTGTATTGTCAGTTATGCTCATAATCAGCTGATGGCCCCTGCATGAATTACAGCACTCCTCAACCTGATTGCATGTGGAACAGCTGTGGTAACATTTCCATAGCCAATTGCATGGGAACACTCCCCAATTTCCAGGAACATCATGTTGGTGTTGGGCCATTTCGTTCACTGTGAACATGAACTAGATCTGTTGTTTGGCAAACAGCATCACAGATGGATTGGAGACATACCTCTGACAACATACACTGTGGAAACAGGCCAACACACAGGAGGGGGGTGTGCCTGTCTTGACTACAAACTGTAAGTGCTGCTATACTGCAGTTGGGGTAATATTGGTTTAAGAGGGTGTGTGTGGATATGGCCATCCTACATATTTAAATACTTGTCATGTCAGTGCTATGTTTATGGGGAATCCCCATCTGTAGGGTCATCTGCAGATTGGGCAGTGTGCGGTGCCTTGTGTTCCTTGTGTTACCCACAGAGCACCTCTCTCTCAACTGCAGAAGGTAGTGTGAGGATTGCAGTCAGTAGATGGTGACAGCCGGGAGAGTTACTGATGTCATATCCCTCATAGGACATATGGTGCAACAAACCCTGTTACAACAGTAAATGTATGAGGGTATTACAGCGATGTGTCAATATTGGCCCTGTGTTTGTCCCTCCAGCCACAACTCTGTCAGCCTGTGTACATATGTCATGCAGTAGGGGGTGCATAATGTTCTGTACACCATAGTCATTGACAGCATATCTGATAACAAACCAGTGAGATATCAGACTGCTACACATGTTATGTATAGTAGGGATTATATTTGAGAACACAGCCTGGGCATTCTGTGGTTGTGTATACTGTACTGAGGTATGTGTAAGTCTGGTAATTGTCGACAGTGTATGTATAGTGAATATGTACCTTGGCCTGTATAGAGACTGTGGTAGATGTCATTGTTCCTGGTCCTGTTCTATCTGATGTTACATGCTGCTCTACTGTATGTCACCCTATCAGCTTACATATTTGTAGGGGTGAACACACACACATATCCCATACCACAGACAGGCATCGGACCACACTGTCTAGCGGTCCAGTATATGAAGGGGTGTTGTGTGAGTGGCTCATATGAGGATGGTGTAGGTCAGATAGTCCATATACTGTAATAGTACGCTAGCTTACCATATTTGGCTGTGTTCACATTGTTTGTAGTTATGCACTTTCACACAGGTGTCTGTTACTCTGTGATGTGACATGCCTGTAGAGCCTGCTATCTATGCAGGTACATGTGTATTCCCACATGGGAGATGTAGCCCAGTGTTGAGTCAGTCTGCCTTTAGCTTGCATTGTGCTTTGTTTCATGCCTAGCAGATTACTGTACTTATCCAATGAGAGGTCATGTCCAGATACTTGCCAGATGTACTTCTGCTGGGCCACCATGACAGTCATGTATGTCAGACAAAGCAGTGGTATGCAGTTCAGATGCATGTCACTAACTAGTGAGTAGTATGTGGCCATGGAACCTCTGCACCAGTGGTTATTATGTGTCAGGACAGACAGGGGTGTATGAATGCATAACCCATGGGGGCAAATGTATACCAGTATTTACATGTTATACCCATCTACATGGCTGTTAACATCCACATTGACAGGCCTGGTCCCCATGTCTTGCATGAAGGGGTTCTGTGTATACCCCTGGACTGACCAGCATGTGTCAGACTGTCCTCATATATTGGGCATATCACAGCTGTAGTCCACAGGGGCGTTACTGTGCTAGCAGTGGTAGTGTACTATGATGACCTTAGGATGTCTGTCAGTAGCCAATGGCGCACATGTTAACAGCATATTTGGCCTCCCTCACACACCATGTCTGTGAAGACGATCCCTATTACAGTAGCAATAGTCTAGAAATATACCTGCAATACATACATGACATCTCCTTGCACTGAGAGGTTGGGACTATTGGGGCTGAGGTAGGGCTCCACTCCATGTGAAGGACATATGGCAAACATATATGTATATATAAATATACATATATCCATATAGATATGTACACATATACATATCTTGCTTACTGTATGACAACAGTTTTACACATATGTGCATGTGTTCCAGCCTCTGTCCTCCACCTGCATACCTGGCTTTGCACATGTGACATGCTGTCAGGGGTTGTTATGTAGTGGGCTGTGTGTATGTCATGCTGTCATTCCTGCCATCCTTCCACTGCTGTTGTGTCCCCCACACATACAGGGTGGTTGGGGCCATATATGTGTGGGCTTCACCTACACAATACATATGTGTGCCCTAATGCACTGCAGAGGGCAGTGTACGTAACCGTGGTATATGGCCCAGTAGCAGTGAGTGTAGGGGGGTGCACTATGACTAACCTAGGCTGTTACAACATGTGTGGGTATCTGGGGTAAGTTGGCTTAAGGTATCTGGATGTACATTACCATACAGTCCACCATGGGTAAATGCAGGCCTACTGCCTCCTGCCATATGGAATGTTCTGTTTGTCAGTGGAATTGTGATGGTGTCAGCTATGCCTTGTTATGTAACATATGCTTCCCATTGTGTCAACTGGGGTCTGTACCCTCTAGGGATTGTGTACAGAGTGTAGATAGATGCTGCTGACCTATACATCTGCATTACGTACAGTTGATTGTCTGATATGCTGTGGGCCAGTCTGTCATTACTATTGAACTACTTGAAGAGCTCGGACTGGACAGCAACATATGTCAACCTTTCCAGTCTACTGTCTCAGTATAACTGTTTCACAGTTGCATTACACTGTTCATATGAATGTCAATGTCTAAATGGCTATATGACATGGCATATACAACTGTCATAGTACACAAATATAGCTTTCACATTCATTTATGCCCACCTGTGTGTGGTGTTATACCCTTTGATATCTCTGTGGGTATGTGTTGCAGGCTATGAATGTCATTTGTATGGGTGGCTCATACAGCCTCCAGTTGGTAAGTTGGTGACTGGAGGAATACTGGCTGCTCAATATTGTGTGCACGTACTAAATATGTATCTTACTGTACATATCTCTGTGTGTGTATGTGTATTTACATATATATGTGTATATATATATATATATATATATATATGTGTGTGTGTGTGTGTGTGTGTGTGTGTGTATATGTATGTATATATGTATGTGTATATATATATATATATATATATATATATATATATATATATATATATATATATATATGCCAGTATCTGCATATATCTGTCTGTGTATATGTATCCTAGGGATGGCCATGTTGTGTGTGGTCCTGGTTATGGGATCTGCAACACTTGGTACTGTATTACAGGGGGGACATGCTTGGCTGGGGGGAGTATACCTATTCGTACTAGAAGTATATTGTGTGGGGACTCTCAACACCATTAACGTTGCATGAGGACATATATGTTTTTATTATATCACCATTGTTATCACCGCATGTCTGTCCGTATACATCTATATATGTAAATGTATATATCTGCTGACATATAAATGACCTGCTGTATATATTTACACATGTAGATGTAGACATATATATCCACAGATGTTGGCATTTGCATGTATATATGTTCATATATATTTATATATGTATATATTATTATATATATATATATATATATATATATATATATATATATATATATATATATATATATTTACATATATCAATATGTTGTACCTGTTTAGACATTAATATATTTACTCACACACATACATCTATATGTTGGAATACATTCTCTGTACTGTTGAATGACTGGGCTGGATGATATGTTTGTGAAAACATCAGGGTTATGCATATCTGCCATGGTTTAGTGGTAAAATACTTTGTGTATGGTGTGCATGGTCCTGGGTACGATCCTTGCAGAGGTGGTTTGTTTTGTTGCTGGCCAGAACACTCCTGCTTACCCCCACGCTAACCTCTTTAAAAGGAAAGAAAGAAGGGTTGATAGGAAAGTGGTGAAAAAAAGGGCACAAAGAGGGTAAGACAGTAGGGGAAATAGCTAGGCATGTGCAGGAAGGGTTTAGGAAAGGTGCATTGCTGCCCATTTCTGCTACAGCAACAACTGTGCATATACACTGAATTTGGAGGTAGATTTGGACCCTCAAATCCCTAGGAGAGGGGTGAGGACAAAATAAATTAATTGTGATGCCAATTAGACCAGATTACATGTGTCCAGTGGACACGTGCAAAATGGAGAGCCATGTATCAGGCAAGATTGCTTTGTGGGAACAGATTGCCCTTCCATTTTCTTTTCAGGTGGCAGTGGGATGTTGAGGAGGGGCTGTAGGCATATTTGGAGAGGTAGGTTGGGTAGGTTAACAGACATGACACACAAGACGCATACAAGGGCGGTACATGACACATGTTGGGGGTAAACACCTTGATGGGGAGGGGTGTTGGGATATCAGAAACCCACAAGTCCCCTAGTGGTAACAGTGGGACTGAGGTTCCCACCTGTGGGCAGTCACCGTGGTGTCACCACAGTGCCATACTCTTGTGAAATATGACTGCAGACCATTCTCCTGCAGAGACATGTACACCTACAACACAAATGGATAACATTATGGAAATAACAATCAGTGTTACTGACAGCTGAAATGCATCATAGCTGCATGGCTACACTACCTGACATGCATGCAGTACACATTACCCCTGACAACATCTTACACATAGTGTGTGGATATGCATGCACACAGTCCTGCCATGTGGCTGCCCTATACAGGTGTTGTTGGACAGCTGCAGACCATACCTGGCAGGGTGTGCAGTTCAGTGCCTCCTGCCACAGACATGCTGACTGTGCCTGCCAGGGGTTCCATGGGCATGTGCAGGTATAGGCCTTGAGGTGCTACTCTCCCCTGATGATGACAGGTGTCTGCTGGAACCAAGTCCTGCCTGGGACTGGCCAGGGCCCTGTGCACGAGGCTTGCTGTGGTGTGGTGTGGACAGCACCCCCAGTGGTGTGCTGGGGCTGGTACTGCCACGGTGGGAGCGGCTTGGTGTCCTGGCACGTCCACGTTGACCACCAGCTGCTGGTGTTTCTGGCCTACGTCCACACGGCCGTCGCACCGCTCCCACCACACATTCAAGCACGGACATACCACAGTCAAGGAGGCCCACCAATTTCACCCCACTGTCTATCCATGACCTAGGTCTGTTCACAGAGGGCAGCAGCAAGGTCATGGAGGCTGCCACTTAAAGATGAGAAAGCAGCCCTCTGCAGCCTCAGGCCCTGTCTGGGGTACATGTCCATACATGCCTGTGCCTCCATCACGGCCTGAAACATGCTTCTGGTGGTACCAGTTGTGGCGCCTCTGCCAGGGACATGATGACCAGCGGCCCTCCCATGAGCACCATGGTACATCTGCCGATGTGTTGGCCTGCTGGACATCTGGCTATGCCAACAGTGACTCGACACAGTTGGCATGGACACCACACTTTCCTGGTCACTAGCACCAACTGCCAACTGTCCCTCTGCTATGGCCATGTGTGATGGGGTTTGTAGGGGCACTGTAACTGTGTGTAGGCTTGGGGTGGCTAGGAGGGTGATGACACATGATGGTGCAGTTTCGGCCTTTGACAATCCCACCTGTGTCTCAATAGTACCATCATCATCATCATCAGTGTCTGTACGGACACCTACCTCAAGTTTGAATGCAGGAGGGACCCTGACCCACCTCGCCACCTGTGGGGGAAACAAACGCATACTTTAAGACCTGTACCTGTACATCCCGATATATATATATATATCTATATATATATATATATATATATATATATATATATATATATATATATATATATATATATACCTGAATATATATATATATATATATATATATATATATATATATATATATATATATATACCTGAATATATATATATATATATATATATATATATATATATATATATATATATATACATATCTATATACCTGAAATTATTTGTCAATGTATAGATGTGTGTGCATATCTGAACCATTGTAATGTGTACTCCTTCTACATTGTACATTCCCTATGGTAGAATGACCTTTCTGCATGATATGTTACAGATATTGCCCTGACATTTACAGGTGAATTGGCTTACTGTTAAAGCATATTGGCTGTGTTGTGGAGGGTCCTGTAGCCAAGAACTGCATGTGCTGGATATTGGATTGCACAGCATATACATTAGGGCTGTGGGGGGGGGGTAACATAGCACTAATTACCAGGTATCCGTCATTTCAGCCCCCCCCCATTAACAGTGCATATGGTCTGTTATGTTGTAGTGAGTGGTTCAGGATTTTGTTCCCATGTGGTAATGCTATACACAGTTCTATCTGTATATATCTATATCTATCTGTATATATATATATATATATATATATATATATATATATATATCTATATATATATATATATATATATATATATATACATATATATATATATATATATTGATATATATATATATATATATATATATATATATATGTATATTTATATATACATATATATATATATATATATTTATATATGCATATAGCTGTCTATCTGTCTACATTTCCAGATATATATATCTGTCCATATGTCCATGCATGTTCGGCTCATATTTTTGGCCTGTACCTCATTCTCTTGGCAATTGACATGGATGATCACAGGACTGTAGTCAGTAACTAGTGCCGACACCTTTGTGTTTCAGACTTCATCTCCTTCAAAATATGTGTTCTAATACATATAACTGTGTAACTAGCAACATTTTAGGTGTCTTAGAGCAGTATTTGTCATATATCCCTACTTGTACCCACATTTCGGCACACTTTGTCCAGCATTCTTGCATTAAGAGGTTGTGTGGTATGATATTACTACATTTTCTGTACTGTTGACTGATTGTGCTGGATGATATGTTTGTGAAAACATCAGATTATGCATATCTGCCATGGTTTAGTGGTAGATCACTTTGTATATGGAGTGCAAGGGTTCTGGGTTTGAACCTTGGGGAGGCAGTTCATTTTGTTGCTGGGTAGAACAAGGGACATTAGCTACAGAGTGATTAAGGCACTTTTAAGCAGTTGTAAGTGGGTTTGTGCAGGTTTGCATGATGGTAAGCACTACTAACCTCTGCTTATGTTTTCTTACAGTCAGTAGCTTCAAATTTCTCAACCTGTGTAGGCATAGCTTATCCCCATGCAAGCCCACGCAAACCCACTTACCACTGCTTTAAAGTGCTTACTGCCACGTACCCCTGCACTAATTTCTTTAAAAGAAAAGAAAAAGGGATTGATAGGAAAGTGGTGAAAAATAGGGCACAAAGAGGGAAAGACAGTAGGGAAAATAGCTAGGCATGTGCAGGAAGGGTATAGGAAAAGTCCATAGCTACCCATTTCCTTCTACAGCAACAGCTTTGCATATACACTAAATTTGCAGGTACATTTGGACCCTCAAACCCCTGGGAGTGTGGGTGAGGACAACATATATTCATCATGATGCCAATTAGACCAGATTACATGTGTCCAGTGGACAAGTGCACAAAATGGACAGCTATATATGTGGCAGTGTTTTTTGTGGGTACAAATTGCCCTTTTTTTAGGTTAGAGTGGGATGTTGGGGAGGGGTAGTATGTATATTTGGGGAGGGAGGTTGGGTAGGTTAACAGACAAGACACACAAGACGCATACAGGGCCAGTATATGACACATGTGGGGAGTAAACACCTTGGATGGGGAGGGGTGTATGAAAGTCGCAAGCCCATGAGCCCCCAACTGGAAACAGTGGGACTGAGGTGCCCACCCATGGGCAGTCACCACCGCACCTTCATGGCCCCAAAGGTGGCTGTGCTAGGGGCTGTGTAGGAGGGGCAGGCTCACCCTCTAATAGCACCACTCAGCCTTCAAGCTGGAGTAGCCGCTCTCGATACTCCAGATCGCGCTCCCTATGCCCCACAGTCTAGAACTGTTGATGGGTGACATGTTCCCCTCCGAGCTCGCTCCGAGGGGGGGCAAGTCCCATCCTCTGCAGCGGTTCCTCCCAAAGGAGGTGCAGGGCCATGGAAGAGGCGGTCCCAGGCTGGGCTCCAGATGTGCTGGTGCCCGGTGCCATGGCCAGCTGAGGTGGGACAGGTGGGTCCGCTGGGACTGGCCTTCCCATACAAGCTGTGTTTTTGCAGGTTTATGGCAGATATGGGTTAGTAACAGTCAACAGCATTCAGGATTAGTTATAACAGCATGCATAGGTATTCCCATTATCCTGACACACCAGATTTAACACAGTTGCAGAGCAAGCAGAACACATGCATATATGGAACAACAGTGGCCATTATAGGAGCATGCGGGTGTCATTGATGGCAACTGGCCACCGATATGGGTGTATTTTAACATGGCACATGTATAGAAACAAATGTGGATATTTATAAACCATTAGGACATATGTCCCAAAAAATGTTTGGAGTGTACACATAGCAGTTGAGGAGTGTCATTAGGTTATTATGCACATATGGTAGGGGTGAGAGAGAAGGTTCAATTAACAACTAATATGTCCTTGTGGTTTTCACAACATTCTTAGTCACTGCAGTGATCTTTCCCTTACATGTATTATTACACTACACAATGGCCTCATATTGCACACTGGTATGTTTATAGATTATTATATACATGACCTGTGTCTTACATATAGGTGTGACAGGCTGCAGGTGTTAATGCAACATATGTTGAGAATTGCTGTCATACACTTTGGGTGAGGTGCAAGAATGACAGGTTTGTTTTAATTTACATTCTCTGATTATGTACACGTTTGAGTATCAGTTATATATCATTGACAGCTGCCTACATTTCTTGGATCATCACACTGAATTTTTAGGGGAACAGGGTACCAAGCTGGTGATATGGGCCATTTATCTGGACATGCTGGACAGATTGGAACAGTTGTGGGGTATAAATATGCATACAACTTACAATTTGAACATTCAAGCACATTCTGTATAGTTTTGGGGTGTAATTATGCATACAGCTTTCTATCTGAACATTGTATCACAGTCTGTACAGTTGTGGGGTATGATTATGCATACAACTTAGTAGCACTCCCAGGAGTCGAATCCCTGCTGTGTGTGACAAAAAATTATTGCTAACATCACAGTACACTGTGCTATCAGGGAATTGATGTAAAGCTTTTGATTGTTTTCTATCTAAGTCTCCCTAACTTGTACGATAGGACTGACCTCTTGGCACTTCCAACATTGTTATGCAGGACTTCATACCCATTTTATCTGCATACCACTGTGTGGGTGACACTGCTTAAGATACAACAGTACTATTTATAGTATGGAACAGATTGCAAACATATGAGAGAAGAGTAGACAGAAGCACTCCAGGGGTTATACCTTTATTCACAGACTATTAACGCATTTATTTCTACTGGTACAACACTTTCTAAGGTTCTTATATTCTTTGTTATGACAGTACATGCAGACTGATTACTAACCTGCCTCACAACGCAGCCTTTGTAGCCTAGAATCATGGGCTTGCTGGTTCGCAGCTCACTCATCTGCAGCTGTCAGAGAAATGAAATGCATTAATATTTAGCCATACGTATCCATAGTATACACAAGCTAGGCAATTACTTACTACTTAGTAGAATGTGTACTTAGTACTGGGGCATTGGCCATATGCCGAGACTCCTGGATCCACTGTTCCAGTACATCACCTCTCCGCTGCTTCAGGTCAGCATGGTGGTGCCTGACCTGCTCACCAGTCCGGGGGATACCTGTAGCACTGGTGAGGTCACGGATGAGACTGTCCCAGGCCTCCATTTTGTACTGTGAGCCCTGGTACTGGCCCTGCAGTAGTCTCTGATCATGGTGTTTTACTAGGAGTCATACCATGATTTTTGATCCTGGATGCCCCAGCGCTGTGCTCTGAATCGAGTGCATTCACCCACACCAGCCATTCTGCCTGCAGTAGGAAGCTACAACCAGTTATGAGATGTATTCCTGCCTGTGGGGTTTAAATATGGCCATTTTTCCACACTTTCCCATGATTGGCCAGTTTTGAAAAGACTAAGCTATGGGCACACCTGCTTATATAAGGTTGGCACTAATTAAAGAGGTATACCACTAGACAGATTGAATTGGCTTCCCTACACATTGCTTACACTTACTAACATGAGCTGTGCTGCGGTTAGCATTGCTTAATAGTTGATTATCACTATATTTGCCATTTGGCAATGATTTATTCTTCATTACAGGTTATATATGTGTCTGGTATCCATGATTCATGCGTACATACACTGTATGGGGACCTGGGGATGTCTACACTTTATTACAATCTCACCTCAGCTCTATGCTTACTGCAGTACTCCAGTTCACATATTTATCTTATTTAGAAGGTTACACCACTTCACACAGTACATAGATTCAGTTCACATGTTTGGTTTAGTTTTCCTGTGGTGAGGATTAGTTTGCTGATACCTCACTCATATCTATCGCAATGATCACTTAGTGGTTAACTACTGTGACTATAGTGTGCAGGGTCCTGAGTTTGAGCCTTGCAGAGGCAGTTTATTTTGTTTCTGGGCAGAACATGGGCCGTTGGATACAGAGTGATTAAGGCACTTTAAAGCAGTTGTAAGCAGGTGTGCACGGGTTTGCATGACGGTAAGCAATGCTAACTTCTGGTTACAGTTTCTTACACTCACTTAGCTTCTACTTTGCTTAATCTATGTAGGCAATGCTTACCCCTGCGCTAACGCACTTAAACACGCTTACTACTGCTTATTTGTGATTAAACCTGCTTACTAGTGCCTTATTCATTATGACACTGACACTTCACATGTGCATTTAATGCAGTACTCCAGTTCACATTTAAATGTTATTATGTAGGTTATATGGCAAAAAGATGTGAGAATATGTTCATATACAGGTTTCACATGGAAATGATATGTGGTGCAGTGGGACTTGATCCGGGAATGCCTGTTCATTAGGTGGATGCTCTAACCACTACACTATTGCTGTGCTGCTTCATTTCCATATATATTCCTTGTTATCCTCTTCAACCTTTTTAGCTGCTTTACCCGTAGCTAAGCGATAGGCAAACCCATGCACCTACGGTTAGCTGTACTCAGGGTTTTTAAAAAAAATTGCTACAAGGGTTTCTACGTGTTTTATTTCAGTGTACTGTTGCTGTTGAACACTTGGGGACTGTTGAACACTTGGGGACTGTTGGTGGGGATATGCAGACACTTATGAGTGGTCTCGCTCTTTTATTTACACATTTTTCTGTTCTACTTTGCAGGGGCGTGTTTATTCTGAGAGCTCTGCTCTCAGACACGTCCCCTGCACTCATTCATGCTCCGTGTAGCATTAGGAGTTCAGGCAGTGCACCTTCCTTAATATGCATGGCATGCTGCCGTCCTCCTCTTAAACTGCCACTTCCGTGCAAGACTAGAATAGTGCTACACGGAGGATTAGTGAATCCGGGGGTATGATTTAATTTCTAACGTTGTTGTACAAAGCAAATATTAAAATTAACAAAAAAAAATCCCTTGCAGGTCATACAGTGTTAAAGAACATTTAAAGTTAGTTTTAATGTAATGATTTACAGATGTTGGCATTATATCAGATGTGTTGTGGAGCTATAAATTACCAGTAAGTCTTCATAAGCTTAAAAGAAAAAAAATAATCTCATTAGCGGTGATATAATATTCAAGGATGCTAAACTTAATTTCTAACTCTTTTGCAAAATTTCAAAGTCATCATATGTCATTTTCTTTTAATGTAAAAAAGGAAGATGTGGGAGAAATTATATAGATTCACATTATAAGTTATCTTACCAGCTGTCAAATACTGTTCTGATTAATAAACATATTACCACAAAATGCTTTTATGTCTCAGTGGATTTAATAATGATAAATAGTAATAACAAAAATATTTTACTAAGGGAGGTAAAAGTTATAAAAGGAAAATGAATGAGAAATTGTTGCTCTTATAAGGAATTCTGCATTAATGCTATACTGTTGTTTTATTGACATGATTTCTGTTGCAGAGTATAAAGGATATTTTACTGTGATTGTCAAACAGGAAAAATGCATATTGCATGGCAATGAAAAGTTAATTAATGCATTTAGACATTTTTGACAAGACCGTTTCAGGGTATTTACTGTAAAAGGCAAATGAAAATGTGTACATGACTAAATAATCATAATATAATACACACACACACACACACACACACACACACACACACACACACACACACACACACACACACACACACACACACACACACAGACATACAATACTTTTGCAAGATTACTCTATGTATATGACTATCTTATATAGCATTTTAGTGATAAAGACTTCATAAAAGGATACAATATAGAGAATATACTCGGACCAATGGATAGGAAATCAGAAATTTACCTCTGGTTTGGCATCCACATCCTTAACGGACAGCAGGAAGCCTGTATCAAAACTGTAAAATTCCTTTGGATATTTGAAACATCACAACATTTTGGTAAATTTGAGGTAAGCTTATTATTTTAGATTAAAATTGCTCTTGGGTGAATATCCTAGTAACCACTATAAACTTATGAACCTTGTACAAGTTAATGTCCTATAATGATATTTGAACCACTGAATTTCATTGCAAGAATGCAAGCACATAAGACTGTTAAGCTATTGATAACAGCAATTCAAGTGCATTCAAATATGTTTTTCTAAAAACAAAACAGTGTAAGAAACTTCTCTGTGTGGAAGATTTTCAGTCCATATATTTCTAGTTAATCACTGTATATAAACAGATCAGACAATAGTAGTAGAAGTAGCGAACGTAAACTCAAGTCAAAAAGTAACAATAGAAAATATATAATTCTTCAGCATTACTAAGTATTCGAAAGTAATCCAAGCAAGGCAGGCAGTCTGTTTCCAGTCGAAAATCCTTTATTAAGTACACAGACAAGCGATCCAAGTAAAACAAAAATAGAGTAATAATTTTCTCACAAGCTTTCTAAATATATATATATACTTTTTATCAGGCATGGGAGTGGTTTATTGTGCTGTAAAACAAAGTGTTATTGGTACACATGTGAAATTCATATCCCTTCCCCCATCAGTGTGACATTCGAGCTGGTCCTGCCCTACCTAGTAGCTGTCATAATAATATATAGCCCTAATGTACTTTAATGGTACATCTTATTTAACCAAATTATTAAGTAGATTATTAAGTCTGTGATTTTATATACAAGGCAATATACTACATGGCTGGAAATATATAAACCTTAGTTCATTTTGCAATCAAAAATTATATATAAATATATACATACACATTTTGCATGTAAAAATCAGTTTCTATTTTCATAACCTATTGTTAACAAAGATCGCTTTCGTCCTTCTAGACTTCTTCAGGTCTGTGTACAAAACCCCTAAAAACCTATTTAATTGTATAATTAGTATTGTTATTACCATCATTTTGAATAAAGTTGAAAAAAAATATATATGTATGATGATGGAAACAAAATATACACTTAAATTTCAAATGATTTAAAATGGTATTTAAAACCAATTTGTAGAAAAAAATAAAATAAAATACAATTAGTCATGTAAACAATGTGGAAATTTTCTAAGTTCCAGTGCACTTTTAATTGAACAGTAGTAGTTTAGTCCAGGCTTTCTAAAAGAGTTTAGCTTTGTAATTTATTTTTTTCTACAAATTGGTTTTAAATACCATTTTAAATCATTTGAAATTTAAGTGTATATTTTGTTTCCATCATCATACATATATATTTTTTTTCAACGTTATTCAAAACGATGGTAATAACAATACTAACTAATTATACAATTATATAGGTTTTTAGGGTTCTTGTACACAGACCTGAAGAAGTCTAGAAGGATGAAAGCGATCTTTGTTAACAATAGGTTATGAAAATAGAAACTGATTTTTACATGCAAAATGTATATGTATATATTTATATATAAGTTTTGATCGCAAAATGAACGAAGGTTTATATATTTCCAGCCATGTAGTATATTGCCTTGTATATAAAATCACAGACTTAATAATCTACTTAATAATTTGTTTAAATAAGATGTACCATTAAAGTACATTAGGGCTATATATTATTATGACAGCTACTAGGTAGGGCAGGACCAGCTCGCATGTCACACTGATGGGGGAAGGGATGTGAATGTAACATGTGCACCAATAACACTTTGTTTACAGCACAATAAACCACTCCCATGCCTGATAAAAAGTATATATATATATATTTAGAAAGCTTGTCAGGAAATTATTACTCTATTTTTGTTTTACGTGGATCGCTTGTCTGTGTACTTAATAAAGGATTTTCGACTGGAAACAGACTGCCTGCCTTGCTTGGATTACTTTCGAATACGTAGTAATGCTGAAGAATTATATATTTTCTATTATTACTTTTTGACTTGACGAGTTTACGTTCGCTACTTCTACTACTATTGTCTGATCTGATTATATACAGTGATTAACTAGAAATATATGGACTGAAAATCTTCCACACAGAGAAGTTTCTTACACTGTTTTGTTTTTAGACCCACTACACTTTAGTGGGTTGTTTTGAGACTTCGGGGATACAACGGAGATTTCTTGTTTTTCAAATATGTTTTTCTGAGACATTATACATCTGTAATATGTAAAAATGTAGAGTTTATAAGTATTTCTTAGCAAAATGATTTTTGCAGACTGAATTTCTTGGAAAATATTTAGAATGTGGGTTACATGTTATACATAAACATTTAGCAGAACATTATAGATGCATAGAGATTAATTTGTGAACTTTAAAACACCACAATATTAAACATTATTACCAAGGAGAAAGGAAATATGCAAGTGTAAATTCCTTGCTGCATGAGATTTTCTTTTGACAGAAGCTTTGTCTGAATTAACATTTTTTCTTATCACTATAAGCAGAAAATCCCAGGCAAACTGGAATCTGGAGTAAAATTTAATTAACCGGTATTATAAGGGGAACATACTTGTTCATAAATGTGTGTGGTATCAAAGAGAGGAATTTTCCAACATTCCTTCACAGGGTGAAGAAGACAAGGCAGACATGTCTCCAGAGCCATGCATAAAGCAAGTACATATAGTACTACCATAGGGACACTTCAATGATCTCTTAGGGGAATATGAAACAGTCATGGTTTTGACACACGATACAGACAAGAGGCTAAAAAAGTCACAACTCTTCCAGATTCTAGCCAAAGTTAAGTCACATATTAAACAAATTAGTAATAACTGAAGGAAACAGCGAGTTGTAATCGTTAAAATATAAGCAAATAAAGTATGGATTAGCTGTTATATGGCTGAGATATTTAAAGCTTCAACCTTTTTGTATTTACAGGAAAAAAACAGTAAATATTCAAGTTATGTAAATCAGAAGAGTCAGGGTTCAGTTTCTGGATAACAACTGTCAGCTAATCTAACACATAAGGGGTTAGATGTTTTGTACTGTATAATAAGTTCAAGTAAAAGTACTTATTTTGTATCTGGAAACCACAATGTTTTCATGCTTATTCCACAGCTTGTGAAAAGAAATTGACATGAGTTTTGAAAAATGATTTCAGCATTGGCAAAACTATGGGCAGATATGTGGAAACCTTCATTAATGCAGAAAATGGTAACCAAAAAATTGTTAATTTCTTCACATTAGTAGCCAGTATAACTGTATCCAGAACACTTTATACATATGCATGTGTGAAATTTCATAAAAAAGTTGTTTTTCATGAAATTGCAGGAGTGTGAATAGGATTACATTCTAACAGCAGATTTCATATTCAGATTTTTCCTACACAAGTTTAGTGATGTGTTATAATGATTCTCAAATTCTTTTGAAGAAAATATTAATCAAAATGACTAATTGATTAATTGGCTGATTGACTAATCAGGGATGAAGTATGAATAGTTAACCAATATACAAAATTAGAAAAAATAATGAAAAATACATTAAAATCATGAGACAAAGGTATCAGAACTACTTGCAGAGTTAAATGTAAGTCATTAGACAACATATATTTTGTGTCTCTGCACTGGGGAAATGGTTACTTAGTAAGTGTGAAACACTTTTAATAGTTAGAGTTTTATTTTATAGTGAGTTTGGCACAGATGATTAAGGCTGTGACCTACAGTTGCAATACAGGGCATGATTTCCCCAGTTGTCATTTGCCTATTGTATCACATTGAGAAGGTCCCTTAACCAGACATTGTCCTCAGGTTGTCTCCATACCTCTCAACCTGGAAACATCACAAATCTGGACAAGGTCCGTGAAAAATAGGTACAAATCTGTACACTGATTAGCATAAAATGTGCATACATAATTACATAACTCTGCCCACTCCAGTGGAATTGTGGGATACTAGCTTTCAAACACAAACTGAAGAACAGACAACCAAATTATGGCACCAGAGTCTGCCTGCAGCCATTCCAGTGTCCCATTACCTGGCTATTTTGCCCCATTTACCATAAACACTAATGAGCATACTGTTTTACTTCTACAATTATTATTTGGGTTTTATATTTACATTTTATAGCACAGTGCACAAACACTAATAGACATCTGCTAAACAAAGCAATACTGTCTCACAAAGAAAATAGACTTAGTATTAAAACTTTTCTGCCCTTGAATCTCACAGTCATTGAAACAGCAATAAACCCACACCACATCCAAAGAAAATGCATCTGACCAGTGGTGGAAAAAGATTACCATAGGCCCCTTACACACAAAACAAGAAACATACATGTTTTCTTTGATACACCTTCCTGACTTTATTAAATTATATTTCTTGTATAATACAGCACACTTGTTAGACTTAGAGCACATTTTAAATGTATTGTTTGAACACTTTTCCAGTAGGCAATGAAACAAAATGCATGAACCAATAATGACAAAACTGCCCAATTCAGAACACTGTCTCAGTCAGCAGCTAAGTTCAAAGTTCCTTGGCTCATCTCTCTCAGCACTGGGGGTATTTTTCTATCCAAACTTTTCAACAGCAAATAAATACATTAAAATATTACTGATAACAAAATGGCAACCTCCTCCAAAAACCAAAACCATGAAATGGGAAGTACACCAAAAGGAGAAGCAGTCCAACTATCCAAAAGTACAAGTAAAAACAGACCACAAAGCCTTGCAAAGCATATTCAGAAAGTCTTCCTGCAAGGTACCTTTCTGTTTTATTTAACTGGACAGGTAGGGTGGTTCAAATATTCTTTTCGGCCACAATCCAAGTCAGAAGACGGAGATGGCAGTTGCAAAGACAAGAGTCAGTTGTGCAAGAATCTTTGTTATTCCTCCCAGGAGTAAGTAGTCACCCGCAGAGACTCCCACTGTGCACGATCCAAAGAAAAAGCTGGAGTATTCACACCCCTTTCATTGAGGCTATCCCTTCACACCAAGAACCCCTGTACAGTCCCAGCCAACCGAGTAAGCCAACAGAGCGCAACTCCACTACACTCTCAGTAGTGATTAAACATTAAAATATTAATCAACTATATTTATCAAAATAATATCAAACAAATTATAAAAGAAATCCAACTAAAGATGACAAAATCTTTCGTGTCCTACTGAGAAATCCAGGATCTCTCTGCTTCCCAACTACAGTTATAATCTAAGTAGCAAAGGCCACAGTAGTATAAGCAAATCAAAGCATAAATAATTAATTTTCTTAGACTTTACTAAAGGAAGCTATGATGTAACAAATGATACACTTGTGAAAACTGTTTGGGATACCACCCTCAATGACCCAAATAAATCTGTTCAGGATTTAAATGAGGTTGTTTAGCACTGATCACAATGGATCAATTTCAGGCACTGCTCAGGTGAATGCAATCACATCAGTTACAAAGGCAAGTAAAATTAGATAGTAATATTGTGCAGAGAATAAATCAGAAAGCAATGTGGACACACTTTCAACAACTATAAGAATATATAAATTATACAATATAGATATTGTACTTCCAAAAAAAAGTTGAAGCCAATGAATCTTACATTCACCTCCCAACAAGAAAGGGACTAGATTGCATTTACCGATTAGAATAAGGCCAGTAAGCCCTACATTCCTGAAGAGAGGAGAGGAAGCTGAGTAGAACAAAGGAATGAGTGAGAAGAAGTAGGAGTAGTTAGGTTACGTGGCCTACTACAAAACACTTACACTTGAGTCTTTTTAATTGAGGTACATTTCCATTCATAAATATATACCAGCAAGACAGAAATAATCAGATAAATTCAACAAAAGTGTCTGGAAGATGCACAGAGTTAATACAATATACATCAGAAAAAGAGGTACTACTTGGCTTTCAAAGACAAGTATAGATTAGACCCTAACTATGTGGCACAGAGGGCTTAATCCCCAACTGTCATGTATTTTCCAAATGTTCGACTATCTCGAGTCACTGGAAAAAAGAACAGCTAAGTTCAAAGACAAGTTCCTTGTCTCACACTCTTTTCTCATCTCTGTCAGCAGCTAAGTTCATCTGCTACACACAAGTTTCATTTGCTTGTCTTGCCCAACTCCATTCCACTTGTGGCAGCTCATTTCCAGCTCATCTCACTCATGGCAGCTAATTCCCATTCCCAGCTTGTCTTTATCAGCATCAGCAGCTAAGTTCCACCATTCCCCAGCTTGTTTCTCTTGTTCCATTCTTGCTTGCGGCAGCTAGGCACCGGAAATGTACGCATGCAAACACTTTATTGTTTGAGCTAGCTGAGCTCAATTCCGAAAGGTTGGCAGGCCATTTCACAGAGCTGATGTCATTACACATGTGGTGACATCAGCTCAAAAAGCCGGGGAGAGGAGTGTTAAAATAAACAGCCCGGGAAATCAGAAATTAAGGGGTGCCATTTAGGAATCATGGCACCCCTTGTTTTGGACCCCAAAGCTCGGTAAAAACCAAGTAATTCAGTACAGTTGGGAGGTATGGTTGTCTCTAAAAAGGGACTATGTGTCCAGTGAACTGATCAGGTTAAAACTGATGTTATTAAAATGAATAAGATATGTTTATGTTCACCAGACAGTCTTCATAATATGCACAGTATGTGTATATGGTTTTCTCAATATACACAGAAAGTGTATATAATTTTCATGATATGCACAGCACATGCATAAGACCAGATTTTGCAGTATAGCATTACAGCTGACATTCAAACATTTGCATAAAAAAGTAAAACCCAGACAAATAGTGCCTTCCAAAACAAATCATGGAGGTAAATCCCCTTCCCATGGTTGGGGAACCAACTCAAAAAACTCTGTGAAAAACCTCACCAGTCTGAAAACTCATGGCTTACAGGCAAAAAAAAAAAAAAAACAGCAGTGTCCCTTTGAGTTATTGCATTCCAAAAGAATAAAATGGTTGAAATATCCTTTCCAGTATCACCCAACAGAAAGGTGGTTAAAATGAAAATAGGACTCTTAAAATTATTTCTTGTCTGAAGACATCTCTTTATTTGTAAATAGTACTTTCCATGCAGATGAGCACTACTCGGATAATGTGTTAAACTTGTAAAACATGCCCTTATTTCAATTGTTCAGAGAGGGGGCATTCTTTGAGATATGTCCACCCCCAGGAGTAGCGCCATCAGTGGGGGATGGATCACCACTGTATGCATGGTCTAGAATGCCACCTTTCCAAAAAGTTTTACCTGTTTCCAAAAACTTAACACCTACATTTCAGTCGCATCTAATGCAAGATAACAAATTTACCCCCCAAAATTTAAAATATAAGTATAGAAAAATTGTGGCTGAAAAGCAAAATCAAGTCCTTTTTTAAGCCTCTTGCCTTAATCTGTCATCTTCAACACTATGGTTATTTTAACCAGGGCAATACTTATCACTATCACTCACAGTTGAATATCGTTTTAACAGTAAAGATCAATACATCACAAACAAAGACAGGGTTGCTTAGATAAGTTCTGGATTGCCCTCTATGCAGTCTGTCTGACTTTGTAACTGACTAGGTGCCTTAGGATGCCTAGAGTTTGTCTATCTATAACCTATCCCTTACTAACAACAAACTGAAAATTAAAGGTAAAAACAACAAAATATAGTCACAATAAATCTTATCTACAAGCTATCACTTCTTTCCTATAAACACTGAAAAACACATGGTGAGAACTAAAATATAAATTCAAATAAAACTTCTCTTACCAGGCAACCTCATAGTAAACCACAAACCAAGACAAGATTGTTTAGATAGGTTCTACCAGGAGAAGCAGTTAGAAACGTAAGTAGTATGTCCTTGTAGTTTGTACTTGCATTATTACAAGTCCTTTAATAAAGCAGCATTGTTTGCGTAAAGGACAATTACTGCAAACATAAGATCATGGAAAAACAACACAGTGTATGAGAATATACTGAGCAGTAAACATTTTATCAGTTCCCGAATGATAATTGTATTATTCTTCTGTCAGTCTAAGAAAATTAATTATGATTGGAAAGAATATTCCAGTAGGTACCACATGAGCTGGAAAGTGCCTTGTTTTATAGACATAAGTTAGTGTCTGTTGTCTGCTATGTTAGAAATGATTTAGATATGAATTATGTGTAATCTCAGTTTGCTACTGTTCTATTCTGAAAAATAAATCACTGAAAATGAACATATATCCAGTTAGACTAGCCCGGTCAACAAATGTAAAATAAAATAAAAATAAAAATAAATAAAAAATAAATAAATATCGTGCTTTGAACTGTTTTCATGTCTCAGTGAATTTACTGAAGATGGACAGTAATAGGAAACACCTAACAAATGGTTAACAACTAGATGACACAAAATCAGGAGGTAACTAGACAGCTTGTCAGTATACAGTACATACGAATGCAAGATTTTTCAACTAAATAAATACAGATTCAGTAATGTAACAATGGTAAAAATGCATATGTTATACTCAGAAAGAATGTTTTATATGACAAATAATTACAGCAAGATGGGGTAGTAAAAAAACTTTTGCATTTGATCATTTTAAGGCCAAATTCTGAACCTGTTAAGCTTTTCTACACCAAACCGTGCACTCTAGGTTGTTCCTAATATTTGCATTATTAGGTGGTGGGCAGGGCAATACCAAGGTTGTGAAATAAACAGAGTTCTATTTGTCCAAGACAAGGTGACGAGATTCTGTAACACACTGTAATCGTGAATCTCATTATCTCGGTTAAGCCCGCTGCTCAAGGTGCCTGAGAACTCAGTGGTGATGGCAAGTCCAGGGAAGTGCGTGGGCACAGTAGTTCTTTCTGTAAGTCAGATCTGGTTTTGCTTACAGACAGCCTGTCTGCAGGACCAGGTGTAGCTGTTGGAGGAGATACATGCCCATAAGATAGTCCAGCACAAAAGATCCATCAATAGGGAGGACTTGTGAATGCAAGCATGCATAAAAGTCCAGTTAGAACTGCACAGCAAGGGGAAAAGCAGGAAACAGTAGAGACTCTGTCATGAGCAGTAATGAAATGTGATGGGCCAATGAGGAGCAGCAGCTGAAGCAGGGTTCATCTGAAGATGATATACCACAGGGAGATATATATATATATATATATAGATATAAAGGAAGCCATTCATGGATGGCTGAAAAAGGTCTTACAGAGAAATAGGAAACAAATCAAATGCAATAGAGACACCACCAAAAATACAAGAAATAGGTATATTTTGAAGATGCAATTATGAAGACACTGTTGAACATAATAAAGATGCCAAATGCTTGGAAGTGTTAAAAGAGACAGTAAGAAATGCTAAAACAAAATATTTGAAATAGGAGGACGTGATAGCCAGACAAATTAAGACAAAATTAAGAAAAGTTCCTAAATGGAAACTCCAGGTCCACATTTAGTACCTTATTCCTGGCTAAAAGTATTACCATCTTAACACAAAGATTTAGCTGTGATTAAAACTTATTTATATACATGTACTGAACAGATACCAGACTGGTTAATAACAGGAAAAAAGATACTCCTTCTTAAGAGTGAACCCAGAAGCCATCCTAAGAACTGCAGATCATTTACTTGCCTTCAAACAATGTATAAATTATATACTGGAATTGATACAGATACAGTTTATAGTCATCGAGAAAAAAAATTCAGTCATGGAATAGAACAAAAGAAACTCATATGGAACAAATGATTATCTTTTGTTAAATAAAGCCATAATAAAGAACTGCAAGAAAGCAATAAAACTACGATAGACTGCAAATAAATATTAAACATTAAAAATGAGTTATGGAATGCTTACGGATGCTTAAGATGCACCCTATGTTGAGCATTTACACTTCAGTGACTAGTCATTATAAAAAGGAAATTATTATAAAAATTCAAAGGGAACATTCCACAGTGATTCTACGGCTACTGTTTAATCTTGCCCTTAACCTATTAAGCTGTTTACATAATAGACTGGTTACAGCTTAACTTCTAGAAACCCAGTTGTTCAAAATATTTCATCTGCTTTTTGCGAATGATTGAAAATTGCATAGCATCTGAAAACACAACTACAAATATGTAGTTAAAACTTTTTTCAGATGATATAAGAATAACACTTGGTCTTGATAAATGTGCAAAAGCAATATTTATCACAAAGCTCCACATCAAGAAAATATTATCTTGGGACAGGAATGTGATAGAATGGAAGCTGAACAGGGTATGTATAAATATTTGGGAACTGATGATTTGTCAGCAATAAAACATGAACAAATGAAAACAAAACTCAGTAAGGAATAGTTCAGTAGACTAAAATTAATACTGAAAACTGCATTGGCATCTAGATATAAAGCCCAAACTTTAAATGATTTTGCTCTTCCTGTTCTAATTACAGCTTTGGTGTGACTGATTGACTGGCCCTCAAAAGTATTGAATTAGTTGGACAAGAGAAGAGATAAAATGTTTCATGCTTATCAAATGATATATAAAACCGTGCATACCAAGATTAATTATTCCTCGTTCTGAAAGAGGTATGGGCCTGTTTGAAATTCACTGCATGTAGAGGTATGTAGTCATGAGAATGCATACATATTTGTTGATATCATTAGATCCAAACATAGTAGAAGTTCATTCTAAAGCATGAGGAGAAGTCTAAGATGAAACATTTGCTTAGTTTTTGCAAAATCATGTCAGAAAGGAATGGGAGTGTATATAAAAAAAGGAAAAGGACCAAAAGAGGAGAATGAAAATTGTAAAGTCTGTTAGTGTCAAGTATAGAGGAATTGGAGAACAACCACATATTGGCCAAGGCTTGCATGAATGGTCAAGAAGAGGTGAAATTAAACCAAAAAATGTGAGACAAATAATGTCAATCCAAGACAATTGGCTATATATGTGCTGGTTTACAAATTCTGCAGAAAAAGTTGGAGAAGCAGACAAATGTAGGTTCTGTAATACCAAGCAGGAAACAGATGCACATTTCACAGTTTGAGATACATTCATAGTTGATTGTATATTGAAAGGTGCAATGATACAATGCTGTTGCAGTGGGGATTGTGCAAACACTATTGTAATATGCAAGTAGCTAAAGAGCATTGGAAACATGAACCACAAAGCATTACTGGCAATGATGAAGTTTGGATCACATCAGATCACCCAATGACAACAATTAAAAAAAACAGATGGAAGAAAACCAGATATAATAGTCCAAGAAAAAAAGGACAAAAGTATCATTAATCATTGAAATAGCTACACACTGAGCAGTTATAGTGTTTTATGTACTGAAAGACAAAATGGCACACATTATCAGGATTTGCAAACATATACTAGAACAATATGGATGAAGAGACACTTACAGTTCCAATAGTAGTAGGAGCAACAGGACTAATACAAAATAATTTTCAGGTATAATACAAAATAATTTTCAGGTATACTTAAATATGCAACCAATGCGTGTAACCCCAAAACAACTGCAGGAGGACATCATTCATGTATGTATTGGATGCTGAGAAGAGAACTGAAGTAATACTAATTTCATGAGCTTTAACTGTACCCTGACTCGGGAATGGGATCTTTTCCTGTCACCGTATTAGAAACTCAAAGCATTTGGAGAAATTAAAATAAAGTAGAGCTGTGGAGTAGCAAGCATTCATTCACACAGCATTACAAATGATCTATTCATGGATTCCATGCCATTTATCTGCAGTGAGGATTACCTGCTGTTGCCATTGACTGACTTCCAGCTATTCATCGCAATTAGTCTCATAACGTGAAGATCATTGCAGCTATAAAAACAACTGTGATTGTTTCTGTTTCGCTCAGAAGTTCTTTGTACATTTTGCTGCAAAAACAACTAGTGCACATCCAGCTAATCCTAAAGTCTGAACTTAAAAATCGCCTATTGACATCTAAAAGAAAAACACCAAGCATAAACAATAACACAAATAAAAAAATCAATAATATGCCATTTAAAACGTGTTACTATTTTCTCTATTGTTATTAATACTGCTCTTAATATGTCATTGTAAACAGTCAGACAATGATGACAGCTGTCCTGCACATCAAATACATTATAGCGTGCCATAGCCAGGGTGGGGTGAAAGGGGTAGCTTTACCAGGCACAAGGTGTTAGGGG
This sequence comes from Protopterus annectens, assembly GCF_019279795.1. NCBI lineage: Eukaryota > Metazoa > Chordata > Ceratodontiformes > Protopteridae > Protopterus > Protopterus annectens. The sequence goes on along the minus strand of NC_056732.1, from coordinate 1,580,266,720 downwards.
GACATAATCAGCAGATCTCCGACAGTGTTCAGTGATGCTGGTATTCCATTTGTGGTAAGAAGTAAAGCACTGAAGGGCTCCATGTGTGGCATTAACCTGCAAATGTTGCAAGCAGTTTAAAAGGAGAGAACAGCTTTTTCCATGTTCCTCAACTTAAAGTTGAAGGGGACGCCATATCAAGGGACAGCACTGGGGATAAGAATAATTAGTTACACCTCTGATTTTATGGAACAAATATGTGAAAACTTACTTATGTTGCATTTTTAGAAACAAATTTTCATTTTTCTCTTGAGGCATGCTGGGAAATGTGCTGATTTGCCAATAAACATAATTTTTAAAGAGGAAAAATTCTTCTTGTTTTAAGAAATCTGAGTTATTTATAGAGTTAGCAATCAATGAGTCAGACCTGCTTAAATACCATGAATGTTCCAGCTTTTAATTAATCCGTAAGTCAGTCCTTCAGTAAAAAACACCCAGATGCTACAGTTCGTCAATGTTCCCATTGCTGTATCTACCAAAGGTATTTAGTACAGTCACAGAAGTAGCTAGGCAAGGCCATTTGGAGCCCAGGGCAAGACCCTCTTTTGCCGCCCCCCCCCCCCCACCTACAGAACAAAAACAATTTTTTTTAACAGAAGTAAGAAAAAATGCATTGACAAAAGGATAAGGACCAAGAGGCTCAAAAGCATGTCCAAACAGGAATTTGTACTGAAAGGTTAATGCATTTTCAAAGTTAGTCATGCATTATTAAACACAACACAACTAAAGCAATTTAAAGAAACCACACAGAGATCAAAATAAAGCATGACCGAATATTAACATAGTTTTGTTACATGAAATTTTAACACTATTGGATACACAATCATATGTTGGGTGCTGTGTATCATTTAACAGTGAGTATTCATGCTAAAATACAAGACACTACTCAGGTAAAAATCAAAATGAATAATTTACCCCCAATGACCGCTTCAGTAATTTTCCCATGTATACATAAGAACTAAATGACATCAAAATGAATCATTTCCCCACAAGGATCCCTTTAGTAGTTTGTCTATGTATGCACAAACACCAAAATTAAACAATCCCCCCAGTGACCCTTTCAGTAGTCTGTCCATGTATGCAGACAAGCACCAAATGACATCAAAATGAATCATTTCCCCTAAAGATCCCTTCTACTGTAGTCTGGCCATGTATGTACAAGCACCAAAATTACATCAAAATGAATCATTTCCCCCAAAGATCCCTTCTACTGTAGTCTGGCCATGTATGTACAAGCACCAAAATTACATCAAAATGAATCATTTCCCCCAAAGATCTCCTCTACTGTAGTCTGGCCATGTATGTACAAGCACCAAAATTACATCAAAATGAATCATTTCCCCCAAAGATCCCTTCTACTGTAATCTGGCCATGTATGTACAAGCACCAAAATTACATCAAAATGAATTATTTTTCCCAATGACCCTTTCAGTAGTCTATGTATGCACAAGCACCAAAATGAATCATTTTCCTCAATGACCCCCTTCAGTAGTCAGTCCATGTATGCGCACAATCACCAAATGACATAAAAATTATTTTCCCCAATGACCCTTTCGGTAGTTGCCCATCCATGTATGTAAGCACAAGCACCAAAATGAAACATTTCCTCTCCAATGACCCCCTCAGTAGTTTGACTTGACTTTGTCAATGAATACACAAAATACAAGCACTGCAAATGATACCAGGATGATATAGTTCCTTCCAACAATCCCTTCAGTAGTTTGCCAACTTTGTTCATTGTATGCCCAAGCAGCATAGTAAATAACCCTACTACTTACTTGTTTGTTTTTTTTCTGTCCTCTCACTCACTCTGTGTTGCTGCTGCTGCTGTCTGTCCTTGGCCCTTATCAGTTCCAGTTCACACTTGAATCAGTTGACTTGACCCTGATGATGAATTTAGCCAAGTTTATCCAAGTCTTGAATTTTTTTAATTATCATAAATAAATGCACCCACAGCGAGCTGAGAGGCATCATTTTTTGGCAATAAAAATTGCTTGCTGTGGGTCCCAGGGATATATCCCAGACAGACAGACTGTCTTTATTGCACCACAGCACTGTCCCCTGTATTTATGCAGCCAATCACAGGTTGTTTTGGAGTGGTGCCCATGTAAAATGACCTAAGCGGGAGCATGAGGCACACAGGAGTATTTCAAACCTCCATCTAGGACATATGCATTGTCGTTGCCTTTATAGGGAAATTAAAAAAAAATGTATGTGATTAAATTTATTTTTATTTGACATAGGTGAATTCTACTTTGCACAACACAGCACATGGGTAATTGCTTAGTTTGCCCTACACTACTGAATACAGTGTATAATTACATTACCAGACATTTTGTATTCCCTCAATATACCTATTTTCACCTACTGCAAAATCCAGTGTCCTAATGCAGTAAAGTTTTGATTCAAAAATTGCTTGTAGTAGTGCACTGTCTTGCAAACATGGTGCCTGATTTTAATTCATAGCATGTCAGTGATGTTAAGGAGGAATTTTAGTGTAGCTGGCTCTGAATTACTCCTATAATGCAATGTGATATCAGTGCAGGCTGCACTATCTGCTCATCTCTCCCAATCCTTGGCTTGTACATTATGTGCTCCTGCATATCATCTGTGAAGCTTGGGGCACTGTGGGTCTGTATTACATAACTATTTTGTAGTGCTTTGTTGCTGTTCTATAATTCCATGTCACCACATGCATATGATGTCTGAATGTGCATTCATGTGTATGAGGTTACCATTTTACTCCTTGAATAGTCCTATCTGAGTGACCATAGCTTCTTCAAGAGCTGGTTACAGCAGGGCTTCTGTGTTGTGCCTGAGGAAGAACATGATTTGTTTGTTTGTACTTCATCTGGGATTTCCAGAAACACCTCCTAGGCCAATATGATGATCCTTTGTACAATGCTAGTGGAGACAAATGCCAATGTCATCACCCATTATGGTGAAGAGTGAATACATTGCTTGTAGCAGCATCATTCTTACCTGCTTAGCCAGTGGGAAGCACAGATTAGAGGAAGACAGACAGACAGACAGTCAGACAGCATTTTACTGTCTTTATTTTCTACATTTCCATATCCAACACTATAACAAGTTCTTCCTTCTTAGTGGAGGAGTAGAAGGAGAACATGGAAGGATGTAAGAGGAGCCATGAACACCTCTCCTATTAGTGGGGTGGTATGCCATCTGTGCTGCTGCACTGTACAGCTTTAATGCTATGTGCAACATATGTGTGCACTAATGTGCCCTCCATTTGCTTTATCATTCTTCTGCAGGTCCAGTTGAAGTAGCGATGGAGAAGCATCAGTGGTCACCTCTGCCAGTGCAGTTTAGAACCACTAGTGCAATAGCACCAGTGGAGGGTAGGCCTGCTTCTCAGTGGGGGGGGGGGGGGGGCTAGAGGTCACTATACATGCTTAAACATGCAATGAGCATCCTCACTGCAATGAGAATGTTCATTGCATGTTTAACCATTTATAGTCTCAAGCAGGCACATTTTCCATAATGTGAACAGCTCTAGTCACATGCACTTTGACAGCACAACTCAGCTGTTGAACGTGCCTAAAGCCAGTAGACACTATAATGAATGTGCACTCTGTTTTACTAACTGTCAATGCTATGAGAGCCCTGATTCATATTTAAGCAGCTCCAGACTGCAACAAGCTATGGAATCCTTGAAATTTAGCACTATGCAGCTGCAAAACACTTGTCTATGAGTTCCAGTCCACATGTTAAATTATTTGTGATAGTTACTAATAGATGGAAGTACCACTAATTAAAAGGGAGTGATTTAGACACCAGTAATGAAGACCTGACTTATGTCATTAGTGATTCTAAGTACCAGTATATATGCTTTCCTGAGAGATCATTTTATAACTGGCATTTTTACTGTACATTATGGTTTGTGCCAGTTCTTTAGACATCACAGGTATATGGCTAAAGCAAAGCGCCACAATTTCTGTTTTTGTTTTTCCCTTTTGTCTGCCACTTATATTTGCAGCAAAGTGATGAGATTGTTCATGTGAAGATGATTAACGGAGATGTGAAAAACATTTTGAAATGTAACATTTGCAAGAGATTATTTTATTCCTTTTAAGATGGAGTCAGAGCATGCATTAGCCAAATAAAACATATTTCTTCCACTTTTATATTTCTGCTAACATCAATTATAAATATTAAGCCTTTAGGAAAGCTCTCTACATTTTATTTTTTCATAAAAGCTGGTATTTGCAGCTGCAGTTTAAATCTCTGTAGGAGCTTACTGAATATACTTGCTTTTAACAAAGTCTCAGAGTTAGTGTACGTCTTAATTAATGAATGCCATTACAATACTGACATTTCAAATTGGCTGCTATGAAGGTCGAAGTTTGTGGCCTCTGATGAGTTGCTCAGATTTAATTTTTCCTCTTTTTCTCACACTCATGACATAAGAGTTAACAGTATAAATTAATATAAAACAAATAGAAGCACTACTTAAAACTTAGTCTGATTTGCATGTTGAGTTTCATTGAGTTATTCTGATAAAATTAATGTACAAAAAAAATCAGTGGCACCTTAACTTAATTTTTAGTAGTATATCTTGAATCTTTATTAATAATTTATGAACTAAATATTACTGGTAATAAAGTTGTTATAAGCAATTGCAAGAAAATAAAATCATATACATCAAACAGAATATTACAGCAGACAGACATGCAAAGACACATACACACAAACACACATACACATGCTTGTATGCACACAAACACACACACACACACACACACACACACACACACACACACACGAGCACACACATCTCTGAATTATAAAACATAAAGTAAAAGCCCTAATGTCACCAAAATGAACAATATCTGTGGTCTACAGTGGAATTGTTTGAACAATGTCTTTAAAACTCAGGTGCTGAATAAAAGTAAAATAACCATACAAAATCCTTGGTTCAAGTCCACTTCCAGGCAGTAAGGCAGCAGGTCTTTCAATGGTTCACAATCCTCAGAAAAATGTCTCTCCTGCAGAGCTAATACTCTCAGCCTTTGGTTCTATTTCAGTTATCCAGATTGCTCCTCTCCTTAATTTCTCCGACTAGGGTTATTCAACCACAGCTGCATCTATATCCTTTAGTGATATCTTACTTAATTGTCAGTGATTCTTAGATTTCTCCATATAGAAGGGTGCATTCCATATATGCAAATGATGCACAGAACATCAATACACTGCATTAGAACACCCTCTTGCATACTAATGTACTTTACTCTTGAGAACTACAGTACTATGTTACATTGCATTTGATCCCAGCTTGAACTCACTGTTTTCAGGGTCATGGGATTGTCTGTAAGCCTTGGAAGAATGATCTATGTTTTGTTATTTGTCACCAGGGTGATGCTGGCCTTTAAACGTGAAGGGCTGTAAAGGATATATTCAGTCTTCACAGTTTAATATATCCTCCTTTTCTTGCTGGAACCACTGCAATGGAAATTGACTGGTGACAAAAGTAAACTCTTGTCCTAGCAACCATAGTGCCCATTTTAAGACCAAGCACTGCCATTCAGTCTAAGTATTTAGCTTCTGTTTGTGTCAGGGTCTTCCTAAGGTAATGAATTGGATACTCTTCACTGTCCAAACTTTGAGATATTATGGTGCCCAGGCCCACAGTGGCACATCAATGTGAACTATGAAATGCTTAATAAAATCAGGGGATGGTAACACAGTTTTGATCACATGATGTTGTTTACCATTGGAAGGTGGCCTCTCTCTCTAGGGTCCACTTAATCCTCATGAGGATCTTACCAGTAGTTAGGTCAGTTAGTGGGCATACAGTGGTGTCCAAATGTCACAAATTTCTTGTACTACTCGGCCAAGACTAAAAAAAACCTTTTTTTCTTGGTCTAATGTATTGACCAGTCAATTATTGCATTCAGTTATTCTATCTGTGATTTTATGATCCCCTTCCCTGTATCATAACATAAATATTTCACTTTTCTTATTCCAGTCTTATTCTTAGGGCCATTCAGGTAAGCTGTGCCTGCTTATGGGAGTTCATGACAACTGTACTTTTGGTAGATGTTGGTCCCAGTCTACCAAATGTATGATCTAATTATCTAAATATGCAGTGGTGTATGAGACATGCACTTTATGTACCCTGAACCCTTGAAAGGGGTTGGGACACCATGAAGGCCAAATGGGAGGACTGTACAATAGAACACACCCTCAGGGATTGAAGAAGTTTTCTATTTAGCTTTTTCATTCAGGAGAATCTGCCAGCTATATTTTATTAGGTCCAAAATGAAAACTCGAAATGGGCAGTCATTACAGAACCTGAGGGTTCCATCTGATGTATGAACCTGTATTATGCTATGTAATTTGCTAGCAGAGTCTTCAGTAACACCTAGATAACTGTATTTATTTTACTGTCTGTTGGACTGACTTCCTTTAAGATTTGTGGATCTGGTAGGGTTTCTGCTTCACTTCTCCAAAGGGTTGCTTTTTATGTGATGTTCAATTAATGCAGTTCTGTAACAGGTAATCTTATACCATCAATTTCTGGGGTTTGGGGAGTGTATCATTCACCAGGACTAGTGGCATAGATTTTCTTATTTTATTTACTTATTTGAAAAAAGTAAATAAAATAAATAAATAAATAAATACATAGTAGTTTCTTCTCGCAATCAAATTTTCTTACTATGGCTGCTAAACATACCGTAGCCTTCTGTGCTTCTTTGCAAGGAATTCAGCGCATTGACACAGTATATCTGTTTGAGACATCTCTTTCCTATTTGTATGACTTTGTAATTTATACCACTTAATTTCTTTGTGACCTCAAAGTACTCCTGTCACTTAAAAATTTGTTCTCAGCAGAGGGAACTATGACGAATTATTGGTAAACAGCCTAAAACTCTTTTTTTCTAGTATTTATGTTATACAGTCCTTTTTAGGTGTCTTGTATCCTTACCATATGCTCTTGAATTCTGAACAATATATGTTTAATATGTCTTGGAGGCTATGTAATTTGTATACTCTTAAATGGGTCTTTTTCTCTTTCATGTCTCTCTGGTAATTACCAATAACCCTCTGTTATACAGGCACTCAAAAGGGCTGAATGTTTTTGGCTAGCAAAAAGAAGGTAGAGCAGGCACTGGTTTCATTTTTCCCATCCACCTCAATGGCTTTCCTCAACATAAACTTGACAGTGTTACTGAAGTGCTCCACTAGACCATCAGTCTGCGAGTGATATACTGAGGGTCTAAGTTATTTTATTTTAACACATCAGCTTAAATGGTGCATAACTTTACACATAAAGGGGGTCCCTTGACTGGTAAGTATCTCCTTTGGTATCCCAGCTCTGGAGAAAAGTAGCCTTTCAGAGTGAGATTGCACTGTAGTGCAATCCTGGAGTTGGTATATATAGTTAGGGGGTGTTGGGGACACAGCCCCCCTCCTAATCTAGTTTTATATGGTCCAGTTTACAATTTAGTATGCTGAAATTCAGTATTATGGGTTTTAGTCTTATGGATTTCAGTCAAGTGACTTTTCAGTCTTTTGAAATTTCATTATGGTTTCAGTCAAATGAGGTTTCTGTCATATGATAGGGATCCATATATATATAATTATATATATATATATATATATTTATATATATATATATTTATATATATATATATATATATATATATATATATATGGGATCCGTACTGATCCCCAAAAGAAGTTTTCACTGAATCACTAATGGCCGGGCATACCTACGCGAAAGTGCTTTTCACCAAAGAAGCACTTTCGCGTAAGTATGCCTGTTGCGGAGGTCGTACTACAGTTCGGATAAGGCAAAATTCCCTTTTCCCCACTGTAGTGCAATCTCGGAATGAGAATATTAAAGTAGGGGTGTGTGGATGGCACAGCCCCCCACATGGAGGGTGCAGGGGGGCTTTTCCCCTGCAAAAACGTTAATTTAATGTTTTTTTTTTTGTTTGTTTGTTTAACACACTTTAGCAAAAGCGCTTTTTCGGTGAAAGCGCTTTTGCTAAAGTGTGTTTGGTGATAGTGGATTCGGACTGTTGAACTTTTGTTCAACAGTTCTAGATCCAAATATATATATGTCTATATATATATGTATATATATATATATATATATATATATATATATATATATATATATATATATGCGTCTGTGTGTGTGTGTGTGTATATAAATTGCTATTTATTAATTGCATTAATAAACATAAGCAACAATCATACAATATCCATATAAATGTGATCAAAAGGTACAATTACTGGGAGCGCTACAGAATCCTGAAAGCCCAAAATCCCGAAGACCAAAATCCTGAGACCAAAATCTCAAAAGTTTAAAATACTGAAAACTCAAAATACTGAAAACACACAGGATACCAACACTTATTATATTTCAGCACAAGTACATACAGAAACATATTACCCTTCAACTATATGCAGGGGGGCAAGCCCCCCTGTGCCCCCCACACCCCCTGCTACTTAAATATATCAACTCCGAGATTGCACTTCACTACACTAAGTGCAATCTTGGGATTGATATATTTAAGTAGCAGGGGATGTGGGGAGCACAGCCCCCCAAATTGGGTGCAGGTGAGCTTTCCCCCCTGCTTATACTTGGAGAAGAGTAATATGGTTTGTCTTTTATTTGTTTCTGTATGTACTTGTGCTGGAATATAGTAAGTTTTTGTATCCTGTGTGTTTTCAGTATTTTGAGTTTTCAGTATTTTGAACTTTCAAGATTTTGATCTCAGGATTTTGGGCTTTCAGGATTCTGTAGCACTCCCCAATTACTATAGATGTGCATGGAGAGTCTTGCAGCAACTCCCCTTCATGACGAATAACAGCTGTATTTAGTTTAAAAAATATGATTTATTTATTCTCTGATGGATGAGCATATTTGATTTAACAACATAATGATCTTACACAGGATTTCCCTTGTTATTGGGAGTAGATGTGAGGATAAGTAGATTTTTAAAAGCCGTGGTTTGGAGCGGTTTATGACACTCAGGGCATCTTAAACCAGAATATTCAGTTTCTTTTGTTATGACCAGCCAATAAAATCTGCCCAAATTCCTGGGCTTGGTTTTGCCCATACATAGATGTAATCCCAACATGTCACTGTGTATTAATTTCTTTCCTAAAGAGTCTAGATGCTAGCAACTGATGTATTCCTTACTCCTCTTCCTTAGTCATCTTGAAAGTAGGATACAAAGTACTGGTAGTTTTCTCCCCAGCTACCCTGGCTTCTTTATGGTATCTCTGTCATTAGTGTCTTCTTCCCAGTCGGCCTTTTTACATTGATCTGATTCACCTGAAGGCCAACTAAGAAGGGAGCATATTCACTATTAGCTTTTTGCGAGGTAAAGTGTTCTGCATCTAGCACAGGAACATGGTTTTTGGTTCACCTAGTATAGATTAGCCTAGTGATTCTTATTATCATGTCATGAGTTTGGTACAGCACCATTGCTTCAGAATATAGTATCTTCCCAAACTCATTTTGGATCTCCATGTTGGCTGTGTGGTACATTTTTTGTCCCCACAGATGCACATTACTTTTGCAGCCTTTTTTGGCAATGGTTTATGCCAACAAACAGCTCCTACAGTTCCTTTCCATCTATTAGCATAAAACATTTAATTGATTTGGAGTTACACAATAAAAATTGTAGTTTCAACCATTTAAGTGGAGATCTTATCACATTCAATAGATTATACATCATTCACATGTTTTTCAGCACTTTTTACTTTGAAATTAGGAAGAGTATCAGCATTACAGAATTTAGCTATGTAACCTATTTTTCCTACATTTAAAGCAAAGTGTTTGTGTTGTTGTCTCTTTTGTTTTAACAGATGACAATAGGTGACCTTTCCATTCCTCCAGGTAATTCCCCTTTATATCAATTTTCATTACATAGGATTTAGTCTATTAGAGTATCAAACCTTTCCAAATCTTCCAGCTCTGGCTGACACTCACACTTTTTAATTATAACTAGTAATGCCTTTTAAATGTCTATGTATTTTATTCATGCTTTATTGGCCTGGTTACTCCCAATAGGCCTATGGTCTCTTTTTGCATGGTATCAGAGGTGGTATTCACACCTGACTAGTGGAAATTCTTTTGAGCACTGGGTGACACCAGACTTGTGCTTAAAGTAATTGAGGAAGATGGTAGCTATGACAGCTTGTGGAGATCTGTAGTCTGAAAATGTAAGCTCAACAAGGTTAAATACTGTAGAAATAAATATTTCACCTGGAGGTCTAGACAATATGCTGCTCAAATTAATAAATGAAAAGAATAAAGAGAGGGAGACATTACAATTGAATGAGGCAATAGAAAAATACCTTACAGAGTGACGAAACGACTCACAAGCAATAGCAACAGCTTTGTTTACTAAAACAGAATGATGGCGACAGAGATTGTATGCAGCAACCACGAGGGACAACAGAGGTGAAATGGATCTGTAGTGCAGAATGGGATAATTGAGAAGTTCAAAAAGTAAAATGAGTAGGACTTGACACACATCACTCTTTTATTGTAAATGTCACTGATCCACACTTTACAACCATACAATTTAACGCGTTCATCCCATACCACCAGGGACATCTTCAGAATGCTAAAAACCCATATACACATATTTTAAAATGTCACATGTCACATTTAGACCAAAGTGCAACACTTTTTAAAGGAACCCACTCGCTTAATAAAAGTCACTTAGAAAAACATGGTCAATCTAGATCTCAAAAAGTTATAAAGCAAATTATGACCATATAAAAACACATTTTTGAATATTTGAACATTTTGAACATTTTTGAATAAAAAATACTTTATATCTGATACATTTTTAATTTCAACAAACAGGGAACAGATGTAGTATTGTTTAACCCCTGGAAAGTTCCCTGCATGATACAATATCTGTTTCCTGTTTGATGTTTCGTGATGGATGACAGAGCTGATGTGACTCTGGAGAGACAGTGATAAAAATGATATGCAGTGCTTGTGATGGATGAGAGAGCTGATGTGACTCTGGAGAGATGGAGACAGAGAGCATATGCAGTGCTCGTGATGGATGACCAAGCTGATGTGCAGGTGGAGAGCAGAAAAGGGCAATGAAGAGGATATCAGATAAACAAAAACATAGAGGCAAAGCATTTAAAAGAAGACCACTTGTAAAATTTAAAAATAAAAGGGAATAAGCACATATGAAATATTAAGAATTATTTTTTTCTTTTACCCTTAGGCTATGATATTAAAGATACGAGAGCATTAATTCACCATGGAGCTATGTATTTTTTCAAGAAAAGTTTGGATTTTTTTGTTAGGTGAAATTTTATTAGTGAGCTTGAAAAGAAAAGTTTTAGTAGTCAGTAGTGTTTAGATGGATTATATTTTTTCAAAATTTAAGCATGCAATTGAAAAGGAAAATGATTATACTAATTTCCAACTAATAATGTAAATGAGGATCAGTTGCAACATATTTTGAGAATATATGCTAAAGAATATATAAAGAAAACAAAGGTAATAAATGACAGAAAGGTTTGGAGTAGGATGTAGGCGGTATGGATCAAATTGAATGTTATTAATGTGAATGGTAAATAAGTTAATGTTAAACCCTGGAGAAAATCTAAAGCCTGTTTTTTTTTCTTTTTGATTTTTTTGTGATTGCTCTGACTTAATTCAAGACTATAATTAAAATATTGTTTGGTGAATGTGGAGAATTTGTGCGGTCCACTAAGAATTGTATGATGATTTGCAGGACGTTTTGCAGTGAGGGACATTTATGGTTTGATTTTCTGACATTAACAGAGGAAGCAGATGAAATTGGGGGCTGACAAACATTAAGTGCTTTCTTAAAGATAGAAGACCTAAAAAAATAGTAATTTTGATTAATTATTTAACTATTTAATTATCTAATTATGCAGTTAACTGTTAATTAGTTTGTGTATATAAAGGTTTTTATTGTCTTGCTGTGTAACTCTGATTATACTCTGTATCTTATAGACTTCTTAGGGGAGACTTATGTCTGGCCTAGAAAGCAATCCAAGACCCAAACCTACTGAACTTGCTGCATATCTGTAAATCAAATGGGACTAGAGCTACCCATTCCAAGGACCCAATATGGCCTGTGACTTAAATAGAACATGCTGGAGGGACAGATTTATCTCCCAGTGACTGCCATGTCTTTGGAACAGGCTACCAATTCACATAAAACAGAGCACCCATATGACAATGTTCAAGAAGAACCTGGATGAGTGGATGGGGCACCATAAATTCTTACTGGAGATAGACCTCACAACTCTCCTGGACATGGGCAGTCATCACTAAATGCAGTCTTGGGTACTGATGAGCATTTCTATGGTATTACATTGGGATGAAACGGCTAGGCTTAAAATGTCTTCTGGTTCAATAGCATAGTAATCTTTTATGATCCTATGATCCTATAAGTTCTAGTTTTTTAAGAATCAAAGTGCTTAGTTAATAAAAAAATTGTGTTCTCTGGTGATTGTTTTACATGGTTGGTTGCCATGCTATTTGTGTCGGATTATCATTTTACAGTATGTTTCCTAATGGCCAGTGTTGACAATGGTAAGGAAGGACGTTCTGCAGCTGCTTTGCATCAATCGATTATGGAAGTTTTAATAGCCTTACAATCTTTGGTTGTACAGCTTTCCCAAAAAGTTTCTAATTTAGAGCTGTCTTAGGATTTGTTAACATTACATTCTACAAACAGCTACTAACACCTTTACTGAAACTATTATACCTTTTCCTTTAGAGGAACCTGTTAATAATCCAAATGAACAAGGTGAATGAACCATTCATAGTGGTTTGTCTGTTGGTGATTTTACTGATGGGAAAGATCTTGAAATGATATTTGCTACTTCCATCGACCCTTTTGGCAATGAACTTTATTCTGATTATGATATTGATAGACAACAAGATGATTCTTTTACAACTTTAGATCATGAATTTGAAAATAAGTAAAAAAATACAAAACATTAGTCTATGAGAATTTATATCTAAATTGCTTTGTCTGTTTAAAAATTGTGCCTAAAGGACTTAGAATTTTTAAATGTCCGTAAAAATTTCTCCAAAGCCAACTTCATGCAACTCAAGACAGAAGTGAAACTTCATGACACCCATGCAGATGGGAACTAAAAGTTTGACTGCTGAAGCCTACACTAAGGCACTGTACGAGCACATCCACTCGTGCATGAATCGTGCCATCTCCAATAGAACAAAGACGCTCTCATCCAAAAAAAGGAAGCCAATCTGGTGGTCCCTTGCCATAAACAAACTTTACAACAAAAGGAAGAAACTGTTGCAGAAAAGAGGAAGATCCCAGGATGCAAAAACTCCCTTACCAGACTCAGTAAGAAGCTGAGATTCCTCATAAAATCCTCCAAAGCTAGTTACGCAAAAAAATTGCCAAAGATTCCAAAGACAACCACAAGGCATTCTATAGCTATGTCAAGAATCTAAATGCAATGCTCAGATCTGCTCTGAGCTACAACAGAATGGCATTAAACATACGGATCCCAAGGATATTGCCAATATCCTGGCAGATCAATTCAGTGCAAACTTCACCCCCCTCTCACCCCATAAAGGGCCCATCTCAATACCATAAGATTGCCAAATTCAGGTAATAACAGCCACACAGGTAAAAAATGCACTCTCCAAAGCTAAGAATACAGCATCCATGGGACCAGACAACATCCCAGGCTGTGTACTACATGAACTACAAAATGAACTGGCACCTCAACTAAGTGTCATGTTTAATCATAGCCTCACCTCAGGCTTCATGCCCACTGAGTGGCGCACAGCTACAGTTATCCCACTCCACAAGGGGGGATCCACCTTGGATCCCGGGAACTACCACTCCATTAGTCTGACGAGTCTGATCTGCAAGGCCATGGAATGTATTATCATGGAACTTATAAAACAAGATATTTGCAACCTTCAAACACTGGACCCCATGCAGTTTGGGTTCGTAAAGGGCCAATCTTGTCTCCTGAACCTGACTGACTTCTTCGAATCAGTCTCCAGAGCTGTGGACAAGGGTAAGGTGGTCAACACAGCCTATCTGGACCTCACCAAGGCTTTCAACACCATCCCTCACTCTGGAATCATAGATAAACTTACTAAGGTGGACATCAATCCCTACGTCACTCGATGGGTTGCCAACTGTCATACTGACAGAACCCACACTGTAAAAGTAGCTGACTCCAAATCCAGCTCCAGACAAGTGAAAAGTGGAGTACCTCAGGGTTCAGTCCTGGGACCGCTCATGTTTGGCATTAACTTCTCTGAAGTACAGGCCAACACTAAGGGACTCTGGCTAACAAGGTTCACAGATGACTGCAAACTGGGAGCCATTATTGAACCCCCAAATGATGTGGATATTCTAAAAAAGGGCCTTACAGAAACAGATGCTTGGTGCCAGAGCCATGGGCTCAAGCTCAATGCCAAGAAATATATAGTTATCCCCTTTGGAAAAAAAACATGTACCCATGAATTACCGCATAGGTGGCAGTACACTAAACACTGAAAGTGTCATAAGAGACTTAGGGACACAGGTGGACAGTGGTCTCATCTTCGATAACCACATCACCACAACAGTCAGGAAATCCTTCTATGTGGCACACCTCATCACTAAGGGCTGTTCATCCAGGAAAAAAAGAGGTCATTGTCCCACTTTACTCATCCCTCATTAGACCCATTATAGAATACAACGCCCCAGTTGGTATGTACCTCTCAAGACATCTGCAACAACTGGAAAGGCCGCAGAAATACCTCACTAAAAGAATCACAGGCGTAAAGCAGATGCCCTATGCTGACCATCTAAAAAAAACTCTACCTATACTCTGTCACATATCGTCTACTCAGAGGCGATCTCTGCTTAACATACAAGGCCATGTCAAACCCAGAGCTGTTGGACATGCTACATTTAAAGAAATCCCAATCCCTCAGAGACACACACTCCAGGGATCTAAACTTTGTCATCACAATGAACAAAACATGCTGGAGGGTTAGGTTCCTGACCCAGAAACTCCCCAGACTCTGGAAGAGACTTTCCATACATGTCAAGCAGAACGCCTCTTTGGCCCTCTTCAAAAGGAAACTTGATGATTGGATGGGAGATACTAAATTCACCCTGGGGATCACGTCAGTCACCCTGCTAGACAGGGTTCCAGGGAAGCAAATACTGTGGGAAGAAATAGCCAAGGAATTGTTATGGCTAGGCTTGTATAGGCCCTAGGGCTGATAGCCTAGTACCAACCTATGAACATATTGGAATGGATGTTTCCAATCTTATTTTTAATGAACTCAAAGAGTTTTTTTTAACAATACTGGGTAGCAAATGTTAAAAATATTAACAAGACATAATGAATCCTTAAGTTCTACTCTTGAACCTGAAATGCAGACATCGGATAATAAGATAAAACAATCTTTGTCTTTCAATGTTTTTTAAGAATCAATATGATTCTATTTTTTATAAAATTGACAATGATATGAAAGTTGTGATCTCTAGAAAAATTAAGAAAATTAAGAGACATAGAAGCATATAATAATAGCACAGTCTATTCTGTACCTACTTGTAGTTCTAACAACTTGTTTTAGCCCCATGGTCTGACGTCATTGGCTTTGGTTAATGAAGAAGTTTTTTTAGATTGGCTAGACAAATTTCCACTTTTAAGAAAGTCCAGTCTGTTTGCAGTGAAAAAAAGGTGAGGAAAGAACTACAGACCCCCCATTAAGAAATTCTACTTCTCAAGAAGGATATTTTCCAAAAGTTGAAGGAACAGCAGCTCCCAAATGGAATTACAAGTTAAGGTGGAGAGGACATGGAAGGGGCCAAAGAATGTTCTGAATGCTATGACTGATACTTTAAAAAACAGATATATACTGAAACACAAGTATTTTTTCTTGAGGATTTAATTTTATTCCTGCCAGGAGGGCCAATGTTCTTAAGGACTTTAAACTTTATGTTCATAAATTAAATATTTCATTTTTATTGGATAATGTTAAATTAAGTTGGAACATTTTATATAAGCCTTCTGTTTACAATCCCCCACTTCTCCCTACCCTGTTGATTTTCTGTAATATTGTAAGGAACAAATTATTGCTAGCTTAAAAAAATATATAGTTAAAAAGTTTTTTTAATATCACTAAAGAAGAGAACAAAGCTGATAGAAAAGATTTGCATTTTATGAAAACCAACAAGGGAGGGGACATGGTTATTTTGTATACTAAAAACTACAATAATGCCATGGAGGAAATGTTAGCTAATGGAGTTGAATATAAAAAAGTGTCTTTGTATTATATTCATAAACAATACAATCATATTTATGATTTTATTCTTGAGCTTTTGAACAAGGTTATATTGATTTACAATTATATCAGTTTTTACTTGTCAGGGAATAACCTAAATAGCAGTTTTGTTTGGTATCCCTAAGACACTTAAAATAAGGTCAACAACCTTTTAGACCGATATTATCAGCTGTTGGGTCAATAACTGAAACTTTGTCTGTTTATATAGATAGTTTGATTAATCCACTAGTACAGAAATTAAGATCTTATATTAAAGATTCAGGAGATTTCTTATGTAAGTTAAGACAATTCACTATTGAATATTGACAAGCTATATTTTTACTCTAGATATTCAATCATTATTTACTTCTATAGCTATGGGAGAAGGATTAGGTTAGTTTAGATTATTTTTAGTACATTATACATACTGGGAAGGTAGTAAGATTAGTACAGTTTGTTTACTTATGGATGTTATTTTAAATATATTTTAACAACAATGTTTATCAACAAATGCAAGTTGTTGCAATGGGGGATTACTGTAGCCCCTTCATTTGCCAACCTGGTTTTAGGATGGTGGGAATTAAATACTCCCTCAACTTAAGTATTATCAGTATGTTAAATATTATTTTAGATGTGTAGATGATTTGTTTTTTGTTATTAAAGGGTCTAGTGAATTGTGTTATGCTTTCTAAAAGAAATTAATTCTAGTACTACATTTTTAAAGTTCATTAAAATGGATGTGCTTTGACAATGCATTTTTTTGGATACAAATGTTGGAATTAACATAGAAAAACAAACATTGTATAGTACTATATATAGAAAAGATAGAGTATTAAATAATTATTTGTCATATAACAGTAATCACCCATTTCACATTAAAAATAATATTCTTAAGAATCAAGTTATTATGGCTTCTAGACTTAACTACCGATAATAAGGTATTATCTGATGAGTTTTATAATATTAAATATAGGTTTTTAGAAAAAGGTTTTAAACTTCTGTCTTAGATTTTTATAGCAAATATGTTTTAGAAAAGAGAGACAAAGAATATTCACCTTTTTGGGAGGGTGTCTCTTTAAATAATAATAATTATAAAAAATCAAAAGACATGACATAAATGCTGTTTGTGCTTTTGATATGTTAGTAGATGGTTCTTTTTTAAAGTCTGCTTTAGTTAATAATTGGAATATAATTAGAGGTAATCCAGAGCTATTTATAGTAGGTAATAAGCCTAAGATAGTATTTAAGAAAATAACACCTTGAAAAATGTTTTAGATAGATATAAGATTTTATTGATAATAAATATTGATAATAAACATAGTATAGTTTCTCAAAAACAATGGGGTACATTTGCTTGTGGAACTTAAAACCTATAGATATATAAGTAGCGCTACATTGTTTTTTATTTCAACATTTAGATTTTACTATTTATGCCAATACTAAGTTTACTTGTTCCTCTGAAGGATTGATTTACGTTGCTACCTATGAAGGATGTGCTGCTTTCTATGTAGGTATGACTTTTAGAAAATGTTGTACATATATTTTAGAACATATTTGCGATATAAAAAATGCAAAAAAATGATAATGCTCTATACAAACATTTAGCTAATTATTCTGAACACAAAACATTGTTTTCATGGATTACAGATTGTTAATAAAAGTATGAGAGGAAGGAGTTATAAAAATATAGTCAAACAAAAAAGAATGTTTATGGCAGATGAAATTGAGGCCTGACAAATTTCCAGGGCTCAAAGAAATGATTAATATTAAGTGTTTTTCTAAAGACACAAGACCTAAGAAATTGCAATTTTAACTAATTATTTAATTATCTATTTATCTAGTTAACTGTTAATTTGTTTATATAAAGGTTTTTATTGTATTGCTGTGTAACTCTGATAAAGTCCTAGTTTTTAAGGACAAAAGTGGTTAGCTAATAACATTTTTTTCATGTTCTCTGGTGAGTGATTAATAGAAGAACAACTGATAAAGAAGGGGAATGTCATTGAAAGAGAAAATGAAAAAAGAAAAATGAAGAAAATATTGTAGACGGTGTTGATAGAAATGAGATGCAGAAATGTGACAGAGAGTGAAAGAGAGAGAGAAAGAGAGAGATGTTAGGGAGAAAGAAATCAAACAGATACAGGAACATGAAGGAAGTGATAGGATGGGGAAGAGTTAGTGATAGTCAGTAAGGAAAACAACCCTGGATTATTTGTGACAATAGATTTTATGTTTTAGAAATTGATGGGGGTGAGATAGGGAAGAAAGGAGAACTAGAAACAGGGCCTGAAAATGCAACTGCTAAATAAACAGAGCATATGGTAAGGAAGAGAAAAAGTTGCAAAATGGTGATGAAAAGGTGAAAGAAAAGGGTAAAGGTTGGTATAATATAGTGCCAGAAAAGTGATGGCATAAAAATAGTTCTGTGTGTTTGGTGGAATAAACTGACAGATGTAATAAGTAGATTAAATACTAAATATGTAGAAAAGGGGAAAAGAAAAGTTTTATTTATTATTGGAGTAGACAAGTAGTGTGGAATATATGTCAGGAGGTATGCTCTGATACTGCTGAATTGATTAAAATTTTGGATATTAAGGTCTTGGATCTTACAGCTAGTGTGTCAGTGAAATTGCTGATGTGTGACATAAGTATAAAAAAAGATGCCAGCGAGGATAAGTGCAGTGCATGCCTGTACAGATGTGAAGGATAAACAGATTTTTGAAGAGTTGAAGAAGTGCATTATTGTAAATATGAATATTATTTTGATAGGGGATTTGAAGTATAGCTTGAAGAAAGAAAAAGGTAAGATACTAAGTTTATGATGGTGGTGATGTGGAATGGGTTATTAGTATTGGTAAAGAGAAAAAGTTTACATATGTACAAGGAAATTTGACAACAAAAATTAATTTCACATTGTTTTCAGGTGGTTAGAAGGAAGTACAGGAGTAAGAAGGTGGTGGAGATTTCTAATCACATGGTAATTGAGCTAAGATTGGTGAAAATGAAGATGTGATTAAGGAGGGAGGGGATTCAATAGATCAATTGATAAGCTAATAAAGAATAATAATACAAAGCAAAAATGCAGCTACCATGAGAGGTTAAAGAGTATGAGAAACAATGGAAAAGAGTGCATACTTTGTTGATATGGAAGAAAGTTATATGAATGTTTTAAGGAAACAATTACAATTATGTTGTACAAGCAGACATGTTTCTTAAAGGAAAGGAGGAGGAGTTGTCATCTTTTTTGGGGAAGGAACCTAAATACATAGAGAGGACAATGCAGGTGGAATAATACAATTTAGTCAAGTTGAATTATGGAAATGAAAACAAAATGCAGAAAAATATATGAATGTCAAAGTGTAAAAGAAGGTAGGTAGGTGTGAAGTTAAAATAATACAAAACAAATTTTTAGATATGTTGGAAAAATATACTTTGAGAAATGAATTGGACGGTGTATTAAAAGAGGGGAATGAGTTGTCTTCTCCAGGTCCTGATTGACTGAATTATGGATTTTGTAAGGGATTGCAAAAGAGAAGAAAGTGTCTGAAGCTTTTCAATGAGTTCCTGGAGAAGTAAGTATAGGGTGACAATGTTTATATTATAGAAGGGAGAAATGAAGAATTTGAGGAACTGGAGACCAATAATGCTGGAGAATACAGATTTTATGAAAATATTAGAAAAAAAGATTCCAAAAGGTGTTACAGGAAATGCTTTGTGATGATGTGTTTGGTGATAAAAATAAGCATGTAAATGAGAAGCAAATTATTATAAAAGAAGCAGGGGATTGTACTGAGAGAGAAGAAAGTGAAGGGAGACCAAGTGCATATGATGTAGCAAAAGCATTTGATTGTATGTATCACACACATATGTGAGTGATTTAGAAAGATATGCTGTGTGAAAAAAAAGATAAGCAACGTGTTAAGAACAATATATTATATTTCATGGGTGTTGATGACTGTTAATTGGTGCACAGGGAGAAGTCAAAACTTTATAGATGGTGAAACAAGACCTTTCATTAAGGGTGTATTTGTGATGGTGATGAATTCTGCTAAATAACTTATGTGAGTGAAATAGACAAAACAAGTTATGAGATTAGGAATGGTATGCTATGGCCTTTGTTATTGTCTTATATAGATTATTTGGTAATGGTGGCATAGAATAATATACAGATGAAAGTGGCAGTGGTGAAGGTCAAAAAATTACTAGAGAAGGTAGGGCTATATTAAAATAAGCCAAAAAGTAAAGGGTTTGGAGATGAGTAGATGCTATTTTACAATGAAAGAAATTGGTGTTTTACAATTTTGATTTTGAAAATGTGAGATTGTGATGAGTCAGCTGAAGAAATGTTGCAGAAAATAAATAACACTCTTCTTCTTCTTTCGGCTGCTTCTGTTAGGGATCACCACAGCGGATCATCTGTTTCCATTTCTTCCTGTCCTCTGCATCTTGCTCTGTCACACCAACCACCTGCATGTCCTCTCTCACCACATCCATAAACCTTATTTTAGGCCTTCCTCTTTTCCTGTTACCTGGCAGCTTCATCCTTAGCATCTTTTTCCCAATATACTCTGCATCCCTCCTCAGCACATGTCCAAACCAATGTAATCTTGCCTCTCTGGCTATGTCTCCAAACCTTCCAACCTGGGCTGACCCTCTAATATACTTATTCCTAATCCTGTCCAACCTCGTCACACCCAATGCAAATCTTAACATCTTTAACTCTGCCACGTCCAGCTCTGACTCCTGCCTTTTTGTCAATGCCACTGTCTCCAACCCATATAACATAGCTGGTCTCACTACCCTCTTGTAGACCTTCGCTTTCACTCTTATTTGTACTCATCTGTCACAAATCACTCCTGACACTCTTCTCCACCCACTCCATCCTGCCTGTACTCTTTTTCACCTCTCTTCCGCACTCACCATTACTCTGAACTGTTGATCCCAAGTATTTAAACTCATCCACTTTCACCACCTCTACTCCTTGCATCCTCACCATTCCTCTATCATCCCTCTCATTCACACACATATATTCTGTCTTAGTCCTGCTGACTTTCATTCCTCTTCTCTCCACCTCTCCAGGGTCTTCTCCACCTGTTTCCTACTCTCACTACAGATCACAATGTCATCTGCAAACATCATAGTCCACGGGGACTCCTGTCTGATCTCGTCTGTCAACCTGTCCATCACCATTGCAAATAGGAAAGGGCACAGAGCTGATCCTTGATGTAATCCCATCTCCACCTTATATGCATCCATCACTCCCACCGCAGACCTGACCGCTGTCACACTTCCCTCGTACATATCCTGTACCACTCTTACATACTTCTCTGACACTCCCGACTTCCTCATACAATACCACAACTCCTCTCTAGGTACCCTGTCATATGCTTTCTCTAAGTCCACAAAGGCACAATGCAACTCTTTCTGACCTTCTTTGTACTTCTCCATCAACACTCTCAGAGCAAACATCGCATCTGTAGTGCTCTTAACTGGCATGAAACCATACCGCTGATCATTAATCATCACCTCCCTTCTTAAGCTAGCTTCCACTACTATTTCCCATAACTTCATGCTGTGACTGATCAATTTAATCCCTCTATAGTTCCTACAGCTCTTCACATCACCCTTATTCTTAAAAATCGGTACCAAAACACTTTTTCTCCATTCCTCAGGCATCCTCTCACTTTCCAAGATTTCATTAAACAATCTAGTTTAAAACTCCACTGCCATTTCACCTAAACACCTCCATGCTTCCACAGGTATGTCATCTGGACCAACAGCCTTTCCATTCTTCATCCTCTTCATAACTATTCTTACTCCCTCCTTGCTAATCCACTGCACTTCATGATTCACTATCTGCACATCATCCAACTTTCTCTCCCTCTCATTCTCTTCATTCATCAGCCCCTCAAAGTACTCTTTCCATCTGCTCAACACACTCTCCTCGCTTGTGAGTACGTTTCCCTCATTATCCTTTATCACCCTTACCTGCTGCACATCTTTACTAGCTCAGTCTCTCTGTCTAGCCAATCGGTACAAGTCCTTTTCTCCCTCCTTAGTTTCCAACCTTTCATACAACTCTTCATACGCCTTATCCTTAGCCTTCGCCACCTCTCTCTTTGCCATGCACCTCATCTCCTTATACTCTTGTCTACTTTCTTCATATCTCTGACAATCCCACTTCTTTTTCACCAACCTCTTTCTCTGTATACTCTCCTGTACTTCTTCATAAATAAATAACACTGTGAAGGAAATTATTTCAATTTTAATATAACAAAAAAGCATGCATATTAAACACACACATGCACACACACACACACACACACACACACACACACACACACACACACACACACACACACACACACACACACACACACACACAAACACATATGTGTTTTAACTAGCAGAGAAGGGTCAGTGGGTTTCCCTGACAATTTATAGCTAGCAGTTATGTTCAGGGGCACAACACAAAGATAAATGGCATGTATGTCGCACATAGGCACAGGAACTAGAATCGAGTACATCCTCTCCATTTCTGATGGCAAGCAAAAACAGCTATTCTATATGGTGTGATTGTGGTGTGCCCAGTGTAACACATGAAACTGAAAAGAGTTTTAACTTTAGAAGAACCCAGCTAGATTATTTCACTCCCTGTGCAGCCTGACCTTGTGCCCCCACAACTCTAAGTCAATGAGTACAAAAAAAGTCTTCTCCAAGCAGAGAGTTTTGCCAAAATTAAGTAAATCTGTTTCCATCTGCTACTTTGGGAGATTATATTCCTAACATAATTTCTGTTCCTTGTGCCATGCTGGTTTAGAAGCTTATGCTGTATTTCTGATACACTTTACCTGCTTCTAGACATGTTATCTGCTACATAGACTTGTACTGTTCCTTGAGAGCTCATACCTGCTTCAGACATCTGCAGTGTTCCTGAGTAAAACCACCTCTTGCATTGCTGATAAGATGACTGTTGTGAGACAACAGAATGGTAGTGTCCATAATATTAATTGATGCACTAACAGCAATGTCACTGTTGAATCTACTAGCTCAGGATCAGGATTTACATGCTTAAATGCTTACTTAGTCTCATTTGAGCTGATCTGCCAGGAAGATTAGGACTGAGGTACCTTATTTCAAACACTTTCTGTTAGAAGTGTAGAACTGAGAATGACCTTTTTTTTGCTCCTCATGGCAATACATGAGAGCATTACAGAATGCCACATTGAAGAAGAGACCTTTTTTTATTTCAATCCACAAGTTAGTGTTGAGAAACAGCACACTGAGTATTGGCACTGGGTGCCAGATGAGGCAGCTATGGCCTTGCTTTCAATATATTTAATAGGGGTATTCCCCTAGCATTCATAGGCATGAAAGGAAGACTCTACAAGGACAATGAGCAAATAAAATAAAATGTTTACTAATTAGCTTGAGCTGGCATGACAGCAGAGACTCAAACTCAAAAGTATTATGAATACATTTTTTCCACAAATCCCCCTACTCACCTTTCTAATGCATGCTAACCCTAAACCTGTCCCTGCCCCTAACCACAATTCTACACCTTATCTTAAAAACACCCTTTCTGTAATACCACCAGTATTCTGACAGAATTCAGACAAAGTATTTCTGAAGTTAGTAGTTGGATTTAAAAACAAACCCAAAACCCTAGCATAACCATCTGAATAGTGATACTGTTAGGGAAAGGGGATTTGTTAAGGTAATATGTAGGGTTAGGGATTAGCAGCAGTGTAAAGATTGTATTTCACAGGTCTCAATGCAACCAGAGACAAAGAGTTTGTACTAGGAAGCCTTCTTTATTGTCCTTGGGGGTGAACTAATTGCTACCTTTGGAAGGGTGGATGTTTGAAATTGTTTTATGATGTCCAGAATCTGCAACAGATCTTAGCAAAGCTTTTTGTGTGTGTATTATTGACACATATGTGTTAGATTCTGGTTCAGATGCTAGGAAAGGGGGTAGTATGGGAACCAGATTCAGATGACTAGATGTGTGTGATGTCAGTCTGCAATCCTGGACTAAAATTATGTTTTAATACCAGATGGGACAGAAGTCTCAGAGCAGTCTGTTTTTGAAACCTGACATAGAAGGATCACTCACCCACTTCATCTTGCCTTGCTTTAGTACGTAACCAGGGAATAGTAATTTTTTAGATCAGTCAGGAAATTATAGTGAGATTAGTTAAGTACGTTTTTTCTGTAACTGTGTGAATCTATCCACCCGAGTTATTTTTAATATTTCCTAAGAATGAAACTCTGGTGTTTATTGTAAATAGATATTCAGTATGTTCATGTTTTTTATTATTAAATATATTTAAACCTTTCATTGTAGCTGGTCTTTTAGAGAATATTTTAATCTTTCTTCTGGATTTTCTCAGTTAGGGGTCGCCACAGTGGATCACCTTGTCTGCTTATGATTATCAGTGGAGTTTTACGGTATCGAGTTGCCAGCACGGCACCCAACCTTCCACAGAAGGCACACACATGCACGCACTCACACCTAGGGCCAATTTAGAGTGTCCAATTGACCTACAACATATCTTTGGGATGTGGGAGGAAACCAGAGGAAATCCATGCAACCACAGGGAGTACATGCAGACTCCACACAGAGTGCACCTCAGCAGAGGATGAAACCGGAGAACCTCTTGCTGTGAGACGGCAACACTAACCGCTGCACCACCGTGGTTGCCCATAATATTTTAACCTTTCAGAGTACTTATATTAATTTGTTGACACTGTGGCCTCTCCTGAAAGTCTTAATGCATTGGTCACACACTACCATTTGTATTAGCATTAATTTCACTCAGTATAATTGCGTACCCTTGTAAGAGCCTTAGAGTAGCTGGCTTTGGAGTGTCTGGTGGCAGTAACTACCTTATAGTCTGGGCAGAGGGGCATAGCTAATAAATCTCTGCCAGCCTTTCCAAGGTGAGTGTTAGTGTGGAAAATCAAATCTTAAAGAGTGTGTGTGTCAGCTACCTGGAGCAGGGACACACAGCACTGGTTTCACAGAGAGAGTGGTGGAGGACTTGGCTTGGACACTCAGCTGAGAACTTAACTCTGAAGCTGTGCCAGTGTGGAGTCTTACTGGGGACCTGGAGAGTGAGAGATGAAAACCCAGCCCCTGGACAGAGTGTGTTCCCTGTGTGCTCTTAAGGGAAATTGTGCTTGATGCAGAGATCTGCATCTGGAAATACTGTGTGTATCTATTTTTACTCTAAGTGAATGTCCCTCACTGGTGTCAGTGGTGAGGATTCAGGGTCCTTGATTACTGGCCCAGAAGAGGGGATGTCAGAAGGATATTAACCCATTTTTCCATCTTACCTCTAAAATCTGCAACATCTATTCCAAGACCACCAATTATTGGAGAGCCCATATGTTGCCTCTCAGTAGTCATCTTGGGTTAGTGCTTCAGTTTTTCTTCTGGTGAGAGAAGGAGTATAGGAAAATTTATTAGAGACTGATGATCACCGGAAAACCTAATAACTGCTTTATAGGTACCAGCTGGGAATTTGTGCTTATATGTTGCTCCTGGTAAGAGAAGGAGAAGAGCGTTTTGATTCCTGAATGTTTCTGGTTGAGCACCGAGTGTCTGTGTTTGACCTTCCTGATCAGTCTGGTTACTATTCAAGACATCTTCCAGGAAAAGGTTACGACAAACCTATAAACCCTTGCATCATCTGGGACAGGACTGTGGATCACCAAACAGCCTGTGGTCTGCTTCTCATCTTAGGATTGGTTCTACTGTTTTGCCTCTGGTGAGAGAAGAAGCAAAGGAGCATTGTATCTCAGCAGTGTGAAGCTGTAGTGAGGCCAGCAGTAGTAGTAGCCAGGCAGCAGCCATTCAGGTGATCTTCCTGTTTTCATCATTCTTTACAGGTTAATTATTTCTTTTCAGTAAGTACTGCTTGATTTGCTTCTAACTTCAGAATATCTGCCTAAATACTTCATTCATAAATCATCAGGGTCTACTTAATAGTATCCACTCAACTGTTTGGCAGAGGGCTGTATAGATGCAAACACCTTCGGTTGACATTTTTCCTGTGAAAGCACCACTGAAGTTTCACCAATACCTAGTTGCACACAAGACACCTAGTTTTGCAGTGACAAGCACTGCCCCCAGATTTGCAAACCATATACTCCTGACATCACTTTATATTCTCACTCCAAGTGTCTAATCAATAAAAATGGGTCTGTTGCCATGGATATGAACTTTCCCACCATCTCTATTATCAGATTGGTGGATATGGGCATCCTGAGGAAAGGTAGTAATTGTCTCATGTTTACTGGAAACCAGTTAATTCTGAAGCAAACTGACATGGTATGTGAGAGATGTATTTACACAATGTGACTGGAGGCAAAGCTCTCACATAAAAGCACATCTAATATTAATAAGGTTGCAAGTAGTACACACGCTGTACCTATCACACATAATTCAAAGCAGACACATAGACCCACATATGCTGAGGCACTTAAATGTAACCTTCCTAAACCCCAAAGACCTCCTAGATGAAGTACATGTAACAGATATCCTCAGCTGACTAGAATGTACTCTTTCAAAACAGCACCCAGAACAACACATGCAGACACATCTCATTGAGCCTGTACTTTTAAACCCATAAGGCAAGCCATCACACAATCCAACAATATGGTCATTGGAGACTCCATTGTGAGACACTCTGATGTCCCTCTCACTAGGTTGAGTAAAGAGAAAGTCATGGTCAGTTGCTTATCATGGGTCAGGATCCACCACATTACACATGCACTCAGGTCTTTGGGCAACAAGTACCAGTATGATTTAGTCATAGTCCATGTGGGTTTTAATGTCCTGAGATGTACCTCCCAGGAATATATGAAGAGAGACATCATGGAGCTGTCAAAAAATGTGTCCCAGGCTGGTATAAGCCTAGCATTGAGCAACAATTTACCTTCTCCAAGGACGATGTCACAATACAAACAAAAGATGGTTGGAATTAATAATTTGCTTAGTTTCTGGTGTCATTCTAAGGGGATGCAATATTTGTCAGCATGGAAGGAGATGGTCAACAGACCACTATGCTTTACTAGTGATGGCCTGCACTTCTCCCCTCTAGGCTTTTGAATATTAGCTAAAATATTGTTGCCTGTAGTGCCTTTTTAGAAATGCCAAACTGAAAGTACTTTCACCATAACGAATCAAAACCAAAACAATCTAAAGGTGTTACTGCTCAATGCTAGGAGTCTAAATAGAAAACTCCTCTCTTAGAAGCTCATCTGTGCAGTCACTGAGACATGGTTTAAATCTGCAGAGATTACACAGACAGTGCCAGGTTATAATTATAATGCCTTCCACACATTTAGACCAGCTACAACATAGACAGAAATTAAAGGTGGAGGTGTCTTGATCTACATCAAAAATAAATATAATTCAAGGTTTGTCAAACAGGACAGTGCACTTGAGCTTCTCCAAGTTCAAATCACCATAGGCAAAATATATCACCTCTTCCTTGCAAGCTATAGGTCTCTCTCTATGAACCAGAAAACCCATACTATGTATTTAAACTTATTAGAAACACTTACCATCCAACCCCGATACCACATTCATGGGTGACTTTAATTACCCCACTATTAACTGGTAATCATATATGACAACAAATGTACAGGTGTAGAGATTCCTTGACCTTGTAAATACAAACTCCCTGGACTAGATTGTCAGTACATTGACAAGGGGTGAAACCATACTGGATCTGGTTGTCACTAATATGGGAGAGTGTTGGACATGTAATATAAATAATATAATAATAATAATGTAATATAAAACCTGGAATTCCACATGACTTTGGAATATTCAGAAACTGCTGTAAGGCTAACTTCCTACTAGTAAGTGATAACCTGACAAAATTTCAAACCCCCATAAACCGCTAGGACACTGCTGCCTGCATGGAACTGCTCACAGAAACCCTATACAAGTACATTAATAGCTGCATAAAGGCAACTCTACCCACCAGGAAGAAGTACAGAACTATCTGAAAAAACAAGCCACCCTGGTGGAATCACAACATCAATAGGCTGTATATCAGAAGGAAAAAATCATGGCAAAAATTAGGCAGTGCAGCACCCAGCAGGATAAAAACACTCTCATCAAAAAAAAAAAATTCAGAAGACAAGTAAAGCCTACCAAAACCAAATCTGAGGTAAATGTGGCCTCCCAGGATGTCTTCTAGTAATGTCTTTTGGCTTTTTCTGGTTAGGGGTTGCCACAGTGGATCACCGGTCTGCTTATGATTGGCAGTGGATTTTTATGGTGTTGAATTGCCAGCCAGGCATCCAACCTTCAAAGAAGGCACAACCACTCATGCATGCACCTACTTGCATATCTTTAAAGTTCACTGGACTATGGAAAGGACATGCAGGCCCCACACAGAAGGTGCTCCAGCTGAGAACTGAAACGGAGAGCTCTTGCTGTGAGGCAACAATGCTAACCGCTGCACAACCGCGTCATGAAATGTGACATATCATCTGAAATTGTTATTAACTGTAGTCACCGAACAGGCTTCTTGCCTCATGAATGGAGAGCAGCAGTCATCCTCTGCAGAAAGGTGAGTCTTCTACAGATATTGGAAACTAAAGAACCATAAGTCTCAGTAGTCTCATATGCAAAGCCATGGAAAGAATTATCATGGAAATTATCACTAATGACATAGGAAATCTCCAGACATTGGACCCAACCTAATTTGATTTTCTTAAGGCAGGTCATGCCTACTCAACTTGGTGGACTAACTTGAGAAGGTCACCAAAGCAATGGATGAGGGCATGAGGGCAAGATGGTTCACACTGCCTACCTTGACCTGGTCAAGGCATTTGACACAATACCTCACTTAGGCATTGTGGACAAACTCAAGAGGTTAGGTACAAACCCTTATGTACTCGATTTGCCTTTTTATTTTGAACTTATAGATATTTTAATAGATATGGGGTTGAATTGATGAAAGCTATTATCAGATTTAATGACTCTAAAAGAGCTGCATTCTTTCAAAATTGTGGAGGAACTTAACAAGAAACTTAGTGAAAATTTACTATTTGATGTTTACAAAGAGCTACACTGCATTAATATTAGGGGGACAAATTTTGTGAGGGGATTAAAGTTAAGGAAAGTAAGAAAACACAAAGGGATCAATTACAATACAGAACGAGAACTGCTTATAAATTTCCAAGTGTGTGAAAGGTTGAAAAACATTTGAATTTGAGCACAGACCCTGTTTATCCTCAAAGACGTCAGACTATTACACAGGTGGAATTTAATACCACACATAATTTTTACAATGCGGATCATAATGGACACCTATTGGACCCTGTGCAACTCCCATTCATATGTAGATCCAAATGCTTAGCAAATCATGGATCACAGGGTGTGGTGGAAAGGACATTCAAACCATATCAGTTTTCAGGGAGAGAGACAGTATTAATTGAACAGATATTTGTCCCCAACATCTGCTCCTTTGATGATATAGTTTATGAAGTTCATATAGGAGAAATTGTCCGGAACACAATAGTATTGTCCACGCATATGGAGGTTTTAAGATATATAATTACACTACTAGAGAAATTGATTTGAATTGCTTCTGGTTGTTTGAAAAAAGTTTTTTCTTTATTCCTAAAAGGAGATTTGATGTAGTAGATATTATCTTAGAATTTAAGCTTTTTATCAGGAAGTTGAATTTGAACCTTTTCTTTAGAGGTTGACACTATCTTAATAACATGAAAGGAGTACATTTTAAGGGAAAAAAAAGTTTTAATTTCCCACTCTATCCAGTTATTTGTATGTTCAAGAAAGCTGTCATTTCTGAAATTCATCATTTACATGAAGAAAATGCCAGTTATAAGAAATATATCAATTTAACCAGGTAGAAAAGGCAGTTTCCTAGGAGAGTTAAGAGTTGACAAAATACTTAGGATTATGAAACTTGATGGGGGTATTATACTTTTTAATTTTATAGATTATATATCAGCTATGTGGGAGATTTTAAGAGATGAAAATAAATATATTTTAACCTCTAGGAATGAAGTTAACATCTATTATAAGAAGATAGATTTGATGTTAAACAACTGGTTGATGCAAGGACAAATTGACAAGACAATATACACATTTCTACTCAATTCCCATGCAAGAATACCTAGTATCTTTGGCATTCCAAAGATCCATAAGAATATAGAAGTCCCTCCTTTGATACCAATAGTTGCTGCCCAAGGGTCCAAAACCCACCCTTTTACATGTTTTTGTAGATAGGAATTCTAAGCCTGTACATGGGCATATTGAGCATATATTAAAGTACTCATGGGACTTTTTAGCTAGGATTAAACCTCAGCTATTTGACGAAAATGTGATATTTTCACCATTGATGTGGTAGATTTATTTTCTACCATTCCTCTTTTGGAAGGGCTAGACGTGTTTGAAGACAGCCTTTTATTATTTGATTTCCTCACTACTAAGGATATCAGTTTGATTAGAGACGGTGTTAAAGCTGTTCTGCAGAACAATTTGCTGTTCTTTGATGGTGAGATATTCAAACAAACCAGTGGTGTTGTTATGGGTGCAGCTTGAGCACCCATTTAAGTCGATTTGGTGATTTATGCATTTGTAAGAAAGGATATGTTTTCCTCTAAGTATTTTGATTATTGTCATTTATACATTAGGTTCGTGGATGATATTTTTATATTGTGGTCTGGGAGTTTTGATATGATGCAAGAGGTTTGTTTTTTACATTTATTAATAGTACAACTTCCTTTTTTTTTTTTGCCTACTCTTTTGCCCTTGAAAAAATTAACTATTTGTCCTTTTGTTTAAACATTTTGGTAAATTTTCATCTACTGTATAAAGGAAAAAACCTACAGTAATAGTTTTTTTATATTTTAAGAGCTTTCATCCTATAAAAACTAAGACTGGTATTGTGAAGGAGCAATTTATTAAACTTTAAGGATGATTTCAGAGGAACTTGATTTTTCTTAAATGAATGTAACAAGTTAGTAGACATGTTTGTTGAAAGGGAATGTCCTAAAGAACTTGTTCCAGATATTTGCAATCAGATTAGAAGTAGGAGAAATAATTATTGGTTTTCCTGTTTTTGATAAAGGTTCCTCTAATAACAATGATGAAACATATATATAACAGAACTCCAAGGGACCAAAATGACAATTTTACTCAAGCCTTTATTTTACAATATGGTCTTTTGAATAATGTTGTTATTAAAATTATTAAGAATAATTGGAACATATTGAAAGCTTTTGACCCCAATAAGTTTGCACTCATGCTATGTGTTTACAAAACAGCCAGTAATATTAAGAAGCTGTTAGAGAAAGGTGTTACTCAAAATTTTGGAAATGAACACATGAATAAGTGTAGTTACTCTTAACAATGTACCTGTATTTGTACAGAGTCTTTGTTTTTCAAAAATGGCAATTGTCAAACTAAAGGAATAGTTTATGTGGCACTTTGTTTAAAATG
Organism: Protopterus annectens; assembly: GCF_019279795.1. NCBI lineage: Eukaryota > Metazoa > Chordata > Ceratodontiformes > Protopteridae > Protopterus > Protopterus annectens. Next base: position 1,580,234,882 of record NC_056732.1, on the reverse strand, counting down.
TAAATGCTTTTATATTGGGAAAATTCAGAGATCATTGCACATTAAAATATGCAAACATTATCAGGACATAAAAAATAAGAACAATAAAAATGACCTCTTTAAGCATACTACCTCTTATCAAGGTTCTAATAAGTTTATTTTTTCCATCCTAGATGTTGTTCATAGAGATGTTATGGGTGGTTGTTGAGAGAATACCTTGGAATATATGCAACTGCTTTGGCAGTTGAGACTGAACATTAATGAATCACCAGAGCTTGACAAGACAGTATCTTTATATCCAGTTTTAAATATGAAAAGAGCTGAATTATGATTGTAGTAATTAATTTTTTATTATTTCTTTTATGCCGTTGTACAAAGTTTTTGTATGTACCTTTAAGTATTTCATTTGGATGCAATCAGGTTTTTTAATCGGTGTGCTTTTATAAATGATTGCTTTTACAAGTCTTCAACAGAACTAAATAACTTGGTAGAACGAAAGACAAAGCCAGTTAACTGCATTAAAATACTTTTTTGCCTTTTATTGGTGCCTCTTTAATTACATTTATTGGTGATTCGCAGATCTTGGTGGGATGGCAAAGAGCAGATTTTTGAGTTTGTTTGTAAACCCTTATGGCATCCGCTGGATAGCCAGCTGGCTCACAGACAGCACCCAGGAAGTTAGAATTGGGAAGTCTACCTCTACAAGGAGGCCAGTCAAAAGCAGAGTCCCTCAGGGATCAGTTCAGGGACTGCTCCTTTTTGGCATTTACTTCTCTGATGAAGTCAAAACCAACGTTAGTGACCTCTGGCTGACTAGATTTGCAGATGATTGCAAATTAGAAGCTGCCATTTCGGTCCCCAATTGACACATATGTTGTCCAGGAAGGGCTGACACAAATAAACAAACAACTGGTGTCAGAGCTATGAACTAAGAAGTCATTATTCCACTGTATTCAGCATTCATCAGACCTATCATCGAGTACAATACCCACTTTGCTATGTACCTAACCAGGCATATCCAACAATTGGAATGTCCACAGAGGTTTCTCACTAAAAGAATACAGGGCATAAGTAACATGTCCTATGCAGGCCACCTCAAGGCCCTATCTTTGTATTCTGTCTCCCACAGGCTGTTGAGGGGAGATCTATGCCTGGCATACAAGACATTATCAAATCCCACTCTGATGGACCTCCTGCATATCCACAAATAAACAGCACCAGAATTACCTGTTCTTAAGATTAAAAGCTTACCTGGGATATAAATAGGACCTGGTGGAGAGACAGGTATGTATCCTATAGACCACCCTGTCTATGGAACAGACTCCCCATCTATGTGAAGCAGAGTTCCTCCCTAACCCAATTCAAGTGTAACTTAGAGTATTGGATGGGGAACAGGAAATTCATTACTGGTTTGACACCTACGTCTCTAATGGACACAGGCAGCCTGTAAATGGTTCATCTCTCAGGCCCCTGCTTGTAAACCTTTCACCTCCCAAGCCTCTACTTACATTTATCAAGTGGACCAGCATTTGTCAGAGATTTGGGATGCGTGGCTAGGCTTAAAAAGGCTCTTGTGGTTGTTATTCTAGTAAACACCTATGAACTTGTTGAACTTTAGAAGGCTGTGGCAGAGTTCAATATATTATAAAGTGAAGTCTGTTTGATACCACTGAGTGTTAATATCACCGAGTATTTGTATTCACATGGGGAGAATTAATGATAGATGTTATTTTGATCCTAAATTCATGGAAATGATGAAGGTTAGGTGTATGCACCAGAGCAAAAGTTTGCTGTAATTACTTAACAGCACTTGAGGCAGAAACAAGTTAGGTCCATATTCCTTAAGTGTGGTTTTGTAGTTCTTGTTACAAACAAGGAGAAAGGAACCCCCATCAGTATGTAAGCCTTGTCTGTTATCATAGAAATAATGGCAGCATTGACATACATGAACAGGTAAAATAATTCCTCTGTACACCCAGATTCATTTGTTGATGCTGTTGTTGTATTTGGTTAATGCTGGTTATTTATTTGAAACCCTTGTGGAAGGAAAAGTGTGGTTCTGGTACACAAGCTAAGTTTGCTTTTGCCTGATCTGCTTATTTTCATAATACCCAAGTAGTGGAAGCTGTTGAATTTTGTTACACTTTTATTGATTAGCGATAGCTGTTTATCAGTTTGGTTATAAAGTTAATTATTGGAATGCAAAATCAGAAACACTCCTAGGCCCAATTACTACATTAACTTGGTCAAGAGACAGTACCTGGAAATATATTTCTTGAAATAGGAGGCAATATGTTTTTCTGAGAGTATACTTATGTATCTTACATTATTAAGTATCACTGAGTAGTAGTACTTTGACCTTTTTGCTTAGTTGATATGATGTATATGAGGGGAAAATGTGTTTGCATATTTGTGAATAGGTTTACAGTGATAAACAGACCTTGTGGCACAATGGTAGTGTGTCTAATTTCAAATCAAAAGGCTATATGTTCAAATTACATCAGGCTTAATTTGTTTCAGAAGGGGTTCAGTTTGAGGGAACAGTATTTGTAATACATTGATTTCTGGGAGACTTAGTTGCACTGAAACTCCTATGAATAGATGACGGGATAGCTGTCATAGAACTGAGATGGAGGGGGTGGAAAAAACAGGGTCTGTGCACAGGTTTTCAGAGATGTGTCCTTGCTGTGGACTTATGATTGCACGTACCATGACCAAGAATATTATGATGGAGATAATTCATAACATATATTTCATGGGGAAGAGTTTATGGCTTGATATAGGCATTATTCTTTGTATATGTGATTGTTTCATTAACACTCAAGCTGTCTCTCATCTGTAGTATAATTAACACTCACATAAAATATACTATATCATTTATAAGGGATGTCTGGTTTAAAGAAATAAAGATACAGGTGAGAACTGTTTCTTGTTATACATATATCTTTTAAACTAGTTAATGACAAGTGATAAACAGGTTGCATGTGCACTGTATAAGGAAACAGATACAAGGACAGCTGGGAAATGGGGATGGTGTTTTTCACTCTGCCCCACTTGTAGGTCAGAAGAATCAGTTTAAACATATACCGATCACAACTCAGGATGTTAAAATTATGACAAAGTTGTAGATAAGATAAGCAAAAGAGGTGGTTGCCCCAGGTGCAAGCTGCTAGGGGGCATGATTAGCCCCTACAAGTCAGTGATACAGTCTCTTTATTTCTGTTTTCATCATGTATGCTGATAATCATTTAAGCAGGTGTGATTAACAGCTTGACTGCTTAAGTGATTTAAAAGACTTGTGGCATATTGGCAGCTATAGTAAGGAAGTAGTATAGATATTTGATACGGGAGTCCTGGCCCATTCTCCCCAATGTACCAAAGGAAAGCAGAGATCTTCTCAAGTACTCGCATTAAAACTTATAAAGGGAGATGAGTTTGGCCACTCAGTATGACATTCAAAGAGTCAGATAATACAAAATATGCCTAGACAACCAAGCAGAATCTTTCTTTTACTTCCGTCAGTTAAAAAATAGATTTTAGTCTCTTGTCCAACTACAGGAAATCTCACAGGAGGAGATTTTGGCCCACCTCATCCAATGGTTAGTAAACTAGAGCAGTGAGATAAAAACAGGTGATACACAGATCCTTACTTGAACTATTACTCAGTGTGGGGATCATCATGAAGCTTTTCCTTTTGTTGTTTGTATAGTTCCCTTGCAATTCATGTCTGTATTTACTGCAATGCTTAGGATGACATTTATTCCCAAATGTTGCAGCTGAGACTTCAACTATATGTAATGCCATAAACTATAACTTTGGACTTTGGATAGGGTCATTTACATTCATACAATGTCATTAGCATGGGCTGTTAACTAAATGTGCATAATCATTCTGTGCATGTAATAAGAGATACTATGTGAGACTTCTTATGTCTCTTTTGAGGTAATATTTCTGCTTGATACATTAATCTGTTGCATACTTAATGCTTAGCTTGTGTTTTGTGGTCAAGGCCAGTGATATACAGTATGGAGTTTTTAATTTCTTACTGGGTGGAAACTTGAGTAAGGACCAGTTCAAAACCTGAGTAAGGACCAGTGCACCTGTGTTAATATTTCCTTGGATTAAAATGGACCAGTATACCTGTGTTAATATTTCCTTGGAGTAAAATGGGCTGACGTCACTGCTGATGAGATACTTTATTTTTTCAATGCTAATCAGCTCTAAATATTTATATTACTGCACTTTGCTACACATATGATTTTTGAAATATCTCTTAGGTTCATAAGTTCATAGGAGGTTACTAGGCTAGTGGCTCTAGAGCCTTTACAAGCCTAGCCATGTTATTCCCAAGTATCCAGATTTGTTCTGTTTTGGGTAGTTTGCAGAATGAATTTATGAACAGAGTGGGTCTGTGATCAACACCAGCTACCCCTATCCATTAGGGACATGAGTGTCACCCGAGGGGTGAATTCGCAGTCTCCCATCCAATTATCTAGGTCACTTTTGAAAAGGGTCATTGAGAAGCTCTGTTTCACTTGAGTAGGGAGTCTATTCCAGAGAAGCAGCAGTCTCCTAGAGACATATCTGTCTCTCCAGAATGATCTGTTAATGCCACAGGTTGAGATCCCTAGAATGAGTGACTCTTGAGCCATTTGACTTGTGGATGTGCAGCATTTCCATTAGGGCAGGTTTGGAGATTGCCATATAAGCTGGACATAAGTCACCCCTCAACAGCCTATAAGATTCAGAGGAAAGTGACATAGTTTGGAGTCTCTGTGCTTTCTTAGTGAGAAACCTCTGAGGTCTCTCCAACTGCTGCAGGTGTCTGGTAAGTTGCATGCAAAATGGTGCATTATACTCTATTAGTGGTCTGATGCCCATTTCCAGAAGAAAAATCAAACTCACTTCATTGAAATAATTAGGCACTGCATATTTGTGAGACACATTAATAATACAACACTGAACTGGTTGTGAAGCCCGTTGAACTGAATGGTCTTCTCTGCAAGTTAGAAGCTCCATCTGTATGTAGAACGTAGTACTGCAGGCCATATCTAGTGGAAAGCCAGACTCCTTCAATTCTTAGTTCTACACACAGTTGGAACTGTACTGAAAGTTTTAAGATTTGGGGTTTATACCTGTAACTGCACACATGCAGGATACATGCCTATTTGCCAGAGTGAATCCAACAAAAAAGGGCTTTTTGTCCTTAAATGTATAAGCTCTATGCTTTGTACAGTTCATGGGTGGAAGACAATACTCACACTGTGGTCTCTGTTGTGCATTTCATTGTGGATCATTCAGTTATTGCTGTCAAGTCATCTTTATTCACTTTTCTCAGGAGGGGTACTTAGCTCAGGATTTGGATTGATGGCAATCATTGGATTTCTCCTAAAATGTAATGTCTAAATAACCTAGTGCTTAACTTGACTGCTGTTTAAATTGTAGAGCTATTCCTAACTTTGATCCTCCAGGGAAAAATAGGCTGGATTCCAAAATATTGGTATTGTGAGCATGAACAGCCTGAACTATCCCTCTCTTGCTACATTAAAGAGTGGAATTCAATTGCCCCCCCCCCCAATGATATTGGAATTATAAGATAACTTGAGACATAAGCGTCATTCACTTTTTATGATATTACCCCTGGGGCAGGATACATCAATATGATACCTCATGACACCGACATATTGAATTGAAAGCCATCTTGCTAAACCTGCAGCAAATACTGAGATTCCATAGATGTTAATGAATTTCATTACCTATTTCAAGGATAGCATTGAACCTTCCCCATGACTCAGAGGGGTCACCAAGTTTGTGTACAGTTCATTGGTGCAGCACCTTCATTTTAATCTCAGACCTGCAATACCCAGTCCAACACACAGGGGTAGCTGCACAGCCATGAGGTCATTCATTGCAAGAGCTCCACTTATAGGGCAGACTGATGAATGCAGACATGACAGCCAACATGGCCATTATGTCTGCATTCACTTCATCCAGGAAGTGTGATGAGCATTCATGGCCATTAGATCTTCAGGGAAATACCTTTAATTTTAACAACAGAGTACTTCCAACCATCCAAAGCAATATTCAAGGGAAGGCTTGCACATGTCCTGTGGCACCCCACTGGTGACTGGCCTCTTTCTGAATGTGGATTCTCCCACTCTAACAAAGTGTGTCCTATCCATGATCCATTTGGCTAGCCATCTGGTGATGTAAGGTTTATGTCCAATTTTGTGACGTTTATCTATAATATTTGAGTGGGGTATTGTGTCAAATGCCTTGGCCAGGTCAAAGTAGGTGGTGTGCACTGTCTTACCCTCACCTATGGCCATGGTAACCTTTTCAAAGAAGTCCACCAGACTGAGAAGACAGGACCTGTCCTTGATGAAGCCAAACTGGGTTGGGTCTGGAGTATGGAGATTTCCTATGTCATTGTTAATCAGGTCCATCATTATCATTTCCATAGCCTTGTCTATGAGGCTAGTCAGCCTTTTGGGTTGGTAGTTTCCTAGGTCAGTTGGTGGACACCCTTTGTGTGCATAAGGGGTGACTGTTACTATCCTTCACTCCACTGGGACAAAGTATGTCTGGAGACTGTGGTTAAATAGAGATCTGAGTGGATCTGCTAGGTCATATTTCAAGCTATTTAATAGGCACCCTGGGATTCCATCAGAGCCCATTGGTGCCATGTTTCTAGCTTTACAGAATGCAGTAATAACCTGTTCTTTTGTGATAACAGACAACAGAATTGTAGAGGTATTTTATGGGGAATGACTGGAAGTGATGAGGGGGTGAAACTTGAGCTGAGTTTATCAGCCAGCAGGTTTGCTGTTTCTTTTGGCTGAGTATAGATAGTACCATCTACAGCCAACTCAGCACATTGTTGCATGTTTCCCTTAATATTTTGGACATAACTAGAAACTGCTTTGTGATTATCCTTTACTTGGGAGGCTATTTTAGTCTCATATTTAGCTTTTGAAGACTTGACTAGATCCCTGATTTGCCTGTGGAGATTAATGAAGTATTTTTTTCTCTGTTGTACTCCCTCCCACTTACTTCTAGACAGGAGTTTCTTCCTTCTTTTGTATAGTCTATTTATGTCAGGGGTCCACTAGGATGGCTTGCTTTTCTGGCTAGACATGGGTTTAGTTTGGTCAGGTACTGCCTTTTAAATGCAGTTGTTTATGCAGTTGTACAGGGCATTTGTGTATACTTCTGCAAAGGCCTCCATGTTTTTGGGGTTGGGGGATCTTTAAAATGACCTGTGGTATCACTTTATAGGAGGTAATTTGTCTTGGAAAAATTCTTTAGACTTTTAGGGTTTGACAGGAATACTACTGTTACATTTATTTCAAAAGAGGCCAGTTTATGATCTGCTCATACCAATGAGGACATTACATGTGTGTGTGTGTGTGTGTGTGTGTGTGTGTGTGTGTGTGTGTGTGTGTGTGTGTGTGAGGGGGAGTGCAACATTCCCCCATGTTTGTGAGTACTATGTCAAGGATATTTGAGCCCCTAGTGGGTGTGCAGACCAGCTGTTCCAGAGCATTTGCATTGACAAAGTAAAGGAATCTCTCCACCTGCATGTTAGTGGTTGCATATTTATCTCAGTTTATGAAGGAGTAGTTGAAATTACCCATGATTAGTGTGTTGGCCTGAATGGTAAGTGATTCTAGTAACATCAGGTATGTGGAGTTGATTTCATGGTTGGGGATCTGTAACTAGTAATGATATTGTGGTCGATTTTGCCCATGGTCAGCTGGAAATGGAGTAGCTCAAATGAGTCATTCTGCTTGACTAATCTAGAGGTGTAATTGATTTTTATGTAAATGTCCTTTCATTTTTTTTTCCTTTTCATACGGTGTTCTGAATGTGTGATATGCATTGTAGCCTTGCACTGCCTGGGTGCTTTCTGCAGCTTTGAACCCAGTCTCTGTAACTGCACAGATCTCAGCATTCTTCAGGGAGAGGAGAGCTTCCAGGGAGTGCAATTTCTTGTTAAGATTCCTATCAATGAGCAGTAGTACCTTCAGCTTGGCATTAGAAGAATTTGTTATGTTGATAGTTCTTTTGATTTGGCACTGCCTAAAAAGGCTATAGTGGTGGCTAATGTCTTAGCCAGTTTTCAAAACCCTAGCAGCGACAGGTGCAGACCATTTCTGGCAAAGCAGTGTGATCATGTTAACCCAGGCTGACAAATACCAGATCCCCTTGAAATTATGCCAGTAGCTAAGCCATGCATTGAAGTCAGTCATTTTCTGTTTGTATTGTGGTGTCATTCTTGGTTAGGGTAGAATGCTGCTCAATGAGGCTCATACCAGCCTGTGACATATTTAAAGAGGTTGATCATGTCTCTCTTCATATAGTCCAGGGAGGTATGTCTCAGGTCATTTACATTCACGCAGACTATGACTGAGTCATACTGGTACTTGTGGTTGAGTTACCTGAGTGCCTACATGATCTGGAAAATCTTGGCCCCTGATGAGCAACTGACTGTAACCCTTGCTTTATCCAAACAACAGAGTCACCTATGGCCAAGATATTTGAATGTGTGGTGTTTTGCTTTAGGGGATTGCTTGTAGAAACTCTGTGATGTGTATTTTTGTGTATAGTGGTTGGTGTTGACTTGGTTTTGTTTGCATGTGGTTTCTGAGGGCAGCGTACAGGAGGCCTCTGAGGTTTTGGTAAGTTACATATGAGAACCTCCGTATATGTGGGTTTATGAGTATTCAAAACACAATTTCTGCATTGCCTCGGGATGCCCATGTCCTCCAGGATGGCCACAGAGATAGCAGAAATGTGCCTATCCATGGTTTCAGGTTTTTTACTATGGGTTTAAGCAGGGTGATGAGTAAGGAGATTCAACTGGACTAGGATGATAGGACATAGATGAAGAATGGTTGTTTTACTCACTGTGAACTGCAGCTATCCAACAATGTGATGCTACTCTGCATGAAAGTCAGATGCTCCTACAGCAGCTGGAGTACTGGGGAATGTTGCAGAGATAGTTATTCTAAGGGGAAATTTTAACTTGATAGTGGTTGCATCTATACAGGGCACTGCTAACTGACACTGTGCAGAGAGCAGCCTAGCACAAATACTGGGCTTATATAAAAACAGAAAAACAAATTATACAACAGCAAGGCCTACAGACCAATCATAAAAGCACACAATAAATTTTCAGCCAGCAGCCCCAACTCTGATAGGTTTGCTACAGCACACTTCTGCCATAAGAGTGCAGTCAGAAAACCTACTTAATGTGAAAATGCTGGTTTTAGAGCTTAAGTGCAGAGAAACCATACAATTTAGTGTAGTGACTAGTGAACTATGTAGTTTTATAACAAATGTAGTGACCAGTGAGCTACTTATGTAATTGTATAACAAATGTAGTGGACACTGAGCTATCTATGTAGTTGTATAACAAATGTAGTGTCCAGTCAGCCATCTATGCAATTATAAAACAAATGTAGCAACCAGTGAGCTATCCATTCACTTCATTTTAATTGTATTATAAGCTAACTATGTTCTTTATGTTTCCATGGTGCCTTAGTACCCAGGTTGTGGCTGAAAAGGGTATTAAGACCAGTCCACCTAACTAATCAACTAAGTTTAACATGCATACATACATACATAAATACATAAATAAAATGTCTCTTTAGCCGTTAACTAAACTGAATGATGTTAACAACTGAGAGACATTTGGAGGGGGATTACTTTTACAAACCCCAAAATAGTTCCTCATTATTACTCATCTTAACAGTGTAAATGCTTTAGTGTTCCTTTGTACAGGTTTGTGAGTCACTACAATGCATACGTTTTCAAAGAACAACCTAAAAGGCCAGCATTTCGTGAAAGCCGTGTTCCATCTTATGGCCTAGACATGCAACGTTATTCAGTACTTGGAGCACATATCTAAATATAGTTCAGATGTTTCTCTGAAACATTGGTGTGCTTTGCTAAAATTCATTTTTGCTATTAATTCAGTAGGTAATATTCCTCCCATTTGCTAATGAGAATATAATGAGTCATTAATGTTTATAATTTATCTACACAGCTGGCAGTTTATCAGACCAAGATTCAAACTGTTTCTTTTTTTTGTTATTATCTTTTTAGTATATGTTGCATTATACATTTTTGGAGTTTGAGTCTTGATTACTGCTGAGATATTTGTGTTTGTTAAAGAGCAATATAACATACAGCAATAAATAAATAAATGATGATGAGACTGGGGGAATGGATAAGAATAAATAACTGGGTCACTAATATTATGTCCAGTTACTCAGAACACGGCAAGGGAGTGGGGTCTTGGGTAGAAGGAGGAAGGTGTTGAATTAAACTGAAAGGTTAGAATCTGGAGTGGTAGGTGGTGAGTGGAAAAGCAGTGCGGCTCCCTGAGACTATCATTAGGAAGAATATTTATGGGATGCTAAGCAGACACAATAATAGGACAGGTTAGGATGGATGTTCTGTCCTGGCTGGTTCCTGAACTGACAAGCAAGGTGCCAAATTGGGGGTGCTATAAATGGCTGGCTTTTGGTTTTGTTGCATAGGAAAAAGTTGACCCTCCCTTTTCAGCCAATTGGTATTATGGGAGATGCCATAGAAAGCATGGTATTTAGGGGACCAATGCTCTTCAAAGGTATAGGTAGTACTGAGCTCTTTGATTTGTAACCTTAGTTTAACTGGCAGAGGGCTGCACTGATATGCTAGGGAAAGCTGGTGGAGTTCTAAATTCTTAGAGGATGACAAGACTGCAGCAGATTGCTGGTCTTGATGTCAGGACTACAAAGAAAGGTGCGAGTGAATAAATTATAGGCTTTGTGCAGAGGAAGTTAAAGGAAAGATTGGTTTCAAAATCAATAAAATGAAGTAATCCTAAAGCAAGAACATTGGAAAATGGTGATCACAGAATAATGAAATGAAGACTGGTGATATAATCACTGCTTAAAGAACTGAAGAGAGTACATTCAGCTGACTTATGATATGGGATTATGTTTCAAATGCATTGGTCCCATTAGGAAGAATCTTTGTTTTACAATTACTATAATTTCCTGACATTCTTTTCACGTTGAAGTTGTAAGTGATTTTACAAAAAAAATGGATTATAATGTATTTGCTATGTTTTGTTTGTTTAGATGCACTGCTTAATCAGATTTTCTTTAGCACATAGAAAATGATGCCATAGTACATATTGCACAATGATTTATATATAACTGCAAAGCATCATGGGTAATAACACTTGCCTCTTTAGAGAAGCAAATTCTTACTTACATTGTGGTTTCAGTACTACACCAATGCACATTCATTTTCAATGTTCTACCTGTAATAACTAGTTGACAACTTGCCTTTCTAGAAAGTAAGAAACTGCTACTGATGTGTTGATGCATTTAGCATGGAAATACAGTAGTCTAGACATTAATTTACATAATGAGGCATTGTGGGTTCAATCTTTTATGATCTAGCAGGAGTTTTATCTCTCAGAAAAAAAAATTCAAGAGGCTGTCCTTGTGAATAAAATAAAATGCAAAAAAAAACACCATTTTGCATCAAAAACTATATAATTTGCTATTGTAAATGGTAAACAGGTTATATCCTTCTTCAAAGGTTTGTAAGTTACACTTGCTTCTGAAAATAACTAATTCACTTTGAACAGTGTCTTGCCCAATAACATACTGGTCAAAATATAAAAAGCCGTCTTTATTTTAAGAGAGGGAAAGGGAATGGCGTGGACAAAATGCATTCCATGCTGCTAGAGATCAGATAACAAAACACTTTATTGCTTGAGGAGTTTTAATTTTTTAATGTTAACAATATTTTGCTAAATATTTTCAGATGTGTTTGTCACTTCGTTTGCTAATTTAACTAAGATGTACAGCCATGACAATGTTGCAGCATTTTTTTCAAATAAGAACTATATATATCCTCAAAATGTTTAGAAATGTACAGAACTTTTAATCTGGGATTTTCTACCTCATTCAAAGTACTGAGCATGTATATGCTTTTTGGAGTTGTATCTGCTGTGATTTTGTTTAATACAGAATGAGGCTGGTAATGCCTTTAATGGATGCTACATGTTATTTTTGGACTGCAGTTTACCAAAGTTCACACTAGAGTCATCCATAGCATCCAAGAAAAGAGAAATGACACCCATTTGTATTAGTCCTAAAAATGTGAAATAATATTACATTTACAGGCAGACGAAGCATTGCAGGAAGCATTCTGCTTCACATTTACTCCCAAAATGAAGTGTTTTATTCAGAGAATGGCTTCATCGATTTTTTTTTTATGTGGCATTAAAGTTATTAAGTAGCACACAGCTATTCAGATAACTGTATTTAGAAACTGTACTCAGCTTTGAAAGACACTGCTGGGGCAGTCAGCAGTGTATTACGTATCGGAAGGAACTGTTTAACTATATGAGAATTAAAGTGCATCTCTGAATTACCAGAAAAGTAGTCAATTTGTGGATATAATGAGCAATGCACACCTTTAGATATTGTCTCTGACTTGATGCATTGACTAGACTACTTCATTGCAGTATCCAATAATAGATAACAAAATGAAAACTTTGTACAAAGAATTTTGTTATGCTGCAGAAGCTTAAAATTTTTGTACTTAATAGGAGTGACTCTTCTCATTTGCTGCTGGCCTCTCTTTTATAAACTAGAAATTGGTTATATAGTGTTCCCGTGTCTTCTAAAGTACAAAGACTTCAGTGAAAGACTTCAATAACAGTAGTGAAGTGCTTCTCCAAGAAGAAAGGTAAAGAATACTGAAGGCTAAAGAAAATCTAAAAATATTTTACCAGACAGATTAATGCCTAAAGGAAGAATACCTATGAGGACAGATTAAGACGGTTAAAACTTTTTGATAAATTATGGATTAATTATAGGCAATTTACTATGGGTTTTAAGTGTCTAAAAAAACATCATAGAAAGTGCAGTAGGGATTACTTTCATTAGACATGCAAACAATATTGGTATGTAATGAAAATGAAACTCTCATGAGAATGAAACTCGGTATATGGTACATTGCAATGGGAATGTAACCTTGTACATTGTATATAAATGTTAATTTTACTTTACTGCTTTTGCCTTAGCAGAGATGCTTGATATCTCTCTATACTGTATCATATGTGTATATATTTATGTCAGTTGTAGCTTTTCTCACAGCACCTCGACTAAAGATTGAAAAGGGATTTTCTTGCCCAGTTGGACTTTCTTGGTAATCAAATGCAATAATTAATTAATTAATTAATTAATTAATTAATTAATTAATTTAAATTTTCCTTAAACATCAATGCCATGGTGGAGGTGGAGAGAATTAATAAAATATTGGGCTATAACTTCTTCCAGGTGAGAAGAGGTTGAGGACAGAATAAACTGTCTGTTGAGATTAGACAGTAAAATTTCTTGATTTTTAAAAATAAAGTAAAAGCTTGATATTGGGAGAAGGTCTTTTGGACTTAACTCTCCTTGGAAGCTGTCTGTTAATGGTCCCTTATGAGATCCATAGCTGTATTAATACTGTAACATTGTATATGCATGCGTGTATGTGTTTATATCATGCCATTTTGTGCATAATTAGGTAGTATGCCTTTAAAGTGTGGGAGTATATCCTAACATTCACACAACTGTTCTGTCAGCGAAATTGGTTACATTAGTTGGCAAATTGCCAACTGCTATTTGTATACAAGAAGTTTGCCTGTTAAGGCAAATTAAGAAGTAAGTTTTTCAGAGTTTTAGAATGGGGTAAGGTAGGAGCTCTACTCTAGGCCCATGACTTATGAGGTTCGGGAGCCCAACTCAGTCTTATTGTGTACTTAGAATGAGGCAAGTTCAGATGAGGATTTTTTTTTTAGCTGCTGAAAAGTTGAAGGATAGACATTTCAGGGTCTGCTGTGATTACAAAAGGAAAAATTTGCATCTGGAAATGTTTTTGGACTGCTGACATGGACTGTAAACTGCTGTAAAACTTGACTATTCACAGTGTGTGAAACAACAGAAGGATAGTAGACTTTTTTTGTATATTGGGGCAATTAACTTGCGTTTTTACTGAATGTGTTTCAAGACTAAAACTGGTGTTTAGAGCATGGACATTTTGGACAGTTACTGAACTTATGCCTCAACTGTGTTCTAAGACATAAGCCCAGGCTTGAGAGGTTCAGAGGTTCATAGGTGTACATTAGGCTAATGGCCACTAGGGCCTTTATAAGCTTAGCCATGCAACCCAAATGTATCCCAAGAGTTACTGTACCTTAGAGATTATTTTAAGGGCTGTGTGTTAGTTATGGCATAATTGAATGGCTGCCTCTGTCCATCAGAGGCATAGGGGTCAGACCAGGGTGAATTTCCGATTTCCATTCAACTGGTTCAAGTTGCACTTGAATAGGGTTAGGGAAGGTCTCTACTTCACATGGATGGGAAATCTATTCCACAGAATGAGATACCTACCTGTCCCTCCAACATGTCCTATTTAAGTCACAAGCAAAATTTAAATTCTTAGCTCTAGTAATTACGGTGCTGTTCATTTTGCAGAAATGCAAAAAGTCCATTAGAGTGGGATCCAAGGATAGCTTGTATGCCAAGCATAAATTGCCTCTCAGCAGTCTGTACAAAGCAGAGTCTAGAGATAGTACTTTGAGGCAGTCTGAATAGGGCATTGTGTTTATGCCCTGTATTTTTTTATGAGGAACCTCTGTGGATGCTTCAGTTGCTGCATGTGCCTACATACTGAAAGGGGGGATTATACTCAATGCTGAGCCTGATGAGGGCTAAGTAGAGTGGCACAATGACTTTCTTGGGCTTCAATGCCATGCACTTACTTGTAAGTTGAGTGACACAGAATGATTTCCTTACTACTTAGACACATGTTAGTAAAAAGCCAGGCTTCTATCTACATAAGTCCCTAAATCCCTAACTACTGCGTCTACTTTTAGGGGGTGTTTTATTAATGAGCTAGTTTCCCTGGGTGGCCAACTTACCAAAATATACTACTGTGCCTGGCATTGAGTTTTAAGCTGTGGCTTTGGCACCAGTCATTTGTCAGTGTCAGACTTTCCTGTAAGATCTTAATATCTAGGGGATTTCTATGATTGCTCCTAACTTGAAATCACCTGCAAACTTTGTAAACAGGAGGCCCTTGACATTTATTTTTATTTATTTATTTATTTTACATTTGTTGACCGGGCTAGTCTAGCTGGATATATGTCCGTTTTCACTAGAGGCCCGGGGAGAAAAGCTCCAAGCAAAGGCACAGACAATCAATATTATATATAGTAATAGTTGACAGAAATACAGTAGATGGTTTATAATTGAGGTTCAGTTAGACTTGACACAAAGCAGTATAGTAGGATATACTAAAACAAAATACATTTAGTGAGCATTTGAGAGATAACAATTAATAAAATTATTGACTAATATACTTTCATTACCACAAGGACTCATAGTGCAGTAGATCAGAAGAATAGAGAGAGCAGCAAGAGGAAGGAGGTGTTAGTCAGGGTTAGAGCAGGGACAGAGCCAGTGAGTTTTAAGGTATTCTTTAAGTAGTGTTTTGAAAAGAAGAGTGGAAGTGAGGGTGGTAAGTTCATTAGGAAGCTGGTTCCAACTTTTTCCTATTGTGTTGGAGAAAAAAGAGTCCCCTGCTTTGTTGTTGGATTTAATAGTGGAAACTAGTAGCTTATTAGCTGATCGAAGTGTAGTAAGATTTTTGTAGGGGGTGATCAGATTATTGAGGATTGGGGTATTGTTAGGATGATAGAGAATCTTATGGGAGATGACAAGTTGTTGGCATAGCAGTTGGTTCTGCAGTTCTAACCATCCCAGTTGTTTGATGTTGTGACAATGGTGGGTTCTAAAGGGGGTGCCAGTGGCAAATCTGGCTATGTTATTGTAACATGCTGAGAGTTTGGAGAGGTTGCTTTTAGAAAGATTAGTATATATTGCAGAGGCATAGAATAGGGTAGAAATCAGATGGGTCTGGGAAATGGTTATCCTGGCAGAAGGGGTTAGGAAGGGTTTGATTCTGTAAAGGGTGCCAAGTTTTTTGTTAACAGACTTTATTGTAGAGTTAATATGGTGATCATAGCTAAGGTGGTTATCAATTGTTACTCCCAGTAGATGGGTAGTAGTGTCAGGGGATATGTTAGTACCATTGTTAGAGGTTACAGTGAAGTACAGTTGAGATGACTTAAGAGTAGGAGCAAAGAGCAATAATTTTGTTTTTTTGGGGTTCAGTAGGAGACCATGTTGCAAGAACCAGTTTTCAGCACTGTTAAATACGGATTGGGTGATTGACTGGAGAGAGGTTATGGACTTGGCTGAACAAATTAAGGTAGAATCATCTGCATATTGTATGCAGGTGGCTTGTGGAATTGTAATGTGTAGGTTATTTATAAATAAAGAGAAGAGAAGAGGACCTAAAATAGAGCCTTGAGGTACTCCTATGTTCACAGGGAGTGGTGTGGAAAGATTATTATTCCAGAGTACGGCTTGGTGTCGGTTTTCCAGATAGGATTTAAACCATTGTAATGCCTGTGCATCAAGTGATTGGACCTTTAGTATGTCAATAAGCAAGTTATGATTCACCATATCGAAGGCCATTGAAAGGTTAATGAAAAGTGTAGATGAAAATGTGTTATTGTTTTGGTTTGTGTTTATGGTGTCAGTGAAGGATAGCAGGGCAGTTGTTGTGCTATGGAATGGTCTAAAACCATGTTGGCAGCTTGCAAGTAAGTTATTCTGGAGAAGGTGGTCAAGTAGTTGTCTGTGAATGCATTTCCCCATTATTTTAGCTATTGGAGAGAGTAAGGCAATGGGGCGAAAATTGGAAAGTTCAGTAGATGGGCCACCTTTGTGTAGAGGGATGATATGTGATACTTTCCATATGGATGGGATTTTGCTTTCTGAGATTGTTCTATTTATAAGTATGGAGATGGGATAGGCAATGGCTTTAGCTGCAATTTGCAGGAATTCAGCAGGAAGACAATCAGCAGAAGGGGTGCAGGGCTTAAGTTTTAAGAGGAGGTTGCATATGAAGGATGTGGGTACTGGTTTTATATGAAAGGTAGGAGATGGAGTATTAGTGGTATCTAACTTGGAAGAGGTGACAGGTGGCAAAGTATTAGCTAGGGTTAGAATGGCTTTGGAAAAGTAGTTATTAAAGGCCTCTGGAATCTGGTTGGCATTATTATGGTTGAAGCCTGAGGGGGCAGGAATTGTAGAGTGGCCTGGCTTAAGAAGATTGTTTATGACTGACCAGAATCTTTGTGGTTTTTGTTGGTGGGTTTGTTGGAGGTGAAGGTAATATTCTTTTTTGTCTTGGAGAATTTGTTTTTTGGTGGCATTTCTTAATTGTTTGAAGTGGAGGTGATCTGATGGGTTTTTGTGGCTCTCCATTTGGCCCAGATTTTATTTCTGAGGAGGATCTTTTGTTTGGTTAGTTTTGAGAGCCAGGGGGCAGTTTTGGTCCTTATTCGGGAAGTGTGATATGGGGCATGGAAATCTAGGATTTGAAGGAATCTGGTATTGAAATAGGTCACTGCTTCATCAAGTTGAAGATGAAGCAAAGGTGACCAGTCACATGCTTTTAGTTCATTTTGGAAACTGACTGGGTTAAAGTGTTTTTTGGAATGGGAGGTTTTAAAAGTATTAGTGTTAGGGCTATGAACTTTTTGTTTAATAATATAGGTTAGCATATGGTCACTAATGTCATCAGGAAGGGTTCCTGGTTTATAAGTATCAACATGGCTGTTGAGTAGTATCCAGTCAAGGGTGGATTCCTTACTGCTTAGCTTATGGATTCTAGTAGGAGTGGTTATTATTTGAGATAAACCGTGAAGATTTATGTGATTGGTAGGATTAGTGGAATTACAGGTTGCCCAGTCTATATTAAAGTCGCCTAAGACAATGGTTTCCCGAGGTAGGTTTGTAGAGAGGTAGCTAAGAATATTTTCCAGAGTGCTGATATTATTTCCAGGGGGGAGATATATGAAAATTATATAGATAGATTTTGAGTTGTTAATTTGGAGTTTTATATTGAGGGTTTCAGCATTTGGAGTTCAGATTTGTATAAAATGGCTACTCCTCTGCCCTTTTTATTATTGCGGTCACATCTCAGGATATTATATCTGGGAGGGGTAATCTCCTGGTCCAGAGTTGAGGGCTTTAGCCATGTCTCTGTAATACAGAGAACATCGAATGAGTGCACATCTAAGAGTGCATGTAAGTGGGAAATTTTATTGTTGATGCTGCGGATGTTAAGGTGAGCTATCAAAAAGGAGTTAGATGATCTATTAGAGAGAGTGATAGTAGGAGGGGTTGGGATGTGGTGGTTAGTGGGAATAACAGTATGAGGGCCAGGGTTTGGATGAACATCACCATCTACTAGTAGGTGTTTTTGAGGAAGTTGAATAGACTTGAGAAATTTATAGTGATTGTTTATGGTTTTTCTGATATGGAAATAAGCCAAATGGGTACACCTATGATACTTAGGAAGTATATAGATAGAGGTGGAGGTTATGTTACTGTGGCTGAGTAAGTTTATGTGGGAGATGGGTAGGGTTTGCTGGTAAGGGTGGTGTTGTCCAGGAAAGTCAGCATGTTCAAAGAAGGTTAATGTATATGGTATAGTAAGACAAGCAA
This sequence comes from Protopterus annectens, assembly GCF_019279795.1. Classification (NCBI taxonomy): domain Eukaryota; kingdom Metazoa; phylum Chordata; order Ceratodontiformes; family Protopteridae; genus Protopterus; species Protopterus annectens. Next base: position 1,580,216,262 of record NC_056732.1, on the reverse strand, counting down.
GAGTAGTAGTTAGGAGTAGTAGGTTTGTGTATGTATCCTTGTGTGAAGGGGTCATAGTGATGTGTAGATAAGGTGTTAGGATATGTTAAGGGGAGAAGTGAGGTAAGTAAAGAGAGGATGGGGGAGGAAGAGGGTGTTGTAAGAGGCTAAGGAGTAGATAAAAGTGGTGAGCAATAGAGTGAAATAAAGGTGAATGGTAAGAGAGGGGCTATATAAAGGTGAAATGGAAGGAGAGAGGCTGTATAATATTAATAAAAGTGCTGAAGAGATTGTACCTGATGAGGTAAATCATTATTAAGAACTTGTAGAAGTAGGGGGTGGGGCTGTTAAGTAGAAGAGGTAAGGGATAGGGTGTTATATAGAGGGGGTGTGGTTACAGAAGTATAAGGCTAGGATCACTGGGGGTGGGTGTGAATTGGGGGTAGGGTAGGGGAGCGGAGTGAGCCCGTAGGGTGAACAGAGCGGGTCACAGCAGCTAAAAAGTTTACAGAGACAATCAGAGAGGATGCGATGCCTGAAGCAGAGAAAGTGGTCACAGGTAAGTAGATAGTGGTAAGGAAGTTAACAGGAGCAAAGGATGGTGGAGTGGGGGAGCTAAAAGAGAGAGAAAAATAGTATGAAGGAGGGAAAAGAGATGAGAAGGAGAGTGAGAGGACCCAGGAAGTTTAGCAACTAGGAAAGGGGGTGGAAAAAGTGATAGGAATCAGGAAAAGATGAAGTAGAGGAAGTGTTGTAAGCCAAGGCTGGATTAGAGTGCCACCTAGTGGGCAGGGAGCAGATTGCAGCTATCCATAAAAGTGTTAGATAGAGGTGATACAGAGAAATGGAGCCAGGGGGAAGGCAAAAACGTATCAGGGGAAGACAAATAGGTGCAGGGACAGAGAGGAGTCTGGCTGCTGGCTTTCTGACTCAGTGGCTAGGGTTCATTCTAAGCTAGGTACAGTGTAAATATTAGGAAAAAAATAATCAACCTGTGACTAATTACAGAGGTACAGTATGATTATTACAGATCAATTTAATGTCTAGGACCAGGGTGGAACATACGTCCTTGATCTTTAAGCAACAGGGAAAAAAGACTCCACAACAGCAGAAGTTGGAGACCAGTCTTTAGGATGGTTGAAGGTAGTTAGAAGGGGTCCTTAGTGACTAGGCAGGTCCTTACGTGCAGGATACATACTGACATGCTTGTAGACATTGTCCTTGACACCTGAAAAATAGATGCCAAAGAGAAGCAGATCTAGCACTGAACCTTGGGGAACTTCACTGGTGACTGGCCTCTTTGTGAATGTGGTCATTCCAGTTTTAACTTTTTGGTGCCTGTCTATGAGCCAGCTGACTATCCAGTGAATTGCATAGGGGTTTATGCCTAATTCCATGAGTTTGTTTACAATGCCTGAGTGGGGTATTGTATCAAATGTCTTAGCTAGGTCAAGGCAAGCAATATGCACCATTTGCCCTCATCCATTGCCTTGGTGACCTTCTCAAAGAAGTCCAGCTAGTTCAGTAAGCTTGATGTGCCTTTGACAAAACCAGAGTGGGTTGGGTCCAGTGTCTGAAGGTTCTTATGTCATTGTTAATCATTTTCATGATAATTTTTTCCATGGGTTTACATATGTGATTAATCAGACTAATGGGTCTGTAGATCCCTGAATCAGGTAATTGTCTTCCCTTGTGCAGAAGGATGACTGTTGTAGTTCTCCATTTGTGTGACATAAAATACTTGTGGAGGCTATGGTTGAATAGTGACTCCAGTGGCCCTGACTGGTCATATTTTAGACTATTTAGGAGGTACCCTCAGATATTATCAGGGACCATCAAAGCTATATTCTTGGCTTTAAAGACTGCATCTAAGACCCACTCCCTACTGATAGTTGGAGGGGTTATATCAGTTGGTATTTCTTGGGGGGTGGCTAGGCGTGAGAAGGTTTGAAGTTAGAGCTGAATTTGTCATCTAGAAGATTTGCTATATCTCCCAGTTCCCTGAACATGTCTCCATTTACCAACAGTTCAGAACATTGTTGTGAGCTACCTTTGAGGTTTCTGACATAGCCAAAATAAACTTTATGGTTATCCTTGGCCTGGGACACTATCTTTAGCTCACAATTTGCTTTATTTGACTTAATTAGTTTTTCTAGTTGTCTATTCAGTCTGATGAGAGAGTTTTTATCTTTTTTGGTGTCACACTCACTAATTTTAGCTATGGCATTTTTCTTTTATTATATAGCCTGTTTTGGATTCCACAGGTTGCATTTTTTGAGTTAGTTTTGGGCTTACTTCTGCTAGACATGGCAGCCTTTAAGCAGTCATTGTCATGACTGTACATCGCTCCTATAAATAATCCTGCTTACGCTGCTGTGTTGTCTGGATTTGGAGGAACTTGAAATTTTGACAGCTTATCACTTCATAAAAGCCAGTTTGCCTTGAAGTAGTTTTTAACTGTTAAATGGGTTTGCTGAAGTTACAGAATTAATTCTTATTTCAAAAGAGAATGCTTTGTGGTCTGACCTTACCAGAGAGGCCATATGTTTGCACCTCTAGTAAGTGTATGGACTAAGTGGTCCAGGGCATTTGTGTTGATAAAGTCTAGAAATCTCTGCACCTGAAAATATGGGGTCATTTCAGATTCCCAGATTTTAGACAATGCCCCCCATGAGTATGGTATTTGGTTGAATGCAGTGCGTCTCCAATAGGTCTAAGTATGAGCTATAGGTTTCATGGGACATAGAAGGTAACCTATAGCTTGCTAGGATATTGCATGGGACTTTGCTATGGTAATCAGAATGTGGCAGAACTCCAGTGCGTTTTTCTATTTATCCAACCTAGAGGTATGCTTGTTACTGATGGTGATTGAGACACCACCATCTTTAGTCCCTGTTGTGCAGTTACTGGTCTAAATGTGTGGAAGACATTGAAGCCTTGGATACCGGAGTACTGTCTCTGGCTTTAAACCATGTCTCAGTAACTGCATTAAAGTCTGCATTCTCCAAGGTGAGAAGAGCTTGGAGGGAGTAGAGCTTCACATTTAGACTCCTGGCATTGACCAGTAACACCTTTAGATTTCCTTGGGTAGATTGTGCTATGTTGGAAGCTTTGTCAATCTGGCATTGCCTGAAAAAGGTCTATGGGGAAAACAATGCTTTAGCCATTATTCAAAAGCCTACATGCTTGGTAATGCAATGTGTTTTTTTTAACCATGTACTTCCACGTGGACAAATATTGCATCCACCTTAGAATTGCATCAAAAACAAAGCCAATTATTAAAGTCAGTCATCTTCTGTTCAAATTCTGGCATCATCCTTGGTGAAAGTAGAATTTTGTTCAATGCTAGGCACACACCAGCCTTTGACACACAGTCTGAGAGTGCATTAATGTCTCTGTTCATATAGTTTACCGAAGACTGTCTCAGGTTATTTACAGCTACATGGACTATGACTGAATCATACTGGTACCTGTGATGCAATGTTTTGAGTGCATGCACAACTTGGTGGGTACTGGCCTTGACAGGAACTTGATCTACCTGGGGTATCAGTATGTCATACAATGGAATCTCCTATGACTAGAGTCCTGGGTAGTGTATTGGCTTCCTTGGTGAGCTTGGTAGTTGAGGCTCCACTGGGTGTGCCTATGTGTGCAATGTTAGGTATTGTTTCTGTTGAGTGCTTTTGGGTTTGTTTTAGGATAGTTATTGCTGAGGATTAAGATATACAACTCATGGAATTTAGCATCCCTTGATTGTGGCCTGAGATCAATTCAAGTGAAGACATTTTGCTGGCTGCTAAAGCTGAAAGATAGGCTATGATTACAGAGGAAAAGCTTCTGCTGACATGGACAGTAAAGTATTATAAAACTGTTATATTATAAAACTGTTTCTATTCACAGTGTGTGCATTGGTTAATGTGTCACCTCACAGCAAGAGGTTCTCAGTTTCAAGTTTCAACTGAGGTACCTTCTGTGCAGTGTCTGCATGTCCTCCCTTTGTTCACATGGGTTTCCTCTGGATGCTCTGGTTTCCTTTCACATTCCAAAGACATGCGTCTGGAGCGTTTCTCCCTGGGCCACCACTGAAAATAGGCTCTGTCCTAGTCAGACTTTCCCGCTCAACAAATGTTAAATAAATAAAATAAATAAAAATATTATACAAAGTGAGTGGAATATAGATATATATATATATATATATATATATATATATATATATATATATATATATATATATATATATATATATATATATTGCACAATTACATTGTGTTTTTACTGAATGTGTACCTTTATTGTGTTCTATGGCTTACATTAGTGGTATGTATACATGGACAGTTTTCCCAAGGACCTGCTGATATACTTTTTCTCATAATGCTTCTACTGTCAAGTGCATAGCCTGTTTGGGCTAATATTTCCATGTGAACTTGTTAGCATTTCTCTAGGGCATTGTAATAGAAACATTTATGTTGCTGTTCCTTGAGTGATTACTGATAAGGCTTTTTTCCCCTGTTGTTTTCTGCCATGCATCCTTCTACACACAACTCCAAAGGAACTCCTGAAGATGTACCTTGAATTTAAGGTAGAGAATTACCAAACTCTGGTGCATCCACAATGGCATTTATTTGGATGGGCTAGCATAATAGCTACCACCTGAAATGTGTCTGCTATAAGAAAATTGAGTAAATAAGATACTGTGGAATCTTATCTGATAGCTTTTGAATCATGTCATGCAAAAAATGGAGAGAAACTGGAGTATGTGAAAATCTTGTCATCCCAGATGAAAGAAGAAGCATTCTTATATGGCAATGGTGAAGACTGCTTACACAGACTGCAAAAAAGCTAAGAAGGAACTGTTAGCCAGGGTTGGGATAAGCAATAACACTTTAAAACTACATTTTAATACTAACAAACCAGTACGAGCTCAAATGCAGAAACATATTTTAAAGCAGCTAGCACCTGATAGAAAAAAAAGCAGAAAAGTATTTTGAAACTTTAGCAGTGGACATAAATAAAAAAAGAGCATTGCTTAGTACTATGAGAAAGTGGGTGATGCAAAGATATCCCAGGAACTTTTGACAGCTGAGTGATTCAAATATACCCCGAATAAAGCAGTACTGATTTTTTTTTTAATTTAGTTTGCTTATCATGTAAAGGCAACAATTACATTAGCAAACAGAACACATATTTTCAAAAAAATATCCCAGACTATTACATGGAACTAAAGACAAATCAACATTATAGCAAACAATATACAAATAAAGATAGCATAATAGACTAATTATAGTTCTCTGTGCATTATTCATAGCAAAATAGTATGATGCATATTTTTAGTCTGGAAGTCATTGTTAAGCATCGTCTCTGATGGATTAAATTCATTCTGTAAAAGATTTAAGGTGAAATAACATTAGGAGTCCTGACCTTCTCACCCCACAGTATTCCTGAGATACCAAAGAAAGTGTAGATCTTCTCCAGGTATTCCCATTAAAATCCAACAGTAAAAGAGTTTGATCATTGAAAAAGACATTTGAAGATCCAGATAACATAAATTATGTCTGAGCCAGTAGTAGGCAGAAACTTTCTTTCACCTCCTTCACTCAAAAAGATTTCAGTCACTTTCCCAGCTGGAAGAAGTCTAATTGTGGGAAGGAGAGAAGAACTTTGGTACACCATTTCATCTTATTAGTGAACAAAAGCAGCTGGAAAAAATGAAATTTAGGCCCTTAGCAGAACTGTTGATGAAGTTACTAAGCGTGTGGAATCATTATGAGCCTTCTAATTTTGCCATTTCTCATTATCTGACTCTGCTGCAACATCTGACACAAGCAATGCCTTTTCCTAAGTTTGCATATGAGATTTCATCTTTGTAATGACATAAACTATACCTTTAAACTTTGTACATAAACAGTTATCTTTGCACAGTAATTAATTTAAAGAGGGTGTTAATTGCTTTCAAAATCGTATATCACCATTCTCTAAGTACAAGGAGGTGTTATGCAAGGTTTCTTATTTTTCACTATCTCTTTTGGGTGCTATCACTGCTTGGTATTTGAATCTGTTGCAGACTTGCTGCTCAGCTTGTGTTACATAGTCAAGGCATGCATCTATGTAGCAAGTAAGGAATTTTAGTCTGTTAATGGGTGGAAACTCTTTCAGCATAGCAGTTCACATGCATTAATATTTATTCAGATTAAGGTAGGCTGATGTAATCTCATCAGTAGCTGCTGTTGCTAACTGCTGATGAGATGCTTTATTGTTTGAAGCTAATCATCACTAAATAAGATAAATAATTTCTTGTTTGAAGCTAGTTAGGTGTAAATAAAAATGCTACTGCATAGCAGCTCACATCATGATTTTTTTAAGTGATTCAATATTGGGTTTTCTGGATGACACAGACTAGATGAAATCAAGGGCCTTTTACCCCTGAACTTGACATTATGACATCTACTTCACTATGCACTTCACTGAAGGTGGGGGGGAGGGGGTAGACAGAGTGATTCTTGTTGTTCATCTCAAAGTGGTTCATTCAGTAATTGCTGAGTGTTCGTCATTATTCTGTCCTATGCAATACTTGTTTTCTCAAAATAGGTACTAAGCTAAATGTTATTTGATCAGGATTTGAATAGATGGTGGTTAATTGAATTCTCCTAAATTGTAATGTCTAAAAATTTCCCAGTTTTTAACTTAGTTGCTGTCTACAGGGATGTTACTAGCTTACAACTCGCTGGGAGCATTATTTGTGATCCTATCCCTGTGAGGTGGATGTGCTTGCAGTTTCCTACTCCAGTTGTCATTTTATTGTTTATAAGTCAGTGTTTACATGTTTTGTGCATGTATGTTATAAGCTATGTAAAGAGAGATGGGATTTGTTTTATGGGACCCTTTTGGTATATGCTTTGAGTATGCTGTTGAGATTCGAGCAGTCTGTGTCCTTCTTACCTAGGCATTATTGTACAAGACTTGAATGATCCTTCAGCCCTTAAACTGACTGAATAATGTACCAGAAATATTTGTATAGTCTAAATCGGAAGCAGCATTTCTTTATTTCCCTATATGCCAACAGGAAAGATGGGAGGGATAAAGCATTAGTGTATACAATTGGAAAATGAGGAGGATGATTATTTTTTTCAGAATTTCTCACGTGTTTAGACTCCCGAGCCACATAAAACAAAAATTATCCCTGTCTATATTCAAATGCAAATCTGGATCTCTGGATGGGAAACATAAAATTTACCCCAGGCTTGCCTCCTGTGCTACTAATATACAGAGGCAGCTAATTCCTAAATGCTTTATCTCATGCATGGGTCCCTTCCTTATTCTCATAAGGGGTAATATGTAATTATAAGTAATTATTGACCATGGGATGAGTAAGACCAATCTCTAGTCAAATGGGTTAGGTTAGTTCAGGTGTAAAAGGGAAATTGACTAGGCCTAAAATACCCCTTGATAGCAGGTAGCCTACTACTTACCTATGAACCTATAAATCTATGTGCTGGAAGTGATGGGAAAGAGATAATACCATATAGTACTGTGAGATAATTTATATATGGCTGGATACCCAATTATTTGATAAAGTTACTATAGTGTATCAGTGTATGCATGGGGGTACAGAATCATAGAACTTCGGAAAGATCATTTAATGAATTCTGTAGTAAAAGATGCTCTGACTTTGCCCTAGTTTCTTTCATGGCCAGTAAGACAGATTTTTTTCCTTAAAGTATATTGGTCTCATTTGGAAGCAATTTTGTTTTATAATTAATTTAATTTCCCATTATACTCTTCATGATAAAGTCAAAAGTGATTTTGTAAAAATGAAGATAATAGTATTAAGTTTCATATTTTAGTTTAACTGTTTACTCAGTTTTTCTCTATAGCCACACCCACATTATAATGTCATGGTAGGAACTGGCCAATGGTTTACACACAATTGCAATCATTATGGGTAAAAAAAAAATAATAATAAAACATAATTCTTCTGTAAAGAAACATCTTCTTATTTACATTGTGGTATGAGTACTATTTCATCATGCATTAATTTTCAGTATGAGTTGTTCCATCTGGGAAGTAACAAACAGCTTCTTATGCATTTAGAATATAAATATAGTAGTCTGCACATTAATTTAGAAAGTGAGGCACTGTGGCTTCAGTCTTTCAGGATGCCACAGAAGGGATTTTCAGCACTGAGAAAAATATTCATGGGGCTACCCTTATCAATAAAATAAAATGCAAAAACAACACATTTTGCATCATAACATGCATAATTTGCGCTGTATATGGTAAAGACATTATACCCCAATTCATAACTTAGTTACACTTGCTTCAGAACATGACTAATACACTTTAACATTGGTTTGGTTGAACATGTATTGAGTATAAATACAATTTTTACACATTATTCTTTCTTTTGTTTGTTACTTTTTGGACATTCAAATTCTGATCTTGTTAAGAGATTATTATAACTAGCAAATTGATCCTTGCTATTGAAATGGAATACAGAATGAAGCAAGAAGAAGGATGGGATAATAAACAATTGTAACTGGCATCTTGGCACAGATATTGTGATTTGTGCAAAATCAGAAACATTTAAGTTAATTTTTAGACAGGAAACATTTAAGATGGGACATGGCATGTTAGAACCACCACAATCTAAAATGTTTTGCTTGTTTTCCCCCACTGTCTGCCAATCACCAGGCCTCTCTTTTGCCGGCCCACCTGTTCCCCATCAACATATGGAAGATCTGTCATTTATACAGACAATAAGCATCGTTCAAATTTTTATTTGTTGTGACCTCATTCCCTGCTCACTCTCTTCAAAACTCCAGGGAGGGAAAATGCAATGGGCTGACAGTGAAGGGTTTTCCCTTACTTCTGCAAGAGGTGTGTCCTCCCCAGCAGCCCTGTCCTTCCCTCAACAGCAAGAGTGGTGATTTTCCCTTTTTTCTACCAGGGGCATTGTACCACCCAGTGTGCCACTGAAGACAATCTTCCTTCATTAACCCCCAGTGGAAGTGAGCAAGCCACACCCCTTCACTCCTCAACCCCTCCCACCTAGCACCTCCAGTTTCTGGGTCACTCTTTCTGTGCTACACAGTCAAACACTGAACTGACAAATGTTATTACTTCCCTGTATAGCTGTTATAAAGCCACCCAATGTAATGATCTAATGATTATTTCCCAATTTGCTAATTATAAAATGCTGTTGAAGCCCTATAATACATTATGATTCATTACTACTAGAAAGGATACCATAATTACATTTGACAAGATATTTGATTTTCTGTTTACTTTTAGCACACAAACTAAACAGGAGGAGATGTGAAGAGGCCATTACCCATGTCTAGGACCTTAATGCTGAATATCATTACTCAACCCTAAGTATTAACTCTATTATACTCAGGCAGGATAAAAAATTAATTACCATGAAGACTCTCCAATACTAATGTGTGAGCTCAACATTTTAATAGGATTTGCCATCAAGTTTAGGTATCAGCTCTGTCCATGTTAAGCAGTCCCGTTACCCTTATAAAAAATTTTCCAAGCCACTAATGTCATGCAGGTGAGCAAGCCACAGAGCAGGTGCTATTCCAACAGATTTTTATAACAAATTTGAGAAAGAAGTGGGGATTGCCTGTTATCACTGTGAAAAGACATGAAGTTGGAGGAACAAATTACATATTTTGTGTGTGTGTGTGTGTGAGAGAGAGAGACTAAAAAAAGTTTATTTTCCAAGGACGGTAAGCACAGCAATAAACCTTCTAAATCTAGATGCATTTTCCTACTGTCTACTGGGAATATATTCTATGGTTTTAGTGAACCACCTATGGAAGACCATTCCTAAGTTGGTCAGGATGAATCAGCAAGAATTCATTAGAGGTAGATGGGGTAGTGACTTCATAAGACTTTTCTTTACTTATACAGGACTTTGCTATGAGCATTCTTTTCCTTCTGTTCTTCTTTTTTTGTAGACTTCTTTGATTTCTTTGAGCAGGAATTTTATTGAGAGGTATTTGATAGCTTTGTGATTTTGGGGTTTCTGTAGAGAGCTCTAAATTACTGTAAAGAAAACCACTAGCAGGAGTACTTACTAGCACTAATTACTCCCCCACTTTTACTTTAATCAGGCACATTCATTAAGGCTTCCCATTGGCTTTTGTTTTGTCTATCAACAATGTGTAAATGAGGGCATTCCCTTGTGGGGAATCATATCCACAATCTCATTTGATGATGATTGTATGATATTCTCTCTCCCTTTTAATTTCTCCAAATCTTTTGGGTTTCTAATTCCATGATGGGAATGAACCTCATTCCTAAGTCAAAGTATGATTCAAGTTCATGAAATTAATATTGTTTCAATCTTTGATGTTAGCTAGAAATGCCCTTTACAGCACCCACAATGTGCCCAGTAATGACTCCTTCCGTAATTCGTACAACGTTACATGTATTGGTAACATATCTAAATACAATTGTAGATTCTTTTATAGAAGACCCATTGCTCATACTACTATTTGGACTGCCTGGGTATATCTTTCTTCCACATTGTTCTCATTTCTGCCTGAAAATCCTGATATTTTATGACTTTGTCTCTCTCTGTATGCAAGACACTGTAGTCAATGGGTGTATCGATTTCAATGATCAATGCTTCTTTTGTCTTCTTTTCATGGACCACTATATTTGGTTTTCTCGACTCTATCTTTTGAACTGTTGGTAACAGGTGATCCCATGTGATGTAGACTTTGGCATTTTTGTGTGATGCTTTGTGGCTCATGTTTCCAGTGTTTTTCAGCTACTTTGATATTATGGCTACCTGATTTTCCTTAAATCCCTTCAATTCACCCTAAAGGTCTTTTTTTATGAAGAGATTTCATGTCTTAGCAGCAACATGGGCAAAACTGTCTTTTGTTTTTCTTCCCTTCAGCACAAACTCTGCTTTCTTCAAAAGCAAAGGAAATAATTAAGGCCTTAACTGACAGCCACATTGCTAATGTCTTAGACTCACTTCCTAAATATTAATAATCTCTTACTGCTGTGTTTAAAGAGAAAACAGAGATCTAGAAGCAATTAATAGCAATTTAATCTGATTTCACCCACTTTGAAATGGATATGGGCAATATAGACAGGACTAGTTGATTTATAAATGCTAGAAGAGTAATACTGGCAACAATGGGGAAGGGGGGAGAGTTACCATGCATAGCACATAACCCTGGAAAATAAGTGTATTCACCTAGATGAGGTACAGCTTTCAGATGTAGGGATCGGGTTTTTGACTTCCATTTCAGTTTTATTCTTTAGGAATTGAGGACATAACATTTTAACCAATAAATAAATAGAATAAATAAAAAAATAACGAGGAGGGGGAAAGTAAGACCAGAGAAACATGTCAGTAATGTTGGCACCAACTCATAAGAACAGAGCAAAGGGAGTGTGGTCCTTCAGTGGTGAGGGAATAGGCCACAATTCATTTAATGTTGGAATGTGGCCTGGTGGATGAAGAAGCAGTCAGTCTCCTTTGAACCAGTACCAGGAAGAATATTTATAGGATATTGAGCAGTCATAACACTGTGGCAGGGTAGGATGGAGGTTCTATCCAGTATGGTACCTGAATTAGCAAGCAAGGTACCAGGTCAATGGTACTATGAAATGTTGGCACATAGCTGTAGTACACAGGAAGTGGATGCTCCTCTCTTATCAGCTGGTCAGTTGGATAGAGGTCCCACAGGGAGCATGAGATTTAAGCAAGACGTGCTTTAATTGTGTCAGCGGTGCTGAGCTCTTTGATTTGCAGCCTTTACTTAACTGGAAAATGTTTTGATTTATTGGCAAGGGACAGCTTGTGAAGTTCTAAATTCTTAGAGGGTGACAGACTGCAGTGGATGACCAGTCTTTGTGCCACACCTACAAAGGAAGGTGCAATTGATCAAATGATTGGCTTGGTGCAGAAAATTACAGAATGGTTTTAAAGCCGAGAATGCTTGAAAAGTCAATAAAGCTAAGTATCCCTGAAGCAGTAAAGACTGACAAATGTGATCTCTAAATACAGAAATACAGGAAATACTGTCTATGTGATCACTAAGTAAAATAGTAAAGAGAAAGTGTTCAAATGGTTTATAATATAGAATTATGTCTAAAGAGTGTCCTGCCCAATAAAGCGCTGGTCAAAATGCAAAATGCTGTGGTTATTTCAGGGAGGGGAAGGGCATGGATAACAAAACATACAAATGCTATTAGAGATCATATTTATTTATTTATTTATTTATTTGGACTGGTCAAGAAACCCTTTTCAACAATGACCTGAGCCCAAAGGGCACAAATAACATACATTAAAATTAAGACATGGGCAAGATGTTGACAAAGAACAAGGTACAGAGACCAAGGTAAATTTAGAAGCAGACAAGGCATTACAATATTTACAGTTTATGCAAACGTATAGCTCACATTCAGTACATTTAGTTCAGTTATGTAGCACATAATAAACATTTGTATTGTGTTACTGGTTTTGAAATATTTGCAGCTGTTACATAGTGTTAGTAATGCAAGTATTGTTAATATATACTAGCTAGGGTCTGGCAAACATCAGTTTAGTGGGAGATTTGAGACATTACAGGCAATCTGTGAGACTTCTGAATGAGTTGTATAGACTAATCTTTACCTTTGAAGCAGGAGCATTTGGATTCTTTCTGTAAATGCTCCTTTAGTTTTAATTTTAGCTGTTAAAGGGTGGATTGCATTTATATCTCTGATGGAATATGATTCCATGTTGCTAGACTCAGTTTAGATAAGATCCTTGCACCAGTAGCTATTTTGAAACATAGTTAATGAGTGTTAGTGCTTTCTTCTGCCCATACCAATTAGAACAACTTTATGGTCTAATATGTAATTTTTTAAAGGGAGGGTACTGTCTGATTTTTATTGTTTTATAGCTCTGTAAGCTAAATAGTACTGTTAGTCTTTTGTTTATAGGCAACCAGTTGACATGCTCAAGCAGCTGATGATGGGTTTGCTGGTCAGGCAGCAAATTTTGCTTATAACAGTTTGAATTTTATGTGTATTTATGCTAAAGTGGTATTTGACTAATGGGAGTCCATATTCAATTTTGGGGATAAGAATGTTCTTTACTAAGGTCATATGAGTAGTGGGAGTAAGGAGGTATGCTTTTTATAGCATAACTTTAAATGGATAAGAGTTTTATGAATAATATTTCCATATGATTTGTTAAGTTTAGTGAAGGATTCTTTGTTATTCCATGATATTTTTATTCTGTTGCTCATTGTGTCAGATATGCTAAGGGATAACATTTTAAGGAGTTACTAAGGAGTCTCAAAGACTATGCTACTGGATTTGAGTGAGCTGATTAGTAGTTTTTTTACTATGTGTCCAGTGACACAGTTTGGAGAAACTTGACTGAAGTTTATCTGGGGGGGGGTGATGTGTTTAAAAGACTATAGGAATAGAAAAATGTTGGCATTTACAAGTATAATCAGATGTGAAAGGTCAGTAGTAAGGTCATTGATAAAGACAGAAAATAGTAATGGGCAAAGAACTGAGCCCTGAGGGACTCTTGTATTAATGGTAACTAAAACTGGATACATAGCTCTCAATCTCTCAGACTAAGAAATCTGGACAAAGCCATAAATAATGGGGGGACAAAGGCCCTAAAATAGGGACAATTTTGAAATATTGCTCTTACAAACCTAGAAAGTTGATAGAATAACAGGTTTTGCATTAACATGAATTTTCTGAAGTGTATGAAGTTAGAATCTCAAATGCCTGTCATAATTTTCTGACTGCACTCCTCAAAGATTTGGCAATGATTTGCCAGTAAATCATAATTTTTTTGAATACCAGGCCAAAATACGAGGTGAAAGCCTGTACATTCTGAGAAAATCTTTACAGTTGGGAGGCATGACTGGATAGATGATCTCCTGCATGTATATGAAAGGTTCTGTTATTGTTTTCAAGCCACCCAATTACTGGGCATCAAAGTTAACTTTGGCTAGGTTGTGAAGGAGTAGATTGTAAGTTACTGTACGGATCTGTATCTATATCTATATCAATATCTATCCATTTGTCTATGTATCTACCTGTCAATATCAATATGGATCTCCCAGCACTGAGGAAATTTACTTTTGTTTATCTCTGTATTGCTGACTCACTTTGGTTGACATATACAGATGATTGACAGATGTGTGTGATCAACAGCCCTTGGGGTAAGGGGATATGCCCCTTACAGATGTGTTTATATATATAGAGAGAGAATGAAAAAAAAACAAGGTTTTATACTGTTTGAAGAGCTTTAGTTTCTTTTATAAGATTTTAATATTGAAAATATGACTTCATTAAGTAATGTTTATATAACCATGACAATTCTGAAGCATATTCCCAATAAAGACTAGATATATAACTGAAGTATATAGAGCTCTTACTCTGGAATTTTTCCACCTCTTGTAAATATTAAGAAGTTTTACCTAACATAGTTTAATTTGTTGTATAGTAGCTCATTCAAAATGCTGAGCACACATATGACATTTGGAGTTTATCTGCTGTCATTTTGTTTAGTGCACAATGAGCAGATAGTACAGTTAAAGTGATTTTTTTTATGATGGCATTTAAAGTACAACTATTTGACTGAAGATTATTATCAAGTAATAATAATGTGCTTAGTACATGCTGCATGTCATTTTGGGGCTGCAGGTTGCCAAAGTTAATAGTAAAGTCACCTCTAGCATTCAAGAAGGGACAGACAGTACTCACCTGTATCAGTCTTAAAAAACATGAAACAGTGCTACTTTTAGAAATGGACAAGGAATTACAGGAAGCATTTTGCATGTAAAATATTGTAACCTTCATCAGTTGTATATGTAGCATCAAAGTTATTAAGTGACTCGTTATTCAGATGACTGGATTTAATAACTGTACTTCTAATCTAAATTTCTATAACTCAGCTTAGAAAGGCACTGTTGTGGCTGCTAGTAATGTGCTTTGTACTGGAAGGGGCTGTTAACTATATTGGAATTCATGTATACCTCTGAATGACCAGAAAAGCCTATGTGTAGATATGCTCATCTTCAAATTTTAATTAATGTTGTTTTCCTGAAAATGCAAAACAGTATGTTTTACTAATCAGATAAGTACTACAATATGAAATGCTACTTATTGTGAATATAATGAAATGCACGCTTACATATATATGCAGAGGTGCAAACACATACACACAGACAAATACATATACACATACATGCATGCACTCACGCAGACACACACACACACACACACACACACACACACACTTAAGGGAAGCATTCCTCAGCCTTGGAAAGGACACACACACACACACACACATACAAACATATATATATATATATATATATATATATATATATATATACATACAAACACACACACACACACACACACACACATGCACACACACCTGCACACACACACACACACACACACACACATATATATATTTATATATATATATATATATATATATATATATATATATATATATATATATATATATATATATATATCACTTTATAATCTCGAAATACTGAAATATCGAATTTCAGTATTTCGAGACTATAAAGCGGAACTTCCGAAATAGCAAAACCCCATAACCGTGAATCTGGAAATGTCGAATTTGCAGTTTTGGTGGTGCGCTACGAGATGTGGGATGTACTATGTGCCTGATTTATGTTTCGTATGTGGATATGGTTGGAGATTAAGGTAAGTGAATATTTTTTTATTGGTTTTAGGTAGGGATTCGAGTGTATGTGAGTGTGTTCGGAAGTTTTAGGTGTGGGTTAGGGTAGGTAGGTAAGATTATGAGTGTGTAAGTGATGAAAGTGGTTGTGTTTGTACATTTCTGATGTGTGTGTGCAAGGGGACTGTAGTGTGTAATGGTGAGTTTACTGTCTTTTTCTGTTTGGTGTGACCTCAGAGTTAGTATATATAAGTAGTGGGGGTGTGGAGGGCTCAGCTTATAAGTAGCATAGGTTTATTTATTTGTATTGTTCTGTTTTTGTGTGTTTTGTTTGTTTTAATGTGGGGAGGCTGGTGTAAGTGTTGTGTGGTGCATGGTGTGTCTACATTCGATGTTTCAAATTTCATGGTTTTCAGGTTTCGGTGTTTTGGTTTTTTGGCTTTATAGCCTCGAGATACTGAAATTCGATATTTCAGTATTACGAGATTATAAAGTGAATATATATATATATATATATATATATATATATATATATATATATATATATATATATATATATATATATATATATATATATACACACACACACAAAAGACACTCTTACCAGGAGAAAACAAACTTCACAAAACTTCAGTCCTGGAGCTGGTGGAGAGCCAGAAGAAAACACTGGAGTCGGGATGAGATTTGAGGGCTTTCATTTGCAAGTTTATTTAGAAAAACAATTCGAACTTCATCAGAAATCTACTTTTGTTAAGAACCAATGGATTTATTTATACAGGTAAGTATGTTAACAATATGATGTCATGGAGGCTGGCCTGTGGTTTAGTGCCGCCCATCTCTTTAAAGAATTAAATGAATTGCAGCTGAAAGCCCTCCAGGTGTAGCATCTCTAAGCCACTGAGCACCTGATCGCTTTGGATCCCCCCCAACATGTGTGAGCAAGGAATCCTCTCACTCCCGCTAAAAGCAAAGAAAACACTAACCAGCAATCATCCAAAAATAGACTGCAACCTGAGATTTAATGCCAGGAACCTTGTTCTTGCCACTTGTGTAGTAGCCACTGAGCACCTGATCGCTTTGGATCCCCCCCAACTTGTGTGAGCAAGGAATCTTCTCACTCCAGCTAAAAGCAAACAAAACTCTAACCAGTAATCATCCAAAAATAGACTGCAGCCCCAGGTTTAACTCCAGGAACCTTGCTGTTGCCACTTGTATAGTGTAGGTGCCAGCTTTTGTGACTACTGTTATGCCTTGTTAAAATCTGTTACAGTCAGCTAGAGTGCATACCCCAGGGGCAACAGCTGCAAACCTTCTTCCTCTTAGCCTACCCCCACCTCTTTCATCAATTTCACTGTTGATAATTTGTTTTATGTTAAGGTATTTAGCCCCTCTCAATTGTCATAGCCTTCAGTTCCTCTTCCTCAATACTTATTCTTCACTAAACACCAAACAAAGGTGTAAAGTCTCCAGCTGCTTTTATCTTTAGCTACATTGTGTGCAGCAAACAATAAACAAAGGGGAATACAGATATAAAAGAGAATAAAATCTGCCATTGCAGACTAGTAAGCAGCATACAACTTCCACCTGTGGTGTACTCCTATACGTAGTTTTTCTTGGATAAACCCTTCAGTTCTTGAACAAGGGTGCCTGTATGTTTACCTTATTTCCTTGGTTGTCCTTTGATATTTAGCTAGGTTAGTAGAGTGACTTGGATTCTCCCCTGTTACTTTAAACTCCAGTTGATGGTTTTCCTCCCTTCCCCCACCCCCCAAATGATTACTCAGGTACCACACATCAAAGGTTTTAAAAAACCCTAGATGCCATATTTGATATAATTGCAGCTAAAAGCCCTCTAGTTGTAGCATCTCTAACCCACTGACCATCTGATTGCTTTGGATCCTCCCCAACTTGTGTGAGCAAGGAATTCTCTCACTCCTGCTAAAAACAAAGAAAACTCTAACCAGCAATCATCCAAAAATAGACTGCAGCCCCAGGTTGAACTTCAGGAACCTTGTTGTTGCCTATTGTGTAGTAGCCACTGAGCACCGGATCGCTTTGGACCCCCCCCCAACTTGTGTGAGCAAAGAATCCTCTCACTCCAGCTAAAAGCAAAGACAACTCTAACCAGCAATCATCCAAAAATAGAATGCAGCCCCAGGTTTAACTCCAGGAACCTTGTTGTATCCACTTGTGTAGTAGCCACTGAGCAACTGATCACTTTGGATCCACCCCACAACTTGTGTGAGCAAGGAATCCTCTCACTCCAGCTAAAATCAAAGAAAACTCTAACCAGCAATCATCCAAAAATAGACTGCAGCCCCAGGTTTAACTCCAGGAACCTTGTTGTTGCCACTTGTGTAGTAGCCACTGAGCACCTGATCGCTTTGGATCCCACCCCCCAACTTGTGTGAGCAAGGAATCCCCTCACTCCAGCTAAAAGTAAAGAAAACTCTAACCTACAATCATGCAAAAATAGACTGCAGCCCTAGGTTTAACTCCAGGAACCTTGTTGTTGCCACTTGTGTAGTGTAGGTGCCAGCTTTTGTGACTACTGTTATGCCTTGTTAAAATCTGTTACAGTCAGCTAGAGTGCATACCCCAGGGACAACAGCTGCAAACCTTCTTCCTCTTAGCCCTCCCCCACCCCTTTCATCCATTTCACTGTTGATAATTTGTTTTATGTTAATGTATTGATTGTTTTTTTACAGTTGCTGTGGGTGCAGCCTCACTACGCTCGGGCTCACTTCACTCCCCTCCCACCCCCATATCATTTCCTTTATACATAACCACCTGTTTCCTCCTACCCAAGCACTCCTCCCATTCCTGTTCCTCGTAAACACTCTAGCCTACTTCCTGCCTCCAACATAGAATCCCTACCTCCTTCACCACCTCTCTATACAGACCACCCTATAACCATTAACTATTACCTGTAATTAATAGTTTTAACTGCAGTAAATATGCATATCTGAACATAGTACAAATAAATTGACAATATATAATTCCCATTCACCTTATCCATAGTCAAGAACAACATTACAGATTAAGTCGAAAGTATCCCCCCCCCACGTATTTACTAACTCACTATCTCTACTACCCTCTCTTAACTAGAGAATACCAATTACCTAACCAGTACTTCTTGGCCATACTGCAGCTCCCTAGCACATAAAACAATAGCTCTTGCACTGGCCATACTCTCCATCACTTTTCTGTAGCCATATACCCAGCATTACCTGATGCTTATATAGCTCCCAAGTCCCTAACATCATTTCACCTTGTAGCTATAGACAACTCCCATTAACAAGTCTTACACTCTCATCTACCTATCACTTCAAATCTCTTACCCCTCTTAACAACAAACTTTCACATACACCTAATACTGCACCTTTAATACAACACCAATCTCACTCATTCATTCTTTCTGAAACTAGATAACATGGGTTACACATATCCAACCCAACTACTAAAAACATCATTCTACCCTTTAATAATCTTCACCCTACTCCTGCTTTTCATCCTGTCCTCCTACCCACACTCAGCTTTATAACCACACCCCATCCCCTTGGCAAACTGATTCCACAGCCAACACCACCAAACTAAAAAACTTCCCTATATCGCCATGTGACCTTACCCCCCTACCCTTCTCTTACTCACACACTAAACTGTAATTCAAAACTAACACCCTCTCTTTTCAAAGACAAACTAAAATAATTCACAAATTGACCAAACTCTATCTACACCTACTCCATAAACTCACTTGCAGTGGTGATATACATCCCAATCCAGGACCCAAAACATCAATCAGCCCAAATTTAAATCAGCTAAATCCCCTACACCACAGACCTACCTCAGTTCTCCTCTTCTTAAACATTAATGTAAGAAGTATACTTAACAAAGGTCATGAACTTCATGCCCTACTAGCTATATACAAACAAGATATTGCTGTGTTAACTGAAACATGGCTCAAACCACAACATCACAATAATGAGATTACTGCCCCGGATTACAACATTATCCGAAGAGACAGATCAGAGAAAAAGGGCGGAGGTGTTGCAATATTATTCCAAAAACATCTTGCCTTAGAACAACTAGATTACAATACCCATCAATTCAAAGATGTAGAACGAATCCTTGCCAAATTAAAACTAGGTTCCAACAAACATGTCATTATTGCAGGTGGCTATATACCACCAGGCAATAACATCACTGTAATGGAAGCCCTGCTTAATTGGACCTCCAACTCCCTTCCACATGAAACCATACTAATAGGAGACTTCAATATTGACTGGCTTCACTGCTCCAGCCATAACCTCTCTGCCTTCATAAACCTCCACAGGTTTACCCAAACTATAACCACCCCCACTCGAATTGACAAAACTTCCAAACGCCAGTCCATCTTAGACTGGATCCTGGTATCTGACCCCACTCTTGTACAGCAATCTGGTTGTGTTCCAGATATCCTAAGTGACCATCATCCAACCTACCTAATTAGGAATATATCCCAAACCATCAACCAACCTATCCTCAGAGTAGTTAGAAACAAAAAAACCTTTATAGCTACTGATCTCATCAATACTCTAAAAAGCTGCAACTGGACCCCCCTAAAATATCTACCTCTAGACGATGCTGTTGAGTACTTTAACACAACCTTCATAAAAATCTTAAACCATCATGCACTCTCTAGATCCATTAGAATAAAAACTAACTATGCCCCATGGCTAAGAAAATATACTAAACCTATAATGAAAGAAAGGGACAAGGCCTGGATTCAATATCAGATAAACAAAAGCACTACTTTGAGACAAAACTATGTAGAGCTCCATAACAAAGCCAAAAAAACAAATCAAACTAGACAAATCCAGCTACTATACAAGCATGCAAGAAAAATATGCTCACAACCCACAAAATTTCTGGGCCTCAATAAATGGTATACTGCATCCAGGAAAGTTCACAACTTCAACCCCTGTGCTTCCAAATAACCATGAAAACATTCCTACTCAGTTTAACAAATTCTATACCGAAACAGTAAAGACCCTTGCCAATGCCCAAAATAGTACTAGCAGCCCCACACCAATAACTACCCCAACCCACCCCAATATACAAAACAATAGCCCCAATTTTCACCTCCACTCTGTATCCACCAAATCAATATCTAAACTCCTTGGTAAACTTAAACCAACCATTCTAGCAGCTGATAAGCTGCCAGCAGACTTCCTTCAGATCTCAGCTGAAGCTATAGCCTATCCTGTCTCTATTCACATAAACAGATCTCTCTCAGAATGCAAAGTCCCCACCTCATGGCAAACATCATATATAATTCCACTGCATAAAGGAGGCAACTCCTTAGAGCTCACCAACTATCTCCCAATAGCAATCCTATCACCTTTATGCAAAATATTAGAAAGAGTTGTTCATACTCAATTAATACAGTGCCTCCAGAATAACAACCTACTCTCCATATCCCAGCATGGCTTTAGACCTTCCCATAACACCACAACAGCACTACTATCATTCACCAACATAGTTAACAACCACAGGAACAAGGGTCTATTTGTTTCTTCCATATTTTTAGACCTGTCAAAAGCCTTTGACATGGTAAACCACAGTCTGCTTCTTGATACCTTATCCACCCTAAATATAAGTCCCTCCTCTATATCTTGGTTCAACAGCTACTTATCTGCCCGTCAGCAAGCAGTCCTATGGCAGGACCAATTGCCCCCCTGTTACCAGTAACCATAGGAGTCCCTCAAGGATCCATCCTTGGCCCATTGCTGTTCTCTCTATTTACAAATCAGATCTCTTCTTCCTCTCCCACTGACTCAGTAGTACAATATGCAGATGACACTACCCTCATATGTGCTGCCCCTACCCTTAGTGAACTGCAAACCCTTACCCAAAATGACTTCACCCTAGCCGAAACTTGGTTCACTAACATCAAACTTCTTAATCCCCAAAAAAACAAACTAATTCTTTTCAGCCCTGGCAGAGCTCTTCCCCTAAATAATAATTTCACCATTAGTTCCAAAGAAAACATTCAAATCAGTCCAGCCACAGACGCTAAACTGCTAGGCGTAGAAATAGACAATAACCTGAGGTTCGACATCCACATAGCACAAACCATTAAGAAAGTTAATAAAAACGTGGTCTCCTCTACAGGAACAGTTTATGACAAAATGCACCAAAGTAACCATCGCAAGGACTCATCTTCTATCCACCCTCCTCTATGCCTTTCCCATCTTGACCAGTCTCCGCCAAACTGATCTAAATAAAATGGAATCTTGCTACAACAAGATTGCCAAGTTTGCTACTTAAGCCTCATATAGGTCCCACCACTGTCTATCCCTTAACCAACTCAACTGGATTGAGTTGCCTCATATACTTCTACTCAATCAACTCTCTATAGCGCACAAACTCTATTACCTTCCTGAGATAACTCCAGCACTTCAGTACCTAATTCAGCCCCACATTCCCTCTAGAGCCTTAAGATCTAGTAACCAGAACCTCATAACTGTCATCAAACATAAAAATGAAGTTGGTAAGTCCCTCTTTGCCAACACCATTGCCAAAACCTGGAACACACTACCAAGCCAAATAACTTCTACCACCTCCTTTAGTCAATTCAAAAAACTCCTGAAAACCCAATATCTAAGTAACTGGCTATGCTCATGCCACTCACCAGGCTAATCCATACCAAGAGAATTTGCCAAGGTACAGCTATGTACAGTTTCTCCTCTGAAAGCTTTCAAACCCGTATACATTTACCTTACAAAACTTATAACTGCAAAAGAAAAAAAAATGTACCTCTGATTGTCTACTGTAAGAAATGTTAATCACTAGCATGATGTCCTGTTGTGTGTATATATGCTATATGTATGTTTGTTAATCACCAACATGTTATCCTGATGTGTATATATGCCATATGTATGCATGTTCTACTTCTTTTTACTCTCATGTAATGTATTGTAATGTGGAGATTTTCTCCCCGGGCCACCGCTGAAAATGGACCTGTGTCCAGTCAGACTTTCCTGGTAAACAAATGTAAAATAAAATAAAATAAATAAATTTAACTAATCCATTTCAGTAAGCATTTAATGTTTAGGCTGCCATTGAGACCTGGGGCTGTGTCAGCCCTTAATTCTATCTGCCATTTAAGTTCTTTTACCTCAAGGAGGGTGCTGGAATCACCTCTGAAGTAAGGACTTGTTCAAGGATGAGGAATTTGAAGAGTGGGGGTTTGTTGCAGTATGTGGCGTGCTTGGGAAGTGCATTGGAGAGGTCACCTCTGTGGATGGCTTGATAATGCTCTTTGATTCTGTCACTAAGTCTGTGGGTGGTCATGCCTATGTAGAAGCTTGGGCAGTGGGCATAGGTGCTTAAGTATACTATGTTGGTGTTGTGGAAAGTGATCGGTGGTGTTTATATAGATACACACATACATATATCTGACACATTTTTCTATGTGATATATATATATATATATATATATATGTATAATTCCAATCCAGCTGTAATATAACCTGAAGTTCATTTGCTGCTACAATCGATGTAAAAAGGATTGTATCAATATTTCCATGATCTGTAAAAATGTTCTTATGTAATTTTTGTCTCATTTTCTGATGTTATTCATGTTCTGATGATATTCATCTGCCTGCTGTGTCCTGCTTTGTTTACCTCATGTTAAATGCTCTGTTTGCTGTATGATACCATCCTCTTATTTCTTCTGTTGTTTATCTCAAATGCATGTTCATAATTGTTTGTATTGTACTGGAGCTTTCCTCCTGGGGTCTCCACTGAAAATGGACCTCTGGCTCATTTGGACCAACCCGGTTAAAGTCAAATAAATTTTATATATATATATATATATATTTTTTTTTTTTTATTTATATTTGTTTACCGGGGTAGTGTACTGATCAATATTGAACAGTTCAGGCTTAGCCTGGGTGAAATGCATTTCACAAACTGAAAGTACAAAATTGTAAGCAACAACAAAGTACTTCAAAATGATTACATAGAAAAAGAAACTGTGTATATACATTTGTATTGCCTAATGAGCAGGATTTGAAATAATTCACTTCACACTAAAGAAATTATTTAGTAACAAATTTTATTTCTGTCACTAAACAGAAAACTAAATAAACTCTATGTAACTGAACAGTAATTCACACTAAAACAGAAAACTAAGTAAACTCTATTTAACTAAAATAGGAAATTAAACAATACATTAAAAAAAAAGGTATACATCACGAATAAAGAGAAAGCTTCATCCTGTCTTCAGTCTTGACTGGGAAGCCCCGTTGCAGTCAGGCAGGAGTCTTCATCGGGAAAACAGTCCTGGGCAGTGCAGCTCCACAGGTGAGGCTTCTGCTTGAGTGCAGGGAATCCCAGCTATATATAACCAAGTTGTTTACCACAAGTCATGAGAATTAGTACTTTTCCAGTGTAGGCTGTGGTGTTGGCCACCCACCCCAGAAGGAACAGCAATTTCTGCCAAATACAATGATTTTACAATTTTCAAGTGTTACACTGGAATATTTCAATGACTTTGCAAGTTTTAGTACTTTACTGGAATATTCCAGCACACATACACATACAAGACATATTTCGTAATCAAATGTAGTGACTTTGCTGAAATCACTAGACTGTTTACACTGGAATATTCCAATGACTTTGCAATTTTAGTACTTTACTGGAATATCCCAGCACACATACACATACAAGACATATTTCGTAATCAACACATACAAGATATATTTCGTAATCAAATGTAGTGACTTTGCTGAAATCACTAAACTGTTCTGGAACACAGCATCATCTCTCATGCCTGCTGACACTTCTAGAATATAGCACTACTTCATATGTCAAGGAAGAAATAAAGAGAATGTCGAGGTATAGTGAAGCAATAGTCAAATAATCACACTCACTCAATGTACCCCTCTTTTGTATCACATTCGTATCACAACGTACAAACACAGTACAGCTATCATGGGTGCACCCTCTCTCTCACTGTGTGTGTGTGTGTGTGTGTGTGTGTGTGTGTGTGTGTGTGTGTGTGTGTGTGTATGTTTATATATATATATATATATATATATATATATATATATATATATATATATATATATATATATAATAGGTATTCTTAACTGGTGTTTGCAGCCTTCTAGCTGTGTGTTCCAGACATAGACTTCTACTTCCTCATAGAACTGGACAACACTAAGAGATCAAGGAGAGGTCAACTCTAAACAGTTTAAGAAAAAGAATATTGTGACAATTCTCAAAGCCATTCTGAAAAGTTTTCTGTACCTTTAATTGAATATATTTTTAAGTCTCTTTAAGTTGCTTGTTCAAGTGCTACAAAATGTAGCATGGTCTTCAACAGTTAGATTAATGACATATGATGTGGTGCAATGATCCCAGTGGTATGGCATGACACGTAAAAAAATAAGTGGCTCCAGGGTGGACATCAGTGGGATGCCTCACCCTGATCTGTTGTGTAATGCTGCTGAACCAGTATTCTGCCCTTAGAAATACCTATAGTGTGACATTTACTGCTTATGAGTTATTCATAGATTTCATAGGTTCATAGGTAGGTACTAGGCTATCGGCCCTAGGGCCTAAGTAAGCCTAGCCGACAAGATTCCCTGGCTTATGCCACCCAAGAAAGTTAATTTCCTGTGCCCCCGTCCAGCAGAGCCACAAAAGTGATCCCCCGGGTGTATTTCCTATTTCCCATCCACTCATCAAGATTTTTCTTGGAGTGCTAATGAGGAACTTTGCTTGACATAGATGGGTAGCTTATTCCAGAGTATAGGAAGTCTCTGGGACAGGAATCTATGCCTCCAGCATGTCCTGTTTATTGTGGTGACAAGGTTTAGGTCCTTAGAGCATGTAGCTCGGAGCGATTGGGATTTCTTTAGGTGTAGCATGTCCAACAGCTCTGGGTTTAACATAGCTTTATATGTTAGGCAGAGATCTCCTCGGAGTAGGTGATATGCTACAGAGTAGAGCTGGAGTTTTTTGAGACGGTCAGTGTACGGCATCTGTTTGAGGCCAGTAATCCTCTTTGTGAGGTACTTCTGTGGCCTTTCCAGCTGCTGCAGATGTCTTGTGAGGTACATTCTAAAAAGGGCGTTGTACTCTATAATGAGTCTAATGAGTGCTGAGTAGAGGGGAACAATGACCTCTTTTTTCCTGGATGAGAACCCTTTTGTGATGAGGTGTGCCACATAGAAGGATTTCCTGACTACTGTGGCGATGTGATTATCAAATGAGAGACTACTGTCCACCTGGGACCCAAGGTTTCTTATCACACATTCGGTGTTAAGTTGACTGCCGTTTATGTGGTAGTTCATGGGTGCAGAGTTTTTACCAAAGGGGATGACAATGCACTTTTTGGCATTGAGCTTGAGGCCATGCCTCTGACACCAGGCATCTGCCTCAGTGAGGCCCTACTGTAGGATGTCCACATCATTTGGGGACTCGACTATGGCTCCTAGTTTGCAGTCATCTGCGAACTTCGTTAGCCAGAGGCCTTTTGTGTTAGCCTGTACTTCAGAGAAGTAGATACCAAATAGGAGAGGTCCCAGGACTGAACTCTGTGGTACTCCACTTGTCACTGGTTTGAAGTCAGATTTGGAGTCTGCAACTTTTACAGTGTGGGTTCTGTCAGTGAGCCCATGTTGTGACATAGGGATTTATACCTTGTTTAGTGAGTTTAGCTATTATTCCAGAATGGGGGATTGTGTCAAAAGCCTTAGCGAGGTCAAGATAGGCTGTGTGAACCACCTTACCCTCGTCTACGGCTTTGGAGGCTGCCTCAAAGGAGTCAATCAGGTTCAGAAAGCATGATCTGTCTTTCACAAACCCGAGCTGGGTGGGGTCCAGAGTTTGAAGGTTACCAATGTCTTTGTTTATGAGTTCCATGATGATACATTCCATGGCCTTGCAGACCAGGCTCATCAGGCTAATAGAGTGATAGTTCCCAGGATCAGTGGTGGCTCCCCCTTTGTTTAGTGGGATAACTATTGCTGTGTGCCATTCAGTGGGCAGAAAGCCTGATGTGAGACTATAATTGAACATGGTGCTTATTTGGGGAGCCAGTTCATTCTGAAGTTCGTGTAAAACACTGCCTGGGATGTTGTCCGGTCCCATGGATGCTGTGTTTTTGGTTTTAGTGAGTGCAGCTTTTACCTGCATAGATGTGATTACAGGGACTCTGCATTCTTCCTGTATAGATATGGGCCCTTTAGGGGGTGAGAGGGGGGTAAAGGTAGCACTGAACCTATCTACCAAGATTTTGGCAATATCAGTTGGTTCTGTAATTTTCGTGCCGTTGTGCTGTAACTCAGAGCAGATCTGGGTGTTGCCACTGAGATTCTTGACATAGCTATAGAATGCTTTGTGGTTGCCCTTAGAATCAGTGGTGATTTTGTTTTCATAGCTAGCTTTGGAGGATCTTATAAGGGATCTTAGCTTCTTACTGAGACTAACCAAGGAGCTCCTCCACTCATGGGATTTTACTCTCTTTTGTAACAGTTTCTTCCTTTTGTTGTAGAGTTTATTTATGGCAGGGGACCACCAGATTGTCTTCCTTTCTTTGGAGGATAGCCTCTTGGTTCTGTTTGGGATAGCACAATCCATGCACTCATGTAAGTGCTTATAGAGTGCACTTGTGTAGGATTCAGCAGTTGCAACTGTATTGTCCATCTGCATGGGTGTCATGAAGTTCACCACTTTTGTCTTAAGAAGCATGAAGTTGGCTTTGGAGAAATTTTTTACCATGGTTTCCTTAATGGTGGGTGCAGGGCAGGATGCAGATATCTAGGGTGATTAGCTTATGGTTGGATATGACCAATGAGGAGTTGACTTCAGGTGTAGAACACTGGTCACTCATGTTGGTAATGACTAGGTCTAGGATATTGCTGCTCCTGGTGGGAGTGTGGATAAGTTGATCCAGGGCACTGGAATTTATGAATTCCAGAAAGTGTTGAGAGAAGGAGTTGGTACATGAGTAGTTTTCCTAGTTAATGGTGGGGTAGTTGAAATCACCCATTATCAGGGTGTTTGGTTGAACCCTAATATTTTCCAGTATATCAAGAAAAGAGGAGTGGGAATTCTGGGGCATGTTAGGAGATCTGTAGCAAGCTACAATTTGGATTGCATTTTGCCCAGAGTTAGTTGCATTTGGATAACCTCAGATGCATTATGCTGTGCAACTAGCCTGGAGGTGTAGATATCCTTAATGAATATGTAGACACCTCCACCTTTGGTGTTCTGGTCCAGGTTAGATGGCCGAAAAGTGTGGTATGAGTTATAGCCTGGTAATGCAGGGGTGATCTCTAGAGCCTTGAACCAAGTCTCAGTCACTACACAGATATCGATGTTCTCCATTTTAAGGAGTGCCTCGAGTGAGTACATTTTGAGATTTAGACTTCTAGCATTGAGAAGCATTACCCTTAGTTTTTGCTTGCCTGTTCCTGTTACAGTGGTGAATTTGTCATTTGTACCTTGCCTAAAAAAGGCACTATTGGAGCGGGCCAGTATCCGGAATCCTAGGGGCAACAGGTGCAAGCCATCTCTGGCAAAGCATCATGGTCTTTCGACCATGTCGTCCCAGGCAGACAGATACTGGATCCCCTTAGAATGACACCAGAAGTTTACCCAATTGTTGAGGTCAATCATTTTGTCCTTGTAGTGCAGTATCATTCTGGGTGATGGCAGGATGCTAATCAGGGCTAAGATCATACCTGACTGGGCTACAAGATTGGAGAGCTCTTCCATGTCTCTTTTCATGTAGTCCAGGGAGGTACGTCTCAGGTTGTTCACACCAACATGGACAATGACAGAGTCATATTTGTACTTGTTGTGGAGTGACCTGAGTGCATGGGTTATGTGGCGGATTCTGGCACCTGACAGGCAGCTGACGGTAACCTTCTCCTTGTTTAGCCTGGTGAGTGGTACATTAGTGTGCCTGACTATAGAGTCACCTATGACTAGTGTGTTGGGTAAGTTGTTTTGTCTTATGGGCTGTGGTTTATTGACACAGTGAGTCTGTGGGTTATGTGTCATTTGGGTTGTGTTGGGGGTGGAGGTTGCTTGCGTTTCTGCTTTGGAGGTCTCTGTGCTTGAGCAGATTATTATTGAAAGCCTCGGTGAATAGCAATAGTTGACTGCCTTAGTAGAGGTCATAATATACAACATTCATTGTCTGTCCTTTAACAAATGCTACTGTTATCTCTTCAGTGAATGCCACAAGGAAAATAACATCAAGATTATATCTAATATAAATATATTCCCTGTATCATTTTTAGGTAAGCCCACTATGAGTCTGTCCTTAATTTTGCATAAAATACTGGCATAGCTGATGGGTCTAAAATGATCTGTCCCTGATTAAAACTCTCTCTTTGGGAACCACTAACACTACAGAGCTTTGTGAAAGCCAGTGACATGTTAATATGCTAAGTTTTATTTAACATTATTTGACATGGATTTATTTAGGGTTAGGAAACTACCAAGTAAGTTGCTATTTGCATGGAACTTGAGTTTTTTTTCTTTTTTGATTCTACATGAGACAGCATTTATCATATATATATATATATATATATATATATATATATATATATATATATATATATGTATTAGTAATATAAGGGGTGTCCGTCCTTGTCACTGTAACACTGCCACATAATCCCTGGGTTCAGCAATCTCTGCACGGCATGCGGGAATAGTGCAGGAGCTGCTGGAAGCAATGTGGCCACCGAGAGATCCGGGAACAAGCACCCGGGACGTGCATGAGCGATCCTGCACTATTCCTGCACGGACACAGCTCCTGTATGCAAATTACCCCATTTCCAGGTGAAAATCATGCAAATTAGGTGAATTTGTGATCCAGGAAGCTGGCAGCTGGCCGTGCAGGACTAGTGTAATCTGCAGAAATGTACTCGGTTAGTAACAGAGTACATTTCTGCAAACTTCAAAACGGAGGCATGACAGCTCCAAATAAAGGGTGTATATAATATGTAAAGCATGCCAATGGGCAAATATATGGCCACTGGCATGGAAAACAGTTGCAAAAATAAAAAAAAATAAAACACACTTTTTTTTGGCCTATTTCAGCTGTTTAGGCGTAGGGCAGTGGCATGCAAATGGGATCGGCCTGAAAATAAAAAAAAAAAAAAACCTTGAAAAAAGCATTCTATCCAAAATCACAATTTTGCCATTATACTCAATGGCAAGCAGAAGGCAACATGGCCAGTGAATAGTGGTTGTTAAGGGGGAAGGCTCAGTATCAGACTTGTAACTAGGCATTAGCAGGCAATCCTATGCAAATGAGGGGAATGATACTGAATCTCAGATTCCCCCTCATGGCTAGCCTACACCCAACCATGTAGGTGCAGAAAGACCATGGTGCAAGCCTAAGAGCTAGCTGACATCATAGAGGGGTGTGTGTCAGGCATACTGTAAGCTTATTGGAGCCATGCGGCTCGGGTTTGCCCTTAACTTAGCAGAGCTAAGCAAGGGGGTGTGTCTGAAGCTGCCAAGCACCCTTTACATTGCCTAAGCGAGTGTGTGTGCTGTACACCATGTTTTAAAGGGGGGAAAAAAGTAAACCAGGAAATAGCAGCTCTGTGCCCATCTGAGCACTGTATTTGCACGGCGTGCCCCTGGACTTAAACAGGAAGGCAATGGGAAGGGAAAACAGCAGTAGGAAGGTAATCAAGGAAAACTAGCATAGCTGGCAGGATAAATGTATCAGAATCAGCCAATTACACAAACAACAGCCCAGCCCAACCCAGCACACTACTATAAACTATGCAAACACCTTTCCCTTTGGTTTTCCCACAAACTCTATACCACAAGCAGGGGAAATTTTACCAAACAAAAGCAACAAAATGATGGGGGCTGCAGCAGCTATCATACATCAACATGCGGAAGAGGCTGAGGGTGGTGAGGATGAGAATGCTGATGACCAACCCACAGTGACGAGAAGGAGAAGAGTGTACAGACCCAGGGTAACCTATCAGAGGCTACATGACCTGGAGATAGTGGAGCACTATAGGGTAGACAGGGACCTCCTACAGAAAATTGTTGAGCTGTGCCGGCCTCACCTCACACACAGAACCAACAGAGGGGAACCCATCCCAGTGGATACCAAGGTATCTGTAGGCCTAAGAATACTAGCCACAGGTACCTTCCAAAGGCCAAGTGGGGATATCACGGGGATCTCACAAGCATCAGCATCCAGGGTACTCCATCAGTTCCTGGATGCCATGTCAGCACATGCCGGTGAGCACGTATATTTCCACAACAGCCGTGAGGTGTTGAACAGCAATATGCGTCTCTTCCACCAAATAGCAGAATAACCTGAGGTAGTGGGTGCTACAGACTGCACGCACATACACATCAAAGCACCACCCAGTGAGCGGGGTAGAGTCTACATCAATGGCAAGGGCTTCCCCTCCAATTGCCAGATCATGTGCAATGAAATTCCACAGACTCAAGAGAACACAAAACGAAAAACCAGTTAAAAGCGAAATTACACTATAAGAGCCGGCAACTTTTAAAAATAAAACAAAAATATTTAATAACGTTAGCACTTTCAGCAAAGATAGTACTCTGCCTTCATCAGACCTGGTCTGATGAAGGCGGAGTACTATCTTTGCTGAAAGTGCTAACATTATTAAATATTTTTGTTTTATTTTTAAAAGTTGCCGGCTCTTATAGTGTCATTTCGCTTTTAACTGGTTTTTCGTTAGGTCATGTGCGATGCCCAGGGCATTATAATGAATGTGTGTGCTGGCTGCCCTGGAAGCTATCACAATTCCCAAATCTGGCATATGACGCAGTTGTACCAGAGATTTGCCAATGGGGACATCCCTTATGGTCAACTAGTGGGGGATGCTGGTTACACACTGGAGCCGTGGCTGATGGCACCCATCAGAAATGCACACACACCCGAACAAGAACTCCATAATGAGGCACATGCACAGACCAGAATTATAATAGAGCATGTGTTTGGGATGCTCAAGTCATGGATCCAGTGCCTGGACATATCTGGTGGAGCCTTGCAGTACTCACCAGCTATTATGTGCCATGCTACGCAATATGATCTCGTGGAAACAGCTGCAGCAGGAAGAGCACAGGGCAGGGCCACACAGCCCCCCAGCATTGGCAAGGCCTGCACAGGCACAGAGCGACTTGGAGGAGGAACAACCTGAGCCTGCTCCAGTAGGCAGAAGCAGGCATGCCCAGTATGCCCAGGCCATGGCAAAGAGGCAATACATAGCACATACACTGATACAGTAGGAACCCAGGGAATGACACCTCTCTCTGACTCGCACATATAGTAAAAGGGATGCCAAATATGACACTACCTGTGCTTAACCATGTATAGGGAGTGTACTATGTGCATCCAACATAGTCAGCCCTCCAGCACCATCCTCAGTACTGGCACAGCCACAAAGTAAGTCACTCTCCCTATCAATTACCGAATGGAGTAGTATGTTTTCTTATTTGTATCTATGGTATGGATGTGAGCATGCAAGGGAATCGGGTGGCTAAATGGGATGCCAGCAGAGAGTAGACACCTATAGTGGCAGCATGAAATCTGTAACAAATACTGTTGTCACCATAGTAGCCAGTACTAGACAAGGTGACAAAACTCACTGCAGGAAATGTGGTGGGCCAAATGTGTGTCCACAGGACACACACATGCTAGTCAGGGAGGCTCACATACCCAACAACAGTCTCAGCCAGCAGGACAGGCATAGACAAACACAAACAAAGGCTGTGCTAAGGCCTCTGGTTGATGGCTATAGAGAACATACCCTCTCCAGATCTACACAGACAGACTACAAGAGGTCAGACAGTGGGATGTTAGTTCTGAAGGGTAAGAAGTCTAAAACTGAAATGTAGGTCAATCAAAACTAATTTATTTTATTTTATTTTACATTTGTTGACCGGGCTAGTCCAACTGGATTTATGTCCATTTTCAGTGGAGGCCCGGGGAGAAAAGCTCCACAAATTACAACAACATAAAGGGTCAAGACAAAGACATTAACAGTAGAATTTGGTACATAAGAAGTTTTAAAAATATAATACAAGCCTAAGATTATATATTTTATATTTCAGTAGGGAAAGAAAAAATTTATCTAAGAATAGATGAGCAAGACTAATACATTTGCATTAGAAATGGTGTATTACAAATCTTTATAACATATTACAAGCCTAGGATTTTATATTATGTATTCTATTAGGGAAAGAAAATGAAATCTAAGACTAAACTAGATACAGCTAGTAGTTTATATTAATAGATACTAAGGTCACACAAAAACCTAAGAAAGAAAACACTAGAGATCAATAGATAGAGTATAGAAGATCTGCATACAAGGATGGATTTATGGTGTTCTTTATCACCTAGGTTGTGGTACTATGTGAAGGTGTTTGATCATTCCAGAGTATATGCATATTTACATGAGAAAAAAATCCTAAGGAAGGTTAAGCTCACTAAAAATTAGTGAGACAACACAAGATCATGATCATAGGAGGCTAGGAATTGTGGGAGTCTAGTTAATAGTCAGGTGCTTAGTCTGGGTTAACACACGGACATAGCCAGTGTGATTTAATGTAGGGTTTAAGCTTGCTTTTAAATAAACTGACAAAGGATATTGAGGTTAGCTGGCTTGGGAGGATATTCCAGGCTTTACCTACTGTATTGGAGAACAAGGTGTCACCAGCTGAGTTGTTGGATTTTGATATTTGTACAAGTAGGTTATTTGATGAGCGTAAGGTCTTGAGATTGTTATAGGGGATGACTAGGGATGTAAGTATGGGTGTATTTTGAGGTAAATACAGGATCTTATGGGCTACTATTAATATTAAAAAGAATTAAATTTGGCAGCTCTAACCATCCTAGCTGATTCAGGTTGATACAGTGATGAGTTCTATAGGAGGACCCAGCTGCAAATCTGGCAATATTGTTGTAGGAGGATGAAAGTTTACTCAGATTAGTTCTACATTTTTTGGTATAGATAGGGGAGGCATAGAGCAAGGTAGAGATGAGGTGGGTGCGAGCAATAGTAACCCTGGCTGGAGGTGTTAGAAAGGGTTTTATTCTATAGAGGGAACCTAGTTTCTTGTTTACTGTTTTTATGGTGTTATTAATGTGAGGTTCAAAAGACAAGTTATTATCTATTAGTACCCCAAGTAGTTTGGTGGTTGGTTCAGGAGATATTATAGTTCCGTTATTTGAAGTAATAGTAAAGTTAAGTGGGGAGGTTCTGCTGGTGGGGGTAAATAGTAGCATTTTTGTTTTTTTGGGGTTAAGGATAAGACGTCTTTGTAGGAGCCAGTATTCAACTGTACTAAAGGTAATTTGGGTTAGTGACTGAAGTTCTGATTGAGAAGTAGCAGCGCATATGAGTGTGGAGTCATCAGCGTATTAGATACAGTCAGCTTGTGGAATTACAGAATGAAGGTCATTAGTAAAGATGGAGCAGAGTAATGGGCCTAATATAGATCCTTGCAGGACCCCTAGAGCGACTGGGAGGTGGAAAGATAAAGTATTTTCCCATAGTACAGCCTGTTGCCTGTTATGTAGGTATGATTGGAACCACTGTATAGTATGGTTGTCCAATAACAGGTTTTTGAGTGTGCATATAAGCAGGTGGTGATTCACCGTGTCAAATACTTTGGACAGGTCAATAAAAAGAGCTGAGGATAGAGTATCGTTATTACGATTACTGTTAATATGGTTAGTGAAGGTTAAGAGAGCAGAGGTGGTGCTATGAAATGGTCTAAAGCCATGTTGACAGGGTGCTAATAAATTGTGATCAAGTAGATAGGTTAACAGTTGTATGTGTATACATTTCTCCATTATTTTTGCCAAAGGAGATAGAATAGCTATGGGCCTATATAAATGGACAACTCCTTGGAGTTACCACCCTTATGCAGGGGAATAATGTGAGAGACTTTCCATATTAGGGGAATAGTTCCTTCAGAAATAGTTCTGTTAATGAGGATGGGTATGGGGTAGGCTATGACATTAGCAGCTTTTTGCAGGTATTCTGCAGGTAATTGATCAGCAGAGAGTGTAGTGGGTTTAAGTTTCTGTATGAGGTTACAGATGAGTGAAGTGGGCACTGGCTGAAAGTGAAATTGATGAGAATTATTGGTAGAGGTTGCGGCAAAGCATGGGGTGCTAGGGGATAGCTGGTTGGCTAGGGATTGTATAGTTTCAGTGAAAAAAGTATTAAATGAGTCAGCTATTTGGATGGGATGTTTGTGATCAGAGCCAGAGGGAGAGGGAGTACTTGAGCATCCAGGGTGTAGGAGGTTATTGATACCTCGCCAGAATTTTTGGGGATTTTTTTGGTTGGCTTGTTGTAGTTGGTAGTAGTAGTTTCTTTTATCGACTAATATGGCTTTTTTGTTTCATTTCTTAGCTGTCTGAATTGCAGGTGGTCTGAGGGTCTTTTTGTTGAGTGCCATTTGGCCTATAGTTTATTTCTTTGGAGGATTTTTTGTTTGGTAGTTTTGGTGAGCCATGGTGCTGATTTGGTTCTAATTCTAACTTTGCGTAATGGGGCATGGCTGTCTAAAATGGTTAGAAATTTAGAGTTAAAGTATTTCACGGCATTATCTATTGGGAGGTATTTCAGGGGTGACCAGTCACAGATGCCTAGTTCAGCTTGAAAGTGAGCAGGGTTAAAATTGTTGGTAGTGCGAATAGTTCTTCAGATGGTTGAGTTTAGGATGTCAGTTTTTGTTCTGATTAAATAGGTAAGCAAATGGTCACTTATGTCCTCAGGGAGGATGCCTGTTTTATAGTTTAGTTGGGGGGTATTAGTGAGTATCCAGTCAAGGGTACTAGTTTTGTTGTTAGTTTTATTGGTGCACTGATATGTCTCTACTCAACATGATAGGTCAGAATACAGAATGAACTGGAGTACCTGAAATACCAGTACAGTCATAGCAAATGTGTACAAGTGTCAGGTGTGCCCCACTCACAATCCTATGTAGAAATGTAGTAACATGTATGTGTAGGTATAATAACAGTAGAGCACAGATTACCTGAGCTGGCCAAAGTAGCAGGATAGATTGTAGCATGTGTACAATACGCAGGACTGTGAGTGTTAGGTTGGTGTGTGTTGTATATTGTGTGAGAGTGGTCAGTATGTAGGCATGGTGAGGTTTGTCTTGGTGGCCATTGGCCAGTACTGCCAATGACAGGGCCAAGTTCTCACAACTGCAGTGCCAATCACAATGCATCCCAGCAAAACACATTCCAGCAGCAAGCCATAGTAAATGTTTGGATGTAATATCTGTCACCGTCTGAATGATGGACATGGCATGAATGTGGGCCCAGACATGCAAACAGTACACAGGTGGAGGTACCCCAGACAGACAGTGTATGATACGTTACTGCCAAATGGACATACCTTTGGAATTGTACATACAGGTTAGCAGCACATTACTTGGGCTTGTAGTATGGAATACCAATGTCGTCTGGCTAAACACTGGCAGACAACAAAGGTCACAGGTATGAAGTATTGAGAAACTGCTGATGTCCCTGCACAAGCCAGCATAAGTGGAATGCCCCATGCATATCTGTGAGTCAGATGCAAATAGTATCCATAGCACACATGCACCCAGCTCACCCCACCATCACCCACAGGTACCTCACAGGTCTTATCCCTGCTGTTGGGAATGAGTACAATATGACCCCTGCCTCTGTATGGCAATAACCAAAGAATGAAGCATGCAGAAGAGGTGTCCCATGCAGGTGTGTCACTAGCTGTAAGCAGCACCCTGTCAGTATCCACACCACTGGATCAATAATGACAGAAGATATTGGCATTAACACCTTGCACACCTACCCTGTCACCCCAGGGGAATATAGTGTCTTGCAGTCTGGGACAGTAGGAGTGGCACAATGCAATGGCTTGCTACAGCTGGCCTGCATCACTACCAAATGCCCTACAGTCCTCTGCCAAAGCCCTGTGTCTCACCCGTACTGCCAATGTAGATGCCATGGACTCCTAAATAACAACATAACACAGTCCACAGAACCCAAATGCAAGGCCATGTGGACAAATCCCAGTAGCATGTCCACCATGTCCTACTGCATGAACTGTGGGCCAACACCAAATTACTGCTGGGATGAGGTGATAACTATAGGGAAATTATCAGATAATGTTTGCATAATGTTTGGAAGAGGATAGAATAATAGAGGGAGGGGGGTAGGAGCATGGATGGCATGGAGTGTGTCAAGTCTGAAACTCAGCCATGTGCAAATACTATCCCTGCCTGCAAACACAGGAATGGGTGGCTACAAGCCTGCTTGTAAACCCCAATGTGAAGGGGTAATGTCCAAAAATATGATCCCTGCCTCTGGGTAACCTGTGTGAATCTGTACAGCTATGAGGTATGGCCACAGCAGGATATGGCCATACTGTCACGTCGATGGGTGTACACGCATGGGATCCTCAGCCACCACTGTACCAAGGTGCTGAACCATTTACACAGACCCATCAGCAAGTGTCTACAGCTTTCCCTCCAGAATGGCATAATTGTGCAAGAATATGTAGGCTGCAGACCACATTATTGAACACAGCTGCATACACCCTGTGTTCCCCAGGACATTACTGCAAGCAAATATGTATACCTGACAGTACCTGATGACATAAAACATCACAGTGTAAAACAGTACATATGTCTGAATATCTCTGCTAACACCAAGACCATGTAGCAGAAGCAGCACATACACAATTATCTACAGTAACCCACTATCCTTTGCCCATTTTAACCCCATATTGTCAACCGATCTACACATATCTCACAGAAACAGGTTTCTAGCTGTAAGTATAGAACACAAAAGCCTGCACTAGAGTACAACCTACCTGGAATGGATTCACACATTCAGTACAGAAGGTCATGCTGGGCATGCTCCCACACTTAGAGAAATGAAGCCCATGTCTGACAACAAAATACTGAAAGGTCATACTGGGCATGCTCCCACAAGAAATGAAGCCCATGTCTAGCAACAACAGTGGACTATACATATCTGACAGTCACAGATGTTTGTGCACACACTCCTCATTAGACACCAGTCATGCTTTGCACACACATTGGATAGGAATACACACACATATAGCCAAGGACAACACACTATAGTAGACCAAAATAACGCATACATAGATGTGTGGAAGAGAGTGACAGACAGTGGCAAAGATCCTGCCATCATGAGGCCTGTCCCACCCAGCACACATCCAATTGGCTAAAACCACATGATGTGCAAATGTCAATCACTGTAGACATTTGCCTCTGGTATCTCTCAGCACTATAATGTCTGTGGTGCTTGTGATAACTGTGTAACATGGCTGTACAAGTCAGTAGTCATCTAGCAGTTGTATACACATACCTGTGAAATATAAACCTGTGTGTGCCTGAGTGTTGTGTGTCTGCTTCCAGATGAATGGGTTATGGCCCATGCACACACACCGCACTCCCCATTGCCCTACTATGGCAAGCCTGCTGGTGTCTTCACCTTGAAATACACCTTTGTGGAAAGAGTATCTCTATATGCTCTGTGGCACATGCTATAACTCCGTAATGCTATAGTGCGATATCCTAGTTAGGTAGGAGTTCTAATCCCAGGAAAGGCAACTGTGTGTTAGTGTAGGGATTGATGCTTTTGAGGCATTCACACACTACAATTTCCATTGCCCTACTTTGGCAGGGCTGCTGATGTCATTCACTTTGAAATATGCCTTTGGTGAAAGAGTAGCCCAATAAGCTCTCTGGCACATCCTATAACTGCGTAATGCTGTAGTGTGATATACTAATTAGATAAGAGTTCTAATCCCAAACATGGCAACTGTGAATCTCTATGTGTGTCTGGTTGTGTGTGTGTGTGTGTGTAGGGGTCAATGGTTTTGTGGCCATTCACAGTCAATAAGCACTCCTAAAAATGGAGAACATCGATATCTGTGCAGTAACAGAGACCTGATCCAAGGCTCCAGAGAGCACCCCTGCAATACCAGGTACAGCTCTCACCGCACCTGTCAGCCACCAAACCAGGACCAAAACACTAAAGGTGGAGGAGTGTCCATATTCACCAAGGGTATTTACACCACCAGGCTACTTGCCCAACAGAATGCAGCTGAATTACCCACGGTGCAACTAACACTAGGTAAGACTGCAATCCAAATTGTATAGCTTGCTACAGATCCTCCACCATGCCCCAAGATTCCCACTACACCTTTTGAAACATACTGGGAAATATTATGATACAACTAAACACCCTAATACTGGGTGACTTACACTACCCTGCCATTAACTGGGAAAACTACTTGTGTACCAACACGTGTGCCCAATGGTTCTTGGAAGTCATAATTCCCAATGCCCTGGATCAAGTAACCCATAGTCCCACTAGGGGCTCAAATATCCTAGACCTGGTCATTACTAACATGGGAAATCAATGCTCCACACCTATGGTCACTCCATCGGTGGTCAGGTCTGCCCATAAGCTAATCACCCTTAACATCCACATCCCTCCCCCACACCCCAGTAAGTAAACATCAGTAACACACATCTCCAAAGTCAATGTCATGCTACACATGTCAGGCATGACTAACGTCATGACACCCATGCAGACAGGAACTGAAAGGATGACTGCTGAATCCTACATGAAGGCACTGTAAAAGCACATCCACTCATGCATGAATCATGCCATCCAATATATAACCAAGACACTCCCCACCAAGAAAAGGAAGCCAATGTGGTGGCCCCCTGCCAGGGAATTTCCAGGATGCAAAATACTCCCTTACCAGCCACAGTAAGAAGCTGAGATCCCTCATAACATCCATCAAAGCTAGTTACAAACATAATATAGCCAAAGATGCTAAAGACAAATGCAAGCCATTCCATAGCTATGACAGGAATCTAAATGGCAATGCTCAGATCTGCTCTGAGCTACAACAGGATGGTATTAAATATATTGCTCAAAAGGATATTGCCAATATCCTGGCAGATCAATTCAGTGTCAACTGCACCTCCCTCCCACTCCCGAAAAGGTCCATCTCAACACTGACAGATTGCCAGATTCTGGTAATAATGGCCACACAGGTAAAAACCACACTCTCCAGAGCTAAGACAACAGCATCCATGGGACTAGTCAACATCCTGGGCTGTGTACTAGATGAACTACAAAATGAACTGGCACCTCACATATGTGCCATGTCTAATCATAGCTACACCTCAGACTTTGTGCCCAGTGTGTGTCGCGCAGCTACAGTTTTCCCAGTCCACAAGGGGAAGTGCCTGATCTGCAAGGTCATGGAATGTATTATCATGGAAATTAAAACAAAGACATTGGCATCCTGCAAACACTGGACCCCAACCAGGTTGGGTTTGTGAAGGGTCGATCATGTCACCTGAACCTGATTGACAACTTTAAATCAGTCTCCAGAGCTGTGGGTGAGGGTACGGTGGTTCACACAGCCTATCTGGACCTCACCAAAGCATTCAACACCATCCCTCTGTCCGGAATCATAGATAAATGTACCAAGCTGGCCATTAATACCTATGTCATCCAATGGGCTGTCAACTGCTGTACTGACAGAACCCCCACTGTAAATGTAGGTGATACCAACTCCAGCCCTAGACAAGTGACAGTTGGAGTACCTCAGGGTCAGTCCTAGGACCACTCTTGTTTGGCATCTACTGCTCTGAAGTAGAGGCCAACACTAAGGGACTCTGGCTAACAAAGGTTGCAGATGAGTGCACACTGTGAGCCAATATTGAATCCTCACATGATGTGGATATTCTACAGAAGGGCCTTACACAAACAGATGCTTGGTGTCTGAGCCATGGCCTCAAGATCAATGCCAAGAAATGTATAGTTATCCCCTTTGGGAAGGGACGTGTACCTGTGAAGTACCACATAGGTGACAGCACACTAAACACCTAAAGTGTGATAAGAGACTTAGGGATACAGGTGGACAGTGCTCTCACCTTTGATAACCACATCACCACAACAGTCAGGAAATCCACCTATGTGGCACAGCTCATCATTAATGGCTTTACATCCAGGAAAAAGGAGGCCATTGTCCCACTGTAGTCATCTCTCAGTAGACCCAGTATAGACTACAACAGCCTGTTAGGTATGTACCTCACAAGATATCTACAACAACTAGAAAGGCTGCAGACATACCTCACTAAAAGAATCACAGGCCTAAACCAGATGCCCTGTGCTGACCATCCGAAAATCATCCAGCTATACTCTGTCACATATCGTGTACTCAGAGGTGATCTCTGCTTAACATACAATGCCATGTCAAACCCAGAGCTGTTGGACATGCTACACTTAAAGAAATCCAAACCCTCACAGCCACATGCTCCAGGGACCCAAAACTTGTCATCACAATGAACAATACATGCTGGAGGGATGTGTTCCTGACCAAGAGACTCCGCAGACTCTGAAATAGACTGCCCATACATGTCAAGCAGAGTGCCTCTTTAGCCCTCTTCAAAAGGAACCTGTACAATTGGATGGGAGATAGGAAATTGATCCCGGGGATCATGTCAGTTGCCCTGCTAGACAGGGGTTCAGGGAAGTAAATATTGTGGGAAGACATAGCCAGGGAATTGTCTTGGCTAGGCATGTATAGGCCCTAGGGCTGATAGTCTAGTACCAACCTATGAACCTATGAACCTATGACCTACACTTTCCATTGCCAAACCTTGTCAAGGCTGCTGATGTCATTCACTTTGAAATACACCTTTAGGGAAAGAGTAGCCCAGTAATCTCCGTGGTGTGTGCTATAACTGTGTAATGCTGTAGTGCAATATACTAGATAGGTAGGAGTTCTAATCCCAGACATGGCAACTGTAAAACTTTGTGCATTTGTCTGTGTAGAGATCAATGCTTTTGAGGCCATTCACAGTCACTGCAACTTCCATTGCCCTAATTTGGCAAGCCTGCTGATGTCATTCACTTTGATATACACCTTTGGGGAAGGAACAGCCCAGTAAGCACTGTGGTGTGTGCTGTAACTGCGTAATGCTGTAGTGTGATGCACCTAGTTAGGTTGGAATTCTAATCCCAGACATGGCAACTGTAAAATTTTGTGTGTTTGTCTGTGCAGAGATCAATGCATTTGAGGCCATTCACAGTCACTACAACTTCCATTGCAATTCACCACACACTGCATTTTCGTTTCA
This sequence comes from Protopterus annectens, assembly GCF_019279795.1. NCBI lineage: Eukaryota > Metazoa > Chordata > Ceratodontiformes > Protopteridae > Protopterus > Protopterus annectens. The sequence continues at coordinate 1,580,174,363 of NC_056732.1, read as the reverse complement.
ATTAGTCCTGAGATTATATATTGATTCAGGTATGCATTTGTCTCCATCTGAAGAAGTCTATTGAAACGAAAATGCAGTGTGTGTTGAATTGCATTAATGTGCTTTTGTTTTGGCGGACTGAAGATTCATTCATTTAATAAAGTGTATGGTGCTGTATTAAGGATTTGTGCCTCCTTTCAACAATATAGGCAACCCTTGTATTACCCAGAGAACACTCTCCACCCATGTCTCATACACAAACACACTTGCCTAGGCATCAACCACTATGTTGGTAGTTCCCTGCATATTGCCCACAGATAGTAACCATGGTGTGACTGCAGTGGACTACAGAGGACATGGCACCATGTCCCATCCCTACAATAGGAAAATTATTGCATACAGTGCTCCTTTGCTATGTTCCCCACTGGACGCCTGCAACAACTGTAGAGCCAGCAAATGTAACCCACAAAGGACATACCATGTCTTATACACATGCTCTGTATGGACAGATGCCACTGACACCAGTGAATACCTGTATCATGCTGTCAGTGTAGGTGTAGGGTCAACCTGGTGTCCATTGTCAGTTCTCACCACATGAGGTCAGGAATGGCACATCTGATGATAATCTGTCTACACAACATGCCCCAGTCACCCCAGGTACACTTCCATATGTCACAGAACATGCATGTGGGATGTGTGCACATCCCAGACACCATCCATGTTATGGAATATAGAACACATACATGGCAAGCATTGCACAGCACTGGCCACCCAAAGTAGTAACCCAGATGACTGTATGGTGAATACAATACCCACCTATGTGGGCCAATCCAGACAGTACACCCATGAGCCACACTGCAGACCACTGACATGTGGCCTGATGCTAAGGTATACCCTTTACCTAGCCTTATACAGCCTTCTGGCACAGTCAACCACTACACACCGGTGAAGCAATGCACCCATGCATGTCAGTACTGGCAAACCTGTGTCTGTGTGAATGGAGTATAATGATTTGGAAGCCATTCACACTCACTACACCTCCTATTGGACTACTGAAGCAGGCATTCTGATGTCAGATACCTTGACATACCCTTTGCCCATATATCATCCTGATAACCCCTGTGGTACAAGTGATACCTGCATATTACTGTATTGTGGCAGACTAACTAGTTAGGAAGTCTAATCCTGACCCTGCCAACTGTGATAATGTGTGTGAGTCCCTGAGAGAGTGTGGCTGTATTGACCTTGACACCTGTTCTTGTGGACAGGCACGTGTACTACACCTACCTTATCCCTCCTTTATCACTGTTGCTGATGTCACTCACTGTCAAATATACCTTTGGACAGCTCTCCAAAATGTAAGCTCTGTGGTGCATCCAATAACTGCGTACACATGTAATAGCAATACATAGTCAGGCAGGGGTTTGAAACCCTGTACTGGTACATGTGTGACACAAACATGCATAGGTTTTATTCACCCACCCCCTCCCTGTCTTACTTTGTCTCTGTCTGTCTCTCTCGCTCCCTCTCTGGTGGATGTGGGGAAGTACACCTGCTTTGCTTAGGCAGCAACTTGTGTTTTTTAAGTGATGCTTATGATCAGCTGATGGCCTGTGCATGAATTGCAGTCCTCCACTAGCTGACTGCATGTGGAACAGCTGTGGTAACATTACCATAGCCAATTGCATGGAAACACACTCCTAGAACTAGGAACATCATGTGGGTGTTAGCCCTTTTCATTCACTGTGAGCAGAACTTCATGTTGGTGTTTGGCAAACAGCATCACAGATGGTAGTGGGATATACCTCTAACAACATACGCTGTGGAGACAGGCCAATAAACAGGAGTGGAATGTTCCAGATATGACTACAGAATGTAAGTGTTTCTCTTCTGCATTTGGAGTAATGCCACTTTAACAGGGTTTGTGTGGATATGGCTGGTCTACATGATTTAATACCTGTCATGACAGTGTTATGTGTTTGAGGAAACTCCCACCTGTAGGGTTATCTGCAGACTGGCCAGTGTTTGGAGTCATATGTGTCTTGTGTTACTCACAGATTACCTATCCTAGAACAGCAGAAGCATAGTCTGAGGATTGCAGTCAGTTCATGGTGACAGCCATTAGAGTTACTGACTTTATATCCCTCATAGGACATATGTCACAACAAACCCTGTTACAACAGTAAACGTATGAGGTTATCACAGCAACATGTCAATATTGGCCATGTGTTTGTGCCTCCAGCCACAAGTCTCAACCTCTGTACATATGTCATGCAGTAAGAGGTGCATCTGTTCTGTATACCAATATTTAATGACATCATACCTGATAGCAAGCCAGTGAGATATCAGATTGCTAGACATGTTATGTATAGTAGGGGATATATTTGAGGGCATAACTTGGGCATTCTGTGGTTGTGTGTATAGTAATGAGGTCTGTGTACTTATGGTGATTGTTGACAGTGTATGCATTGCGAATGTATATCTTGGCATGTGTACAGACTGTAGTAGATGTCATTGTTCTTGGTCCTGTTCCATCTGATGTTACATGCTGCTCCAGTGTATGGTACCCTATTGGCTTACATGTTTGTAGGGCCAAATACACACGTCCCATACCACAGACAGGCATCACACCACACTGTGTAGTGGCCCAATATATGTAGGGTTAGTGTGTGAGTGGCAAATAGGAGGATGGTGTTGATCTGACAGTCCATATACTGTAATATTAAGCTTGCTTACCATATGTGGCTGTGGCTGTATTCACATTGGTTGTGGGTATGCACTTTCACACAGGTGTCTGTTACTCTGTGCTGTGATATACCTGTAGAGCCTGCTATATTTGCAGGTACATGTGTATTCCCCCATAAGAAATGTAGGCCAGTGTTGTTGCAGTCTGCCTATAGTTTGCACAGTGCTTTGTTACATGCCTAGCAACTTAGTGTAATTATCCAGTATGATGTTATGTCCAGATTTTTGCCAGATATACTGCTGCCGGGCCACCATACCTATCATGTATTTCTGACAAAGCAGTGGGATGCTGTACAGATGTATGACACTAACTAGTGGGTAGTATGTGGCCATGTGACCTCTGCACCACCGGTTATTATGTGTCAGGACAGACAGGAGTGTGTAAATGCATACTCTTTGTGGGCATATGTAGTCCAGTATTTATGTGATACACCCATTTACATGGCTGTTAACATCCACATTGTCAGGCTTGGTCCACATGTCTTGCAATAATGGGATCGGTGTATACCTCTGGACTGACCAGTGTGTCAGACTGCCCACATTTATTGGTCATATCTCTGCTGTAGTCCACAGGACCATTACTGTGATATCAGTAGTACTGTACTATGATGACCTTAGGATGTCTGTCAGTAACTGATGGCGTACATGTCAATAGTAGATGTGACCTCCCACACACAGCATTTCTGTTAAGACAACCCCTGTTACAGTAGCATCAGTCTACATATATACCTGCAATGACATCCCCTTGCACTAAGAGGCTGAGACTATTGATGCTAAGGTATGACTCATGTTCTGGACGTATGGTAAACCTATGTGTGTGTATATATATATATATATATATATATATATATATATATATATATATATATATATATATATATATATATATATATATATATATATATATATATACATATATATATATATATATATATATATATATATATATATATATATATATATATATATATATATATATATATATATATATATATATATATATATATATATATATATATATATATATATATATATATATATATATATATATATATATATATATATATATATATATATATATATATATATATATATATATATATATATATATATATATATACATATACACATCTATGTCTACACATATAAACACATAGTTATAGACATCGACATATATAGTGACATAAATATATATATACATATATGATGTATATATATATATATATATATATATATATATATATATATATATATATGTGTGTGTGTGTGTGTGTGTACATATATACAGAGAGATCTATATATGGCCATATATATGATGCACTATACAGATGTATGAATATATATGTATATGTACATGTACACATATATCTACATATGTATATATCCATATCCTTGTCATGTGTAAACATTACTGTTGTGTATACCTTCCCAGATGTATCACACCATATGTATCTGATATGTGTATATTTAGATATAGCAACATATGTAATGCAACAGTAATATCACTAACAAGTACTACACAATTGTAGAAGTCACAGCAATTGTTCAATACTATTCCATTTGTGTACTGACAGATATATTGGAAAAACAACTGTCTTCACAGCTGTCTTGGCTTATTGGTAAACAGTTGTGACTACAGTGTACAGGGTACTGGGTTCAAGACCTGCAAGGACTGTTTAGTTTATTGCTGGGCAGAACAAGGGCTGCTGGATACATAGTAGTTAAGTTAGTTTTGAGCAGCTTTAAGCTCGTTTGCGCAGGTTTGCACAAAGCTAAGCGGTGCTAAGGTACGGTTAAATGTACTGGCGCTTACACGGTGTAGGCTTTGCTTATCAGTGTGCAAATGTGCTTAGCTGTTATATTGCAGCAATGTTGACACCTGCTAAGCATGGCTCAGCCCTGTTAACCAGTGCTCACATTCCAGTCTGATAACATAGCAGGATAATGACATCTGTAATAAGTGTATGTAATGCCATGTACATAACATGCATCTATGTGCTGTCATTACAGTAGCAAGGGGTGTGAGTCTCCTGTCTGGGACACGAGTATATATGGCATGTACATGGCATGTACAACACTCTTATCCATTTGAATGTGTTACATGCATGGGCAATATCCCAGGTTATATGTAGTCACACTGGCATGTAGTGTATCATTATGTTACTACTGTTGACAGTGCTTTCCCAAGTAAGAGTAGATTGCTAATTGTAGTACTGGAAACAAACACCCCTGCATGCAAAGATGGACTTTGAGTCCTCACCGTGGTGTTTCTGGTGTATGAGCTGTGTCTCATTAAATATTTCCTACTGGATAATGATCTGACGTGGAAAATAACTGTAGACTACTGTGTGTATAGCACATGTCAGTGAGGGCTGCCATCATGTAGTAATGGCATATCTATCGGTGTCAGACATCTGTCAACACATTCATCCTAATGCATAGCTAGTTGGCAAGCTGATGTCTGCCCGTCCTTTGTACAGATGTGCAGATGTCAGGTATCCATCTTGGATGCTTACAGGCAATCTATGCATAACTGACACTGACATGTCTGCCCAGCTGTGTTATAAATTCCACAGATAGGACTCAACACCCTGTATGCACCACATGCCTTGGATACCTCAACTACACTACCACAGTCAACAGAACATGCTTGGGTACAGGTCTCCAAGACATACATTAAGCATGTTATGTAATACATGTTGCATACATGTCAGCTGGAGCACCTCACTGGCCCTCTGCAGGAGGCACCCAGATGATTGGCTGATGCATGTCACTCTCACCCTGAAGGTCACCACAGTGGTGTCTGTTGATAGATGGCCTGCTGGCACATGACAGGTAGTATGATACCAATGTACACACATCCCCTACACTTCTCATCTCTCCATGGACAGTAGCCTGGTACACACCTATGAATACCTGTACCGATGCACCCCAGTACTGGCAAATGTGTATATGTGCATTACTGAGAATATCGGTGTCTGTGTGTTTGTAGACCTGTAGTTGGGAGTACCCTGAGGCCCTTCCCACCCACCACACCACCCATTGCCTTAGTTAGATGTGGTTGCTGCAGTACAGAACATTACATGTACCTTGTTACACTCCTCTCCATAAGGGCTACCTTGGCCTTGCAGTACCAGCACAACACTGTTGTACAAATGGGTTGATAGGCATGGGATACCCACTGAGTTCTGGCACGTGTGTGTATGTGTGGATGTGTGTATATATGTAGGGTACAGCATTCTGAGGCCACATACTCCTATTACAATACTCAGTGCCACACAGTATTAGGGATAGTGATGCTGCTGCCTGTAGGAAAGGCATGACAATGCATCACCTACTATGCCTTTGGCATGTGCATTAGATGCATATCCCTGTAGTCGCATTCTTGGGATGGACAAGTGGTTGTATTGCAGTCCTGGTCAATGTGAAATGGTGGATATGTCAGAGTGCCATCACGGGTGCCAGTGCATACAATATCCACAGTGGGGTGTGGGTGCTGGGTATACTGTCATTACACCATGGTACCCCTGGTACATTTCCCATGTACCACTGTATGGTGACCACTGTCACCATCAACCATACAGGTAACTGATAACACTATCCAGCCCAGTTATGCATGTGCTGTGTGCAACCTACCTGTAACACAATGGACACACTGACAAGGTAGTTAGCACTGATAGGCCCAGGTCTCTCAGATGTGTGTCTGACGTATGTTTGTCAATGTATTAATGACGGTATGTCACACTATGTATTGTCCGTATACAACCATTACATCCCCATTACCATACTGTACATGCCTGGGGATGTTCTGCATGTAACATGTAACCTGGAACACACCTCTTCCTAAAAGCTGCGTGGTGTGTGCAATTAAAGCCACAAACATCAGTAGCACTACATACCCAGGTAGGGGTCTAGTTCCAGTGTTGCCAAGTAAGAGTGTGCGTGTATGTGGAGGGATCTACTTCAGGTTGCAGAATATACATGTCCCAGGGTGTCATCTGTCCAAGCACTGCATGGCATATGCTAACATGTCACAGGTATCATTCTGTGGAAATACATTCCATCACAACTAGTGTTAGATGTGTAAATGGCCTCTTCCCCACTGTATAGGTGTGCATCAATATTGGGTTGGTATATATAGCTGGGTGTGTGGACACAGCCAACATCATTGCAGTTACTGTTGAGTGTACCCCCCCCATGTAGCTGGCTGTAATACAGTACAGTTCATGTTAACAGGTTAGGTTGTTGTTTATCACACTATCTGTGGTTCTACAGAACCTCTCACCCTCCAAAGGGTAGGGGTGTGCCACCCACACCAGCACACATATGTTTACCATGTTGAGGATTGCACTACATTGGGGAAGGGGACATATACTCTGCCGATACCATCATCAATGACATTAAACTAGCGGACTGCTTATTCCACAATGTGTTGTTCTGCATATTCTGGCTTGGTGGAATTACATAGGCTACAATGGTTTCCTTGCAAAGGTACATACATCCATGTGTACAGTATTCTCTGAGAAGTGCAACACCAAAGCCTGTGTGTGTGTGTTATACACAAACATGTGGTGTTTACCACCCAGTACAACTACTGTTGTCCACTGCAGAAGGGCTGCTAACAGCAGCCACCATGCACTGACCTATATACACCACCCCCAGATCTATCGATCATGTGGCACAGGCAGTAATTGTTATACAATGTATTTAAATTCTATATATTGTGAACGTTAATAAACTTTTTATTTAGCGATTTATTTTGCTTATAGTGTTGGCGTGGTTGTGGTTTCCTCTACTGACTTTTTGGATTACTGTTATACAGACCTGTGACATGTGTTCACTTGTACCCAGTATATGGCACAGCTAAGGTGTCACCACAGTGCCATACCCCTTGTGAGATATGACAGCAGACCATCCTCCTGCTGACACATGAACACCTACAACACAAACAGATAACATTATGGAGACCAGAATCACTCAGTGTTAATAACAGCTATAATGCATCATGGCTAGAGAGCTACACTTCCTGACATGTAAGCATTAAACATTACTACTGACATGTTACACAGCAGTACATTGGTACACTGTAGTACAGTCACCATGTGCATGAGAACCATATTAGCCTGTCCCTGCATTGATGTTATGGATGTCAGGGATGTTGCATAGGTATCATCATATGCAGAAGGTGTGTTGTCGTTTTGCCAGAGACCTAGGCTGGGCCATACATTTGACACCACGTGTGTGAGTGAGGGGTTTTAATTACTGATATGGCCATGGTGATGTGGTGTGTGTAGGTCTGGGGTTGCCCTAGGTGTGTTTGTATTGTGTGTGAGTATGCATGTACACAGTTCTGCCATGTGGCTGCCTTATACAGATGTTTGTTGGACAGCTGCAGACTATACCTGGCAGGGTATGCAGTTCACTGCCTCTGGCCATAGACATGAGAACTGTGCCTGCCAGGGGTTAAACGGGCACGTCCAGGTGCAAGCCTCGATATGGTACTTTCCCTGATGATGACATATGTCCACTGGAACCAGGTTCCTCCTGGGACTGGCCAGGGCCATGTGCATGTGGCCTGCTGTGGTGTGGTGTGGACAGCACCCCCCCCCTCCAGTGCTGGGGCTGGTACTGCCACTACTGGAAAAGCTTGGTGTCCTTGCATATCTACATCAACCTCCAGCTGTTGGTGTTACTGGCCTACGTCCACATGGCCATCGCACCACTCCCACTACATGCTCTAGCATGGACAATCCACGGTCGATAAGTCCCACCATCTCACCCCACCATCTATCAATGACTACTGTAAAATAACAGAAGGCACCGGCAAGATCACGGATGTTGTCAGTTACAGCTGAAAAAGTAGTCCTCTGCAGCCGCAGACTCTGTCTGGTGTACCGTTCTATATGTGCCTGTGCCCGCATGACAGCCTGAAACATGCATCTGGTGGTACCAGATGTGGCACTTCTGCCAGGGGCACGATGACCAGCAGCCCTCCCATGAGTACCCCTGTACATCTGCCTATGTGGTACCCTGCTGGACATCCAGCTATGGTTGCTCTGTCTGGACACAGCAGCCATAGATACCACACTGTCCTGTGCACTGCCACCAACCACCACTGCCCCTCTGTTATGGCCACTGGTGATGAGGAATCTATAGGCACTGTGACTGAGTGTAGGGATGGGGTGGATAACAAGGGAATGTCAAACGATGGTGCAATTTCAGCCTCTGACAACCTCACCTGTGCCTCAACACCCCTATCATCATTTTCAGTGTCTGTATGGACACCAACATCAGAGTTCCTGCAGGAGAGACTCTGACCCACCTCGCCACCTGTGAAGGGAAAACAAGAAATGCAATTTAAGACCTGTACGTGATTGCTTAACAGTACACACATACACACACACACACACACACACACACACACACACACACACACACACACACACACACACACATATATATACCCACACACATGCACACACACACACACGCACATGCACACGCACACACACACGCATACACACGCACACATACACACGCACACACACACACATACATACACACACACATACATACACACACACATACATACACACACACACACACACACACACACACACACACACACACACACACACACACACACACACACACACACACACACACACACACACCTTGACACTCCACCATAATACTTACCTGTCCCTGAGTTTACAGACTCTCCCAAGTTTATTCTCTTAAGTTCCCCATCTTGCATTACACTTGGAAACTTACACTCATTAATACCAATCATTAACATACCATTCTTCTAACTGCCTAGACAAGTGATCACAAAACATGACCTGTTACTCCATTACCTCTTTGACTTGATTGGAGTCAGTTTTACAAAGACTCACTGCTGTCATCCAGTGTTCACCCTGGGTTTGTCCAGACATTGTGAGCATGGCCCCCATATGTTAGGGGCTACTACAGTCACTCAATAATGTCATGCACTGGAGTGTCATACGTAACTATTGCTCAGTAGATGCAAGATCTGTTGCTCTATTAACTTATTATGTGGACAACAAAAATATTTGGATACACTCACTGGTGTTGTCTAGTAATTCTCGAATGCATCTGTAGTGCTGCATACATGGGTATTTTTTCACCTTTCTGTTGATTGCAATTATAACAGTATACCTGGTGTCTAGTTTCCATCAAAATGCATGTTCCATACTACAGACCTTATTATACTATCAGCTGTCCTGAGATTACATGTCAGACAAGTATTCCTGGTGTCTCATGTGTCAGTCCATGTCCATGTACTGCACAATTTCAAAGGGAAGTCGAGATTTATGAACAACCCCACAGTCACACATGTGCATACATGGACACACACATAAACACACACACACATCCTACATATATCAAACCCCCTCCACTCCACCAGATTGCACTTACAGACTAAATAACCCCCATGCCCCCCCCACACACACTTACAGGTGAGGTTGCACGGAGATATTACACACAGACCTCCCATTACCCATCTGTCAACATGCATGACATATGGTACTCAACAGCAAGCAGTGCAGCTATAGTCAATCTATGCTAGCAACAGTATACATGTGTGTTATGCATGGGCTGTGTTAGTAGGTGATGCCCCTTTCCCTAGAAAACACTGCACCCATGTACACAGTATTGCTGTGTACCTGTTCAGTACCCTGCCATGTACTGTGCACTATACCTCACAGGTGTACACACCATTGGTGAATGTGTATTACTGTGCCAGTTATGTGTACTCTGCTGCTCACAGCCCCTATGTGTTTGTCTGACACATACCTGGGATGATATGTGGACAGATGTCATTTGTGAATGCCTGATGTTTGATTTACAGATGTCATCAGTGGTGCATGTATGGCCAATACGATACAACTACACTGACAACCATCAAACCTTACCATGGTTATGAGGAGTGTACACACCCTTATTGATATGATGCCCTCTTCCTTGATATGCCATGGGACCACATTACTGAATATGTTAACATAACATGAGCCTGATATGTGACATATGACCTGTACAATCAAATGCAGTGTCAAACAAATGTGTTAGTTGTGCTGATGCTGAGAGATGCATACACTTCGTGGGTGCATATGTGTACACGCCCTTATCATGATGGTTTGTTGCACCTACTGTTATGTGTACTACAGCAGTCACTATTCCTGGCAGCGGTATACTAGCATGGGCCATCTACATTTGCCAGTATTTCATCAGTCTGCCCTACACATGTCCTACAACACTGCATGATTGCAAGGGCAACTCATGTGCACATCCCTTGGAGTTCACACACTGCTGTCACTTTTGCTGTGGAGTCAGGGTTATGTTTGCCACAGTTCCTGACCTTGACTGTGTACAGATACAGCCATTCATAGCATCCTTTGGATTCCTGCTGCAGTGCACTGTTTTATCATGATGACGCCCCCCCACCTTCATCCTTTCTTCAGATGTTTGACAACTATGGCCTACACATGTGTCAGTTTGCAGTGTCACAAACTCTGAACACCATGTGTAACAGTCTTGTCCCAGCTAATGAATGGCAAACATACAGGTGTATACTGGCACCAGCATGGTACAAATGGGGATGGTGGGCCTAAGGTGGGGTGAGGTGTTGGTTGTGCAGCACATGTATCTTACTTGATACTGTCTGTAGGTTTCCAACGTGGTCTTGGTACACCAGTACACATTGCAATGCATGCCTTTTGGGGACCTTTTCTGTTATGTATACGCTACCTGTAGAGAGGCCTGGCTGATGTTTCCTGTGGTACAACTGTCCCATCTGATTGCCCTAACCCATGGGCTACACGTATGCAGAGTCCAGGCAATTGCTGACATGGGTACTTGCACAGCTAGTACTTGCTAGACATTCCTGCAACTCCCTCAGTGTTGTCGCATGTTACTAGGCAGCCTGCATGACTGGTTTGCTACATGTGACATCATCTGTCTTGGATGGCCATCTGTTTATTTCCTACATTATTCCTGTCCCATACATGACTGTCTGCAGTGTTTGCCATGGTATATGCAAGGGTGAGTTATGGCTACATGTTCAATTCCTGGGTGCCACCTGTTGGGTATGGGGTCCATGCCATGGCATGTAATGTGTGCAAGCTATGACTGCCTCTATTGCAGGTAAGTGGACATATTTGATGGCCAAACATCTTGGACAGCAGACCATTTCTTGGTGAGACATTGGGGACATGTACTTGCTGGAAGGTGCATTTCCATGAAGAATGCATGCGGTTAGTGCCTCAACAGCTGCTTCCACTATATTTTATCTGGAATGTGTGCACACATATGCTTCCAGTGTTTGTGAAGGTATGTATTCCCCATATTTGCTGTCCTAACATACGATTCAATATTACACACTCATTGCTCATGTTAGGACCACACTGCAGGTTGTAAGGGTTGTGAACTGCAGTAT